>NC_137271.1:18115775-18715775 GCF_053477335.1 Acartia tonsa | reverse complement strand
ATGTTAGGTTGGCTGCACCCTGAGCTGTTCTACCTGCTTCCCTGTCATTATAATGCACAAACTTCATTAGAGGTAACGAATATTCCAGTATGGCACCAAATACGATTAATTTCCACTGGATCAGGCCCCTCCCCCAAAGAAAAAGAAGTGGGGTGTCGATTTCAACCTTCCGCCACGTCAAGGGCCCCTAGAAGCCTCTAGAGGCGATGCCACTGGTATTAGATATCTTAGCAGACAATCATGCAGCTGAGTTTGAATACTGAGGTGAATTCTTAAAAAACTTTTGGATCTACTGCAGTTCACGGTAAAATATTGCTGGTAACGAATATTGCTAAAAAATTATTAATTTTAAAGGCTGCTAGCTGCCAAACGGCTGAACGTACAGATCATGCCCGCACAAAGTTTTAAGCGGCATAAAAAGGCCTACAAATAATCTGGAATAGCCATAAATCAATAATGCATAATTATCTTGCAGTGCAGAGAAATGCGCGAAAAAGACCTATTTTACGCGGTTATTCTTCAGTGAAGCTTTCCCTGTGCATCATTGGATCTTGTCTATTCCAGATTATTTGTAGGCCTCCTTATGCCGCTTAAAATGGTGTACGGGTATGATCTGTACGTTCAGCCGTTTGGCAGCTAGCAGCCTTTAAAATTCATAAATTTTTAGCAATATTCGTTACCAGCAATATTTTACCGTGAACTGCAGTAGATCCAAACTTTTTGCCCCACTAAAATCAGTAAGGCAAACTAAAAATTTAGAGGGGATGATTTTACCTTACTAAAATTTTAGTGGGCAGACTGATCTTAGTGGGGCGAAAGTTTTTTTTAAAGAATTCACCTCAGGATTTATTTTCTTTTAGTTGATGAGATTTGATACAAAGCACTATTTTGATGATTATCATTTCTGTGATTGGTTCAAAAATTTAAAGGTAAATAAACTAATGTTTAATTATACATTAACACTTTAATGCATATATATTAATCTATCTATTTAGATTGGCCACTATAATGGTAGGGGTAGCCAGCCAAATGAATGAGGATATACTTTTTATAAATCTATATTTCTACCTAAATATCTATTTATCTTTCTATATATATCTATCTCTCTGTATATCTATAACGCGTGTGTAAGTCATATGTAGCCATCTATCTACATATCTTATCCTTTTATCAATCAATCTATTAAGATTGTCCACTATAATGGATGTGGTAGCCAGCCAATTGATTGTGGACATAAAGGAGATCCAGCAAAGCATCAATCAAAGGAACACAGTTTAAATAATTTTTTTTTTAAAAATTAAATTCTAAATTTTGATGGTTTTTGAGCAAAAGGTTTAAATATCTTTCAAATAATTAACATGAATGTATTCATTCTATAGTCTGGTGCATATTTAAAATCCTTAATGTCAAAATTGATAAATTAGATAATTATAATATAACACAAAGACTAAACTAAGTTAAAAATATGGGATTTATTTCTAATTATACAAATTATTAAATAGTTATTTTTGAATTTCCATCTATAAATAAACAAAAATAAATCTTAATATATAAATCTTAGAAAAAGTAATTATTTCTTCCATTTTTCCACTCCAGTTCTGAAAAATAAGAAAATAAATTGTTTATTTTAAACTGGTGTTTTTATGCAGATCCACAAACTTGGGGCATATAAACCACCAAATCTAGGACTGTCATTTCAAACTTTTTTTTCCAAAAAAATTTCTTTTTAATTTGTTATATTTCTGACCATATGATAATTATTAATTACTAATTCTTTTTTCTTCACTGGCGGCTGCGTCCCTAGCATCTAGGGACGTAGTCATTAAAGGGCTCAGAAAATTGGCCAAAACCATTCCGGAATTTATGTGAAGCTTCCCCCAAAGTGAGAACTAAATCATATCTCTTAAGCTTGATATTAAAAAACCTTACTACTTTTTATAATAGGATAACTTTAATAGCTTTTTTGCTGATCTTCTTTGTACTGAAGCTAATTTGAGCTTTTATTAATTTGAATAAATAAAGTTGAAAGTACAGTTTTAGAGGGCCTTGACTGGATGTTCTTTGAAAATATTAGGACTGGAAAACTAACATTTGAGTATGGAAATGGAACATATAAACCTATTTGGAACGATACGGGTAAAAATATTGTTTTGTTTGAGTAAGGATTTGGAAATTGGCACCCTAAGGAAGTCTGCTCTAGTCTTTAAAGTAAAATTTTTTACTGATTGGAAAGTTATAGAAAAAAAAACAAGACAAAAAATGACAATAGGTAGTGTGGCTTTGTACAGGTTTTTGTTAGATTAAATACCATTAAGTAGGGGGATAAAAAATACCACAACCATTTTTTTCTTTAAAAAACTACCTTAGATAAAACTGACTTTTAAGATTTCTCATAGTTTTATCTTTATCCTTCGCTAAGCTACCCATTAAAGAAATTAATTTAAGAAATATTTATAATTGAATTATTTTTTTAGAGGAAACTCGCCCCTCTTGGAATAGAGAATATGATATCCCAAAGAATTCAACCTCTTTATAAATTATTTTCTTTCATACCGAGAAAAGGTATAGAAAAAATAATCTTATTTTTTCACACTGCACTAAATATAAAAGCACATTTGGACTATTTTCTAATTTACTTCTTTTCATTAAAGTTACACAAATCACTTTAAGCACTTCTTGATTAAATTAGGATAGAAAAATATTAGTTTTTAAGATTTTCAATCAATTCCAGAAGTAGGAATTTTTATTAGATTTTATTAACTTAATTTACTAAAAGCCCAAGAAAGTTTTTGATTTACTAGAAGCCATTTATTTATTCTGTGTTATAATTTAGAAATATAAAGAGAGTGCCTACATTCCTCCACCACAAGGGGTAAGTTTATTTAATTTTTTATACATTTAAAAAAAAATATTTGGACATGGTAATAACAAATAGATTAATATCATTAGGACATTATAAGAAGCTAGTGGCTTCCCCCCTAGCCTCTAGGGGCTTTGCCCCAAGAGGTAAGTTGCACCGCAACAATTACTTTTAAAGTAACTGCCAAAAAAATGGGGGAGGATTTAATTTTTGGTTGGGTTGGGGGTGTCCTGCCCCCCAAGAAAATAGCCTTAAACCACCACAGGACCAGTAGGTATATTCCCTGAATAGTAGAATCCAATCATTTCAGTGGTTACTGAGATCTTAAAGAAAACCTGCAAGAAATACACCGCCTTTACTGCTGATAGACTGCCACGAGTAGATCCAATACCCAAAATTTGAAGCCTCCAGCTTCAATAACGAAAAATTGAAAGACATTTCAAAATGATTTTTTTAGTACAATGAAAATTTTAAAAGGTTTTCATTGCTTATGATAGAAATTTTAATATTAAATTACGTCGGCTAGAAGCAAAATTAAAAGCTTTTTTATTGTCAGAAACTTAGGCTGCCAGTAACTGATAACATTTTTACGATAAAAACACCCCTTTTCATAGTCAAAATCTCTTTAAAAAATTCGGTTTAAATTACATTTGTAAGCGTAAAATTATAGCGGGAAAAAATGAAACTAATGTAAGTAATACAGATGCTCAGCTGTGATTGGTTGTTCAGGGGACCTAATTGCTTTGTACTATAAAGAACGGTGTTTTTATTGTAAAAATGTTATCAGTTACTGGCATCCTAAGTTTCTACCAAAAATAAGCTTAATGAGTGACGTATTTTAATAATGAAATTTTTATTATTAGCTATAAAAAACTTTCAAAATTTTCATTGCACTAAAAATATCATTTTGAAATGTCTATAACTTTTTTGTAATTGAAGCTGGAGGCTTCAAATTTTGGGTATTGGGTCTACTCGTGGCAGTCTTCAGTAGTTAAAGCATTATATTTTGTGCATGGTTCCTTTAAGGGACAGACAGACGGACGGACAGACATCAAGCTACTTTCTGTTATAGATATCATAGACTAAATATTCAATACACATAACAATCAATAAAAGGACATTGCATAGACTTGCATAAAAATATATTTTAAAAATTTTTACTGTAAAATATTTCTCAATTGTGTTTTTGAACTAAGAATAGTGTTTTATAGTTGAAAATATGTTGTAAGTATTATTCCTGTCAAAGTTATGGACAAATTTTTGGCCCAAGTCCAGTTATATTGCTGGTAACGAATGCTTCCTAGATCCTTGGATTATTACAAGGTTCCTGGATCCAGCATCTCGAATATTCCCCTAAATTCTAGTTTCCTGGTAGCTGGCAACCTGCAAATTTTCCCTCTTGCCAGCAGTATAAGAAGTTTACTGGTTAACAGAAGTTTACACTATATTGATTTTTAATATTTGCCCTGGAATTAATTCTAATTATTTGTATAGGTAAACTGGATGTACCTGTATAACCTGAATCCGCCAGAAACCTCAACTCAAAAACTTTATATTGTTCAGTTTAAAGATAACAAGGGTATATAATCAGGGAGGGAGGGGGCAATGGACTGTTTATTACAATAGTCTCCAAAGTTTTATATTAACGTTTTCTTATTCGTTGACTTACCAACTTTGGGGACTTTTCTTGAACTTTGGCTGGTTCATCAAGTTAAATGTTCAAACGTTTCAACCAATAATTGTAAATTACAGAAGGGGTAATTTTGTCGTACATTAATTGGAATATATAACAATTTATTGTCCATTGTCTTATCCTTTCAGATATCTGGTATATAAAAAGACACCTAGATTTAAACTGGTAGAATTAATTGATTGCTCTCCCATTAACTTATCCTTTCATGATTACAAAAAAAGATATATGTGTACTCTGATAAATTGACCAATAAATTAACAAATATGTCAAAAATTTCATTCTAAATAAAGAAGCTTTTAAGAGTGCCTATTAAATATGACGTCATACTGGACAACCATTGGTCAATGAAAATATATACTGGCCTGCCATGGGTAATTTACTCTGTGATTGCTCGTTTGTATTGTATGGCGTCATTTTTTATATGTAAGATGTAATTTTTTTAGAAAATTATATATACCAACAGAATTTCAAATTTGTTAAATAATTTTTGTAAACTTTTTGGAAGGTTTTCTTGTAATTTTTCCTGTAATTTTCTTTGCTTGTTTTTAACACCAACCAAGTTTACCCCTATTTTACCCCAGCAGAATATCCGAAGATTTTGCTTTGAATCTCATTATAATATATATTGTTTAAAGCTCTTTGTGGTGTCAATAAAAAATGACGTCATATTAGAATAGTTCATTATTCTAATATGACGTGATTCAGCCAAAGTTTTTAAATTTAATGCCTATAAAAAAGAGGATATAATTTAAACTTTTGGCCAAAAAATCCCAAATTACGTCATATTAGAAAAATGGACTATTCTAATATGACGTCATTTTTATAGGCACTATAAAGAGCTTAATTTTGTTTACCAAACATATGTGATATTTTTGTAAAAAGAGTATAATTATTAGAACTTTTTATAATAAATAATTATATGCAGTTTATGAGTATTTTATATAAAATTTATTTAAGCCATTAAAGATTATATTCAATATAAAGAATTTTAAGATGTGATTTTAAGTCAAAACAGATAAGGATAGGATGTGTGTCTTTTTGTGAGTACCGAAGAATTTCGATAGCCACTGAACCGATATGGTTCTCCTTTACAGTGAAGCCTCTGTAGCGGCGCAGCTGCTTGTATATACTAAAGTAATTTAAAGTTTGTTTATTAAAATCTCGGTATAATCCTTTTTATGTTAGGAATTTATTTTCCTTGTTTGAAAATTTGTATTGCCCCCCCCCCCACCCTCATCTACAAAATAATGACTATAGCCGCAAACGCAGCGCTCGGCCCATAACCTAACCTAACCAAAAAGTTGACTAACAAATTAACTGACCTGAGGGGGGGGGGGGTGAAGGGGGGGTCCCGGGGAGATGGTTGTTTTATAAAATTTTCAAATTGGGAGAGAAAAAATCCTAAGAGGATAACGCTTAAAAAACTGTAATGAATAGTATAATTTTTATTCTACTATACTAGGAAAGCTGTCTATAATACGATTTAATGAATAACTATTAATTAGAGTTGTTTTGCTAATATAACCCTCGAGAATTGAATACCTTCTTCTATTGGCTTCGCTATTAGTATCTAGCAGAAAAATGCATATAACCATTTTGTAAATGAGGATAGCCTAAAACCATTTTGGAAAGCTGTGAAGATTGTCTGAAATAGAGAATTATAATGGTCCAGTGTTAGCGATATTTTAAATCTGAACGGACAGACATTAAAAGTCTTATTTATTTAAAAGAAACATGTGGATACACCACTAGCATCTAGGGATTATGTATTCGAAGGGGCTGACGTATTTTTACTCGTTTTTATATATTTATTCCATATTTTCGTCTTATGAACTTATCCGATCCAGGAATTAGGTATAACCAACAAGCGAAATAAATCTTAAAATAATATTGGGGCGGGGGGGGGGGGGGCTGATGCAAGGGCGTCCAAGCTTTTTCATTTGAGGGCGGGGGGGGAGGGTAAAAATTCAAAATTCATTTGGGAGTTAATCTTCAGATCAAATAGGCAAGGACCTCCAATCTTTTTTTTTTTTTTGGGGGGGGGGGGGAGTAAAAATTGACTTCAAACGACAGCTGAAATTACGTATAGGTTTCGTGATTTCCCCCCGAATTTATTTCGTTGTTGGAATAAGCTGAAAGTGATCTTGTTATTATAATTAAGATAAATAACAATATTTATTGTCTTATAACATAAAATTTCCCTTTCACCCTTTCCCTTTCTCTATAATGCCATACAATAGAGTTAAAACTAATAGTATTAATTTAGCAAAAACAATAGCAACTATGACTATTTATTAACAAATATACTCTCAGAAAATACCATTTAGACAAATGTCTATGTAGTTCTAACGGTGCACGATAAAACGTTTTTTTTTTGGTCAGTTATGAGACTTTTTGAAATTTCTTTAGATCTGACGTCCTAGACTCGAGGAGAACAAATGAACAATTTAGACAAAAAAGTACCACGTAAGAGGTTGCTATTTGTTTAGTTCAATTAATTTTTAACATTCTAATATAAATATATTAGAAAATTTGAGAAAAATACAAAATATAAATCAAAGGGAGGGAAGTGACATTTGATTGTAAATTAAATTGGTACCCAAAGTTGAATAAAGATTTTTTATCTTTCATTTGCTTAAAACTTTGGGTAATTTTTGTAGATCTTGATTAGTATCCAAACTTTTCAACCAATGGTTTTATCTTAATTATCAGTGATGACCATCAATTTATTGAGATCTCTGGCTGATATACAGACAGAAAAATTTAGCAATTTTTAAAATTTTCTCGATTTCAAAAAAACGTCTTTTTTCCCTCCGTCCCCCTTACCACTACCCACTTCTCTTTATTCGCGGAGGCCAATCAAGTACTCGAGGTTGCGTGAGTTTTACTTAACATGGAAAAGAGAGAGAAAGAGAGAGAGAGAGAGAGAGAGAGAGAGAAAAAGGGGGATCATTACGTTTATAAGACGGGGAAGAAAAACAGGAAAGTGAGAGAGAAAGAAAAATATGAAACATACATACTAGCAATAAAATACAAACATATATCCCTCTATTTATCTATCTATCTATCATAGACCCTCCGTCTCTCTCTCCCAGAGTAAGTGTGTGTGTGCGTGTGTGTGTGTGTGCGTGTGTGTGTTATAAGAAGGATAGAAGAAAGAAGAATAGTTGCTATATCAGCTGATTTGTTATATTAGGGTATGTTCTAATTTCTTCAAAGCGTTATATGTGATTTGTTTTTATCGGTGAATATCAGTTAAAACACATAAAAAATGTATTTTTTTGTTTGTTTTTGAAGTACAGTATTTTTATAATAATATACTAGTCTCAATACGACGTAAAATATTTGCTTAATGCGAAAAAGATTTAAGAAATAAATAATATAAATAAGATATTATGTTATTTTTATTTTATTTTAAAACGTAAAAATAATTTATCTAACTTGTTATCTTATTATGATTATTTTTATATGCTTTGAAAATTAGATTTAAGCGTAATTATGATTTCAACAAAGCTTTTGATTAAATGGTTAAAGTTCAATTTCTTAGTTTTGACTTTTAATACCTAAAAAAGATGAGATTTGCATATATTCATTGTAGTGAAAATTATCAAGGGATTTTTTGGTAAAACATAATTGCTGCTCTTTTTTACTTAAATTCATCAATTTTAATTCAAATCATTAAATTTTAGTATACCCAAAAGACGTTAAGTTAAAGATTTACAATTTTCTGTAGTATAATATTGTATACCTAAAGTTTGATAAAAACAAGAATAAAATTGTCCAGAATATTATTCCAGATCATTGTCAGATATTTGCTGATAAACAGATAGACATCCTAGTGATTCTAATATGTAGGATATATAAAAGATAAGACCAGATACGCTTATAATAAGATCTACCTCGAAACCAGTTGTTTACTGCATGCCCCTTGGTAAAAGGGTATCTTCATCTAAAAGCAGCAGTCTATCAAAAATAGCAGCCAAGAAAATCACATTTTCCTATTAAGGTAACGAACGAACGGACGGACAAAGTACATTATAGAGTAGCTGCGCTATTAAAAAACATTTAGATAGATAGATTATTAGTTTCAAAGGGTGTGTAGATTTTAAGTAGGTTGGTAAAGTTATGAAGTCAGGCGTGAGAATTTTATTCGCCCCTAGCATCTAGGAGCTCTGTATTAGAAGAAAGGGGGAAATATGACAGAAAAAAATTATAATCACTACAAGTCTTTGATTTAGAAATTAAATAGTCTAAAACCACTCCTGTACAAACAAAAATCTTACTGTTGTATATGATACTAGGGGATGCACCCTAGCTTTTATGGTCAATGGATTCGAAGGGGAGGGAAAGAAAATAGCCTAAAACTATCCCAAGACTTAAATCTAAAAAAATAGCTAAAAACCGCCTTAGGACTTTCAATTAATGTGAACTTTAGCAGATCTGGAGATCTATCTAAATATCTAACTAACTATCTATCTATCTATCTAAATATCTGTCTATCTATCTATGTTGTGTTGTTTAGTAGTAAATGAAGTGAAGCATGAATGCAATGACTCTCTCTCTCTCTTTCTCCCTCTCCCTCTCTCTCTCTCTCTCTCTCTCTCCCTCTCTTTCTCTTTTTCCTTTTGCTTTTTACCTCTTTTCCTCCTATCCCTTTTTTTCTTCCCTTAAAATAAAGTGTGGCTTAAAAGACAAACTTTTACAAATTTGAAAACAAATAATATCCGAAAAATAAAATAGTAAGGTTTTTTTTTGTCAAAATCCTAAACTACTGGATCGATTGGGTTTTTCCTTTAGGTGACCTTCTTATACGTTCTGTGGTGGTTTTAGGATTTTTTCATATTTAAGTCTTTGGATGGTTTTAAGCTATTCTTCTAGCCACACTATATCATTCGAATACAAAGTCCTTAGATGCTTGAGACTTATGTGCTAGTATTAGTATATATGAGAATAAGTCTAAACTTTTTATTGAAATAAAGGGTTTAAAATTAATACATAAATAGCTTAAAACCAAACAAAAAGGCACAACTAATGGGAGCTATAATTTTTAACATGCTATTTTCAAGTCACATATTTAAAATTGTTACACTTTGCACCAAAAACTGACAATGACTGGGGTTTAAAAATTATTTTTAATCAAAATTTTATCTTTTTTATTTCAAAATATAGAAACTCCTACTTTTTAAATGACTTACTAGGTGCTGCACCCCTAGCATCTAGAGGCTCTGTATTTAAAGAGGTAAGAAGTATACCAAAAATAGTCTAAAAAGGATAAGATAAGATAAGATTTATTTTCCTCAAAGGTACAACATGTTTTTATTAGATATATAGCATTCATTAAAGTTACTATGCTTTGATTGGTTTGTTTCTTCTGGTTTGTTAAGTTTGGTACAAATTTGAGAACAATTTACATAATAACTATTATTAGGTACCTAGCATGGAATTGGCCGAACTTCGTCTCCACCTAGTTGCCAAGCCAAATTCATATAGGATAAAAATTATTATTTTACAAGAAAAATTCCATGCAACATTGTACCAGATAGTTGGCATAACCCTTAAGGAGAACTCAATGAACTCCTAAGGTTCAGAAAAAAAACCTTACTACTTTATATAATAGGATAGAAAAAGAGTAATTTACAAAACTTTTTAGTTGTATATGTTGAATATTGAATATACTATATAACTCTATTATAATAATAATAATAATATCTCATATGAAGACAAAAATGGACAAATTAAAAAAAATTTTTTTTTTTATAAAAACTGTAACTATTACGTTTTCATGTTTTAGCTTAGATTTAGTTAGTTTGTTATGATTTCACAGGACACTACACATGCATACAATTTTTATAAACTTATACAGTCATACAGTAGTGCTTTGTCTTTCTCAAGTTGTTTTGAAAGTGATTTCTTTCAGTTATCAGAAACGAATGTGTCTTTTGATAGGGCAACAATAACATTTTGGATAAAAACATCAATTTAGTGACATATTTTTCTATGTTATTGTTAATTCAATAAAACACATACACATATACACATATGAACATGACCTAATTATAGAGTAGCTGCGAATCTAAGATAATAATCAAATTCAATACACTATCTATTGTACTTTAAAAAAACTAGCAACTGCGCATCTAGCACCTAGGGACTCTATATTCGAAGGGAAGGGCAGAAAAATAGCCCTGAACCATCTCATGATTTAAATATGAAAATAAAATAGCTTAAAACCACCCCGGGACCTAAGTAAAGTTTACCTTAAATGAAGGACCCAATCGGATCAGTAGTTAGTGAAATCTTAAGCTAAATACAAAATAATAGAGTTTGAAAACTCAAGAAAAACCCATCTTACTAAGCTTTTTAAAGAAGTAATGTTTTTTGTTTGTACAATTTAATTCGCTATCCATTAAACCGACAGGGTTCTCCATTTTAGGGAAGCTTTGAATAGGTCCTGGGATGGTTTTAAATTATTTTATTACTATCTCTCCCATCGAATGCTAAAGGCGCAACCGCTAATGTGTAAAATATGGACTATCTATTAGTCTAAATTTAAGTAGCGTAGGTACTTTATTACTAGAGTTTGTCTGTATGTCTGTTTGTAATTTCGCCAAGAATAATAATTTTGAATTTTCAGATATGAAAAAGAATGCAGTGATTTCCAAATGAAAGTTATAAAGGTTACTATTTTTTTAGGGATTCGATTAATAGATAATTAGATAGATAGATAGCAGGGGCGTCCAAGCTTTTTTTTTGGGGGGGGGGGTAAAAATTTGTTAAGGGGGAGGTAATTCGTTTTTGGGGGGGGAAAATGGCGCGCGAAGCGCGCCAAAAAATTTTTTTTTTACCCCCTTAAAATTTTTACCCCGGGGGTAAAATTTGCTTGGGGGGGGGTAATTTACTAATTACCCCCCTGAAATCTGTTGGCAGGGGTAAATTTAGTTTACCCCCCCCCAAAATTTACCCCCGGGGTAAAATTTTTTGGGGGGGTAATTTAAATTTTATTAAATATATAGTATTAAAAATGTGCGCGAAGCGCGCAAAAATTTTTTATTTTGGGGGGGGTATTTACCTCCCCAAAATTGTTTGGGGGGGTAAATACCCCCTCCTAAATGGTTTGGGGTGCCGTAGGCACCCCCAGCTTAGGGGTAAATTTCAAATGGGGGGGGGGGGGGTAAAATGAAAAAAAATTTGGGGGTGCCTACGGCACCCCCAAAATCGTTGGGGGGGGGGGGGTAATCGCCCCATTACCCCCCCCTTTGGACGTCTATGATAGATAGGTAGTCAAGAGTCAGATTAGAATATACTTATATAAAGTTAACAGGATCTTTGTTTGTGTATCTGTCTGTCAGTGTGTACTGAAGGATCTCGCTAACCGCTCACCCGACAAATTAATGTACATGCCGAATGCATCCCCAATTATAATTAACGAAATCACACCTTTTGTATATTATAATTATTAGTTTTGAACAAAGCAACAAAAATTAAACGAAAATTTTAAAAGATTTTGAGCAAACGAATAAGAAATAATAATTAAGAATAAGAAATTTGGGTCCCTCCCTGACAAAGGATATTATAATTTAATAGGTGAAAATATAATAATTATGTAAATTAATTTTAGTCATGGGTTGTAATGGTAGTAAGCTAGATTTAAATTATGTTCTTCAATAGATAGACAGACTGCTATATAGATAGATAGTTAGACATTTAATAGTAATTTTAATTTATTTTAGTCATGGGTTGTATTGGTAGTAAGCTAGATATAAATGATGTCCACCCAAATATCTTTACTGTGCTCAGAATTAATGAGGTAAGCTTTATCTACTAAGCATCTCAACGTGTCATACACAAGATGTTAATAGTTGTAGCATTTTTTGCTGAAACTAGTGCTTTATAGAAAGGAAATGGCTTGGCTATAATGCAGCTGACTTTCTTTGGTGATTTCCCTCAAAGTGCTTATGGAGAAGAAACCCCTCAACATCTTAAAAATAAATCTAAATTAGAGGGGGGGGGGGTTAAAGGGGTGCTCTAACTCAGTCTAGCTTTCCCTGTGCATCATAGGATCTTGGCTACAGAAGATTATTTTTAGGCCTTTTAATGCAGCTCACAACGAGGTTCTGGAATAATATGTACATTCAGCCGTTTGGCAGCTAATAGCCTTTCTTAAATTCTTTAATAGTTCTTATATTTTATTTCAGTTTGGAGGGCGGGTGCCACCTGCTGGACAGATACAGATTACTGATTCAGAACTAGGTAAATTTATACAAAGATAATGGATAGTATTCAACAAATTCTGAATTTGGTAAAACTGTAAGAACTTCCTATAGCAAAGAGGATTTAGATAGAGTTTTCAGAACATAAAGATTCCATATGAGGTAACATGAAGAACATACAATACAAGGATTATAACATTCATAAAAACGAAGCTCTAATCATAATTAGGGGAGAATGAGATAGTATGCTTTTAGCATTATGTCTTATTTTCCAAGAATTGATTATACCAAAACCCAGTATTACAAAAAATGAAAATACGATATGAGTAGATCGATACTTCAGTTATAATATTATTCAATTAAAAATTATCTATATTTAATTGAAAAAATTTAAATAACAAACTATTTTTAATTTTATATTTAATTGTATTCTAGTTTTGCACCAGAAGGGGAAGGATCCTATCAGATGGCCGCTAAGGTCACTCAGGTAAACGTTTATACTAGGTGCGTGCTCAGGATCAACTATATTTCCCCCCTATAAAGTGTATTACACTCATAAGTTGTCAAATATGAATGGATTTATTATTACTTGGATCCTACTCCAGATTATCATGTTTTCTGATGATTAAAGTGAATCTTATTGTGAGCTAAAATAACGATTCCCCCATTCGCTCCCTTTGCCCTGTCCACTCTCCTCATACTGAATGAACGAACTGTCCAATAAATGGGTCCATATTAGCAAGCTAAATTGACGATTTTTCTCCTGTCATAATATGCACGTATATTCTACATCCATTCAAAAATATTAGTCCCACATAAGTGTCATATACTGCTATGTAAGACGCATAAATGGAAACAGAATACGTAGACCTCATTTATTGATCAGTTTCTCTATCCATTAAGAAGAGGGAGGGGATGGGGTAAAGAGGGTGCATATTTTAGCCAGCTGGGAGTATTACTTTTTTGAGTAAATAAAAATCTGGTGCAACATCGAAGTAATAATATATCGATTGACGCATGCTTATGATTTTTTTTTTTTTTTGGGGGGGGGTTAAAAAACGTTTCATTTTGCAATAAAAAAATATTCATAAATATGAAACTTTTAATAATCATAGATTTAACACATTTTTATAGGCAATATCTAAAAGAAATGTAAAATCGATATAATTTCATAGGCATGAATATTTAACTAAGAGATTAACTGTGGAATTTCCTATAAAGGGAAAAATTCTCCAAATCAGTATGTTTATCATAAAAATGTGCTAGAAAATATTGAAATTCGAATGTCTTTCCGGAAATTCTTTAAATATTAGGAAAAATATTTGAATGTGCAACTTTTTTTTACATCTTTAAATTGCTACTTATAAATAACAGCTGCACCTCTTGAATAAACGTTGGAGGGGGGGGGGGGGGCAACAGAAAGATATCCTGAAATTAAAATTTTCCTATATTTTTCTGAAGATTTCTCCATAAATTTATATTTTTCAGACGCTACGGGTTCGAATCCGAGAAATTTAGCTTTGAAAGTGGCAGAAGGTATTTTATTTTTTTACTAAAATTTATTAAGAACTAGGCATTATGAGAAGCCTTTTTTTTTAGTTTTCAATAAAAAGTATTTGAAAACAACATTCTTTCTTTAACTTTTGTTTAAACATATCATTATTACATTTTATAATATAAACAAAATAACTATAACATATGTCTATCTATTAAACCATCCATCCATCCACCTATCTATCTATGTATTAAGATGTGCTACAGGACCTGGTGTATATGTATTTGATTGCACAAGAGCAGAAAATCTTTTCAATTTATTACAAAATAAAATCAGGTTACAATATTTTGTGGAATTTTAAAATTTTTTAAATAAGAAACAAGGAAGACAACATCCATAAGTAGCGAAGCAAAAAAAATCATGCATTGATAAGTTAATTATACAGCAAATGTTAAGTAGTCAAAAAAATAGAGAGAAAATAAAGAAATGAATACAAGTACAAAAATTATAGAAAATCACGAAATCTTTTTAAAATTTTTTATATGTCTTGTTGGTTTAACGATGGACTGACAGACGAAAGTAGTTGTATACTGGATGCTCTTTGGAGAGGGGTACATTCACAAAAACAACCAGCAATTTATATTAGATAACAGTCGAGAAAATTGCATTTTCCCCATAGCGTTATGTACTAACAGAGTTACAAAACGAATACTAGATATTTTGGATCTGGATATAGTCCCTTTCGTGACATCGCCTCTTAAGGGGCGTGTCGTCATATTTTTAGAGTGGATTTTCTCCTATTTCTAGCATCTGCGTGGGGCTCTAGCCCTGCGGGGCCAATTGCCTAACCCTGCAATGTAATCATCTAACACGACAAAAGGCCATTTAAGAGGCGAGGTTTTGAAAGGAACTATATAAAAAATTGTTAATGATTTCTTTCAAATAACTTTTTTCATAAGTTAATAATATTTTTTTGTTTAGATCTGGTGGTATAAGTCAGGATCCTGATGGAGGTAAGGTTTTAATCTTTTTTTAAAGACGACTTTTTACATCTCAATATTTTAAATAATGGATATAAATTACGAGGTTATTGTAATAGGGGTAATTTGGAGTCAATTTAAGTTGCTGTTACAACTTCCTTAGATAATGGTCAATACGTTCCATGGCGTTAGGCGGCAGAAATCTTTAGGCGGCAGAAAGGTTAGACGGCAGAAATCCTTATTCTAGAGCAATGATTAGTTTTAAACCTTCCCAGGACCAATATAATGGTTCACTATAAAGGTTAAGATGTCAGCGAGATCCTTCCCTACAGACATACTCACATACTAAAACACGGACACACAGACATCCTGTTATTTATAAAGGATCAATTGATACAGTCTATTCATATAGCAGAAGCCTATAAAAAAAAGACGTCATACTGACCTACCATAGGCCAATTTAAATATATACTGGCCTGTCATTGGTGATTTAGTCTATGTATTGGCCTTTCATTGGTCATTTGTATTGTATGACATATTTTTTTAATATGCACCATAAAGAGCTTCATATAAATGTTTTAATTTTAGGTACCTCTATGGGGAGTCCTATACCTGGCAGCAATGGGAATGCTGTAACTGCCGGTGGCGGCGAAGCGGGTGATTTGCAGCTGTCTGCAGTAGCGTCTCTGAGCCATGGAATACTTGGCCATAGGTCGTCTTTGCCCTCTCAGTCCAGGAATGGATCCGGGTAAGTTACTTACACAACTCTGGGATCTAAAGGGATAAGACGATGACCGATAAATTCATGTACTTCCCTAATGATGATACACAAAATTACCCCATCTGTAGATTACAATCAAAATCCAATAAAATTGCCCAAAATTATTGAGTTAACTATAATTAAACTCTGGGGACCAGTGTAATAAACAGTCCAATGCTCCCTCCCTCCCTCCACGAACACAACTACTCAATTTTGGCCTGTCAGATTATTTTCAACCGTCAAACTGACTGACTGATACACAATTGGAAGCTGAACTATGATAAATGTGATGGATGTAGGTAGAATATACGTGGATGATTAAACAGGAGAAAAATTGTCGTCAATTTAGGTTGCAATTTCCCCCTGAATTTATTGGTCGTGCAGTTTTTCCAGTAGGAGAAAAGAGGATGGGACAAAAGGAGGGGGATAATGGTTATCGTTATTTTAGCCCGCTACAGAGTTCACTATATGATAGATTTTGAAAATCTGGCGTAAGATTCAAGTAATTAATTATACATCCATTGATTATGTTAACTTGAATTGATTAATTTTAGAAGAACTGGCCGAGCATCAATTTCTCAAATCTCCATAACGAATGGATTCAACCAACGGACTGCTGATTTTTCGGTAAGTTTTTGTTTTATATTTTTTTATTTCCAAGAGAAGTTACTTTTCAAGCCTAACATATAGACTGTATATTTATAATCAGTGTGTAAATAGATTGGAATAATTATCTATAGAAGGGATATTTTTTGAATCCTCATTGGGGATGTACATCAAATTATAAGCCATTGTCTTACCCCTTTTAAATCCCTGGTAAATAGACCTATATTTGTGAGTAAATCAAAATATAGAAATAAATTGGACATTCCCCCTCCATTGAGAATATTTAGGACTTAAAATTATAATTTTCTCTTTTTAGGATATATCAGCTCCCACCTATGTTAACGTAAACTGTGATAGCGAGGCAACTAGTAGCTTTATCAATACACAAGGTAGATGCATAGATAGTGAGATAGATAGATAGTTAGGTAGTTAGAGCTAGGTAGATATCTAGTAAGGCAACTACCAGCTATATCAATAAACAAGGTAGATAGATAGAAAGATAGCTAGATAGTAAGATATATAGATGGTAGATATGATAGTGAGGCAACTAGTAGCTTTATCAATACACAAGGTAGATAGAGAGATAGCTAGATAGTAAGATAGGTATACAGCTATATAGAGAGGGAACTGGTAGCTAGATAGGTAGATAATTAGGTAGTTAGAGCTAGGTAGATATCTAGTAAGGCAACTACCAGCTTTATCAATAAACAAGGTAGATAGATAGAAAGATAGCTAGATAGTAAGATATATAGATGGTAAGCTAGGTTGATGTATATTGTGAGGCAACCAATAACTTTATCAATACACAAGGTAGATACATAGATAGTAAGAGAGACAGATAGTTAGGTAGTTAGAGCTAGATAGATATATACATAGTGAGGCAACTAGTAGCTTTATCAATACACAAGGTAGATAGATAGAAATATTGATAGATAGGTAGTTAGAGCCAGGTAGATATATATAAAGTGAGGCAACTAGCAGCTTTATCAATACACAAGGTAGATAGAGAGATAGCTAGATAGTAAGATAGATATCTAGATATATAGCTATATAGAGAGGGAACTGATAGCTAGATAGGTAGATAATTAGGTAGTTAGAGCTAGGTAGATATCTAGTGACGCAACTAGCAGCTTTATCAATTCACAAGTTAGATAGATAGATAGGAAAGGTAGGTACATATTACACAGTAAGATAAATAGCTAGATAGGTAGAAAGATAGATAGGTAGATAGATAGCGAGAAAAATATTAGCTAAAGATATTTTTTTTATGTCTTATTTTGAAACTTTTATCTGTTACATAGGTATTGGTATGTACACGGAGAGAGTTCCACCTCTGCATGCTGAATTTCTAAATCCTGATACTCCAACTCACCAGGTACTAATAGATAGAAACCTAGTGGTAGTATTATCAACTATATATAATATAATTTCTAAATCCTGATACTCCAACTCACCAGGTACTAATAGATAGACACCTAGTGGTAGTATTATCAACTATATATAATATAATTTCTAAATCCTGATACTCCAACTCACCAGGTACTACTAAAAATCTTGAAACAAACAGAATTCTAAAGTTTAAATTTCCAACCCGCCATTTCGTAACTGGACAAAGTGTCTCAAAAATCAGCCATGTGACGTCATGATAATGAGGGATTATCCATCTCTTTTTTTTGTGGTTTTCTTTCCCACTTCTTCTCTCATCTCAACTTGTGAATTTGTTTTCATGTAATAAATGAGCTAGCATTAGTATTATAGACAATTAATGGTATTATCATCAACTATATTTAATACCATTTTCGAACTATGTTAAAGTAATAATAGTTATCTCTCGCATCGTATTATGAACAGCTTTTTGCGGATATAAAATGTGCAATTATAAAAATTAATACCATTTTTGTTATTCCATACCTTTTGTCCTGCAAGACAAACAAAACTTATTTTAATCTTATAATATTTCATTTTAATCTCCGCGGATAGCTGTCTATAACACTCTGCGATAAATAACCATTAATGTCCATATATTTAGTATGAAAATGTGACCCCCGGGTGTGGAACTCAATCCTCTCCCCTCAAGTACCCCTCAACAACGAACCACCAACCTTTCATAAACCAGGTAAAGCACCACCTTGCGATTAATGTTTGTATCAATTCAGTTTCCTTAGAAAATTGGACCAGTAAGCACACAGAGTAGGAATAATCCGGCCATATTAATGGTTTGAACGTGTACTTATTTTAGTACAAAAAGGAAAGTTGTTTATACTGCCTATAAATGACGTCATACTGACATACCATTGGTCAATTAGAATTTATACTGGCCTGCAATTGGTAATTTAGTCTATGCAATGGACTATCATTGGTAATTTGTATTGTTTGACGTTATTTTTTAGGCACTATAAACAGCTTTATAAAAGTTAGAAATCCCTTTTTAGTTTTTAAATAAATTATCGTGACTTACTGTTCCCCATCTAGTGTAATACATCTATTGGTAATTTTTCATGCATTTATTTTCAGGATGGTCAAATCTGGGATCCGTCAGCAGGTTCGCCAACTGGAAGTCCACTGACCACCCCTTTCACCTCGCCGCCACTGTCCCCGACCTCGCCAACAGGACTCATGGGGCTGCCCTTGCCAATAGGTAAAGTAGCAGTGTTTAGTGCCCTAGGAAAATGGGGATAGATGTCACCGCTTTTGGCCTACCTATTCTATTGACGTCATAGTAGAGTGAAAGATAAAGAGAAGGGGGAAAGAAACCCCATAGAAAGGGGTTTTAATGTATTTTATGACGTCAATAAAATAGTTAGGCCAAAAGCAGGGACATCTATTCCCATTTTGCTAGGGCACTGTAGACAGAATCATATGTATATTGTCGAATCATAATTTAGTAAAAATTCAGGTATATCATGGGATAAGACAATGAACGATAGATTTATACATATTCTGTTATGCCCAGCTGGATCTCAACTCTGTATTATTCCCTAGGGAACCTAGTTGAGAAGAAGGTCTGTTATGCTCAGCTGGATCTCAACTTTGTATTATTTTCTAGGGAACCTAGATGATAAGAAGGTCTGTTATGCTCAGCTGGATCACAACTCTGTATTATTTTCTAGGGAACCTAGATGATAAGAAGGTCTGTTATGCTCAGCTGGATCTCAACTTTGTATTATTTTCTAGGGAACCTAGATGATAAGAAGGTCTGTTATGCTCAGCTGGATCTCAACTCTGTATTATTTTCTAGGGAACCTAGATGATAAGAAGGTCTGTTATGCTCAGCTGGATCTCAACTTTGTATTATTTTCTAGGGAACCTAGATGATAAGAAGGTCTGTTATGCTCAGCTGGATCTCAACTCTGTATTATTTTCTAGGGAACCTAGATGATAAGAAGGTCTGTTATGCTCAGCTGGATCTCAACTTTGTATTATTTTCTAGGGAACCTAGATGATAAGAAGGTCTGTTATGCTCAGCTGGATCTCAACTCTGTATTATTTTCTAGGGAACCCAGATGATAAGAAGGTCTGTTATGCTCAGCTGGATCACAACTTTGTATTATTTTCTAGCGGAACCTAGTTGAGAAGAAGGTCTGTTATGCTCAGCTGGATCTCAACTCATGTATTATTTTCTAGGGAACCTAGTTGAGAAGAAGGTCTGTTATGCTCAGCTGGATCTCAACTCCACGACGGCCGCACAAATTATTGCGGGTGCCAACAATGCCAGTTCCATTCCAGGTACAGTATAGTTATTTATCGCATCATATCATAGACAACTTTCCTCGGACATTAGAATGAAAGATTATGAGATTAAAACCAACTTTGTTAGCCCCGATGGGTCTAAGGCACGAGCTAACTGGTTTTAATATTATGATTGTGATTTTTTATATTCGTAGAAAACTGGATATAATACGATATGCTACTTTATTTTTCAGTGTGGCTGAGAACCGGTTCTAATTCAGCGGATTTCGAAGCCATACTGGAAATATCTATTATTTCCAGCCACATCCATCTCAATATATAGAAAGGATTACAGTAGCGAAGTTACTCTTGTATACGAAATGTCTGTCCGTCTTTAAGAAACGTAATTATCTCGGTGAATATCTCAAGAAAGACGACTTGATTTTTTTGTGAAGATTCCCAATACAAATGATCATCAAGACTAGATATCTGCTTTAAAAAGACTATATTAGGTTTTAGATCCACAAGTTTTTGTGCTTCGCTATCTATGTTTCATATGTTAGTCTTATACAAAGAAGATATTTGCTTTGTATATTTTAAGAAATTTACATTTTGCAGTATATGTTCTTTTTATTTTTATTTAAAAATTGTCCCTTTTTCAGTGGTTAAAGGCGGAAACACGGATGAGGGCATTGGCTACAGTGTCATTGATTTTGATAAGACTACAGCTCTAACTAAGACAGCAGCTACTAGGTTAGTAATCTATACTATAGTATTAGATATAGTCTTATTTATTTTGATAAGACTACAGCTCTAACTAAGACAGCAGCTACTAGGTTAGTAATCTATACTATAGTATTAGATATAGTTTTATTTATTTTGATAAGACTACAGCTCTAACTAAGACAGCAGCTACTAGGTTAGTAATCTATAGTATTAGATATAGTTTTATTTATTTTGATAAGACTACAGCTCTAACTAAGACAGCAGCTACTAGGTTAGTAATCTATACTATAGTATTAGATATAGTCTTATTTATTTTGATAAGACTACAGCTCTAACTAAGACAGCAGCTACTAGGTTAGTAATCTATAGTATTAGATATAGTTTTATTTATTTTGATAAGACTACAGCTCTAACTAAGACAGCAGCTACTAGGTTAGTAATCTATACTATAGTATTAGATATAGTTTTATTTATTTTGATAAGACTACAGCTCTAACTAAGACAGCAGCTACTAGGTTAGTAATCTACAGTATTAGAAATAGTCTTATTTATTTTGATAAGACTGCAGCTCTAACTAAGACAGCAGCTACTAGGTTAGTAATCTATATTATTAGATATAGTTTTATTTATTTTGATAAGACTACAGCTCTAACTAAGACAGCAGCTACTAGGTTAGTAATCTATACTATAGTATTAGATATAGTCTTATTTATTTTGATAAGACTACAGCTCTAACTAAGACAGCAGCTACTAGGTTAGTAATCTATAGTATTAGATATAGTCTTATTTATTTTGATAAGACTACAGCTCTAACTAAGACAGCAGCTACTAGGTTAGTAATCTATAGTATTAGATATAGTTTTATTTATTTTGATAAGACTACAGCTCTAACTAAGACAGCAGCTACTAGGTTAGTAATCTATACTATAGTATTAGATATAGTCTTATTTATTTTGATAAGACTACAGCTCTAACTAAGACAGCAGCTACTAGGTTAGTAATCTATAGTATTAGATATAGTCTTATTTATTTTGATAAGACTACAGCTCTAACTAAGACAGCAGCTACTAGGTTAGTAATCTATAGTATTAGATATAGTCTTATTTATTTTGATAAGACTACAGCTCTAACTAAGACAGCAGCTACTAGGTTAGTAATCTATAGTATTAGATATAGTCTTATTTATTTTGATAAGACTACAGCTCTAACTAAGACAGCAGCTACTAGGTTAGTAATCTATAGTATTAGATATAGTTTTATTTATTTTGATAAGACTACAGCTCTAACTAAGACAGCAGCTACTAGGTTAGTAATCTATACTATAGTATTAGATATAGTCTTATTTATTTTGATAAGACTACAGCTCTAACTAAGACAGCAGCTACTAGGTTAGTAATCTATAGTATTAGATATAGTTTTATTTATTTTGATAAGACTACAGCTCTAACTAAGACAGCAGCTACTAGGTTAGTAATCTATACTATAGTATTAGATATAGTTTTATTTATTTTGATAAGACTACAGCTCTAACTAAGACAGCAGCTACTAGGTAAGTAATCTATAGTATTAGATATAGTCTTATTTATTTTGATAAGACTATAGCTCTAACTAAGACAGCAGCTACTAGGTTAGTAATCTATAGTATTAGATATAGTTTTATTTATTTTGATAAGACTACAGCTCTAACTAAGACAGCAGCTACTAGGTTAGTAATCTATAGTATTAGAAATAGTCTTATTTATTTTGATAAGACTTCAGCTCTAACTAAGACAGCAGCTACTAGGTTAGTAATCTATACTATAGTATTAGATATAGTTTTATTTATTTTTATAAGACTACAGCTCTAACTAAGACAGCAGCTACTAGGTTAGTAATCTATACTATAGTATTAGATATAGTCTTATTTATTTTGATAAGACTACAGCTCTAACTAAGACAGCAGCTACTAGGTTAGTAATCTATAGTATTAGATATAGTCTTATTTATTTTGATAAGACTACAGCTCTAACTAAGACAGCAGCTACTAGGTTAGTAATCTATACTATAGTATTAGATATAGTTTTATTTATTTTGATAAGACTACAGCTCTAACTAAGACAGCAGCTACTAGGTTAGTAATCTATAGTATTAGATATAGTTTTATTTATTTTGATAAGACTACAGCTCTAACTAAGACAGCAGCTACTAGGTTAGTAATCTATACTATAGTATTAGATATAGTCTTATTTATTTTGATAAGACTACAGCTCTAACTAAGACAGCAGCTACTAGGTTAGTAATCTATAGTATTAGATATAGTCTTATTTATTTTGATAAGACTACAGCTCTAACTAAGACAGCAGCTACTAGGTTAGTAATCTATACTATAGTATTAGATATAGTTTTATTTATTTTGATAAGACTACAGCTCTAACTAAGACAGCAGCTACTAGGTTAGTAATCTATAGTATTAGATATAGTCTTATTTATTTTGATAAGACTACAGCTCTAACTAAGACAGCAGCTACTAGGTTAGTAATCTATAGTATTAGATATAGTCTTATTTATTTTGATAAGACTACAGCTCTAACTAAGACAGCAGCTACTAGGTTAGTAATCTATATTATTAGATATAGTTTTATTTATTTTGATAAGACTACAGCTCTAACTAAGACAGCAGCTACTAGGTTAGTAATAGTATTAGATATAGTCTTATTCATTGTGATAAGCCGTAAACAGAATGGAAACTCTATCATACAAAGTTAGAACTTCCAGACAAAGGGTTGGTTTTCTGTTTTCTTATCTCTTATTCTGGGCGTATGAGCAGAAATAGAGACACTAGTAATCAAAAGTTATCATTGGCTGTTGACCTGACGTTACAGCGTCATTGACTGCAGATTCGCTCTTGAAAGCTAGCTAAACTTGAAAGAAATGACCTTTAGATGAGTTAAAGAGTATCTTCGCTCCTATTTTATATTTATTTGTTTTATTTTCATAATGGATATAGAAAATACGTAGAATTGTCGTCAATTAAGGTCGCTAACATGGTCAGTTCGTTCATCCTGTAGGTGGGGAGGGGATAGGTTGGATGGAGTGGTTGTTAGTTTAGTCACTACAAGCTTCACTTTATTAGAGTATGTAATAATCTGGTGTAAGATCCAAGTAATAATAAATCCAATATTTTCAGACAAGAGTACGAGCTAAGAAAGGCCAGCGTAGCCAACTCTTCAGTTTCGGAAATGAGACTGTCGTTAAGCACAGCTGATTAACTGCACAAATCAGCTAGAAATAAGATAAAAATCAGCCAGGACCTCGTCATACATGTTATTGTCTTGTCACAGACGTTAAAAATGACACAAATTGACGAATATCATGGCGGGGTTATTCATCTCAAGATAAACTATTTTGTCTCAATTTTGTCTTCACTTTTACTTATGGAAGCTCATTACTTATTGAGTATAAAAAAGGGATATAATAATATGTTGGCCAAAAATAGTATAGTTGTGGGTCAACTAGTTAATCTATAGATGAAATGTCCCTCGCTTGAAGATAATAATTAGTAGGGCATATGAAACTTCTACTGTATTTTAAAATAAAAAGGTTAATCTAATATTTTAAAGGTATCTTAAGGAATAAGACAATGGACGATGAATTGATATACATCCCCAAATGCACAAAACTAGATTGTAACCAATCAAGGTTATTTAAATTACCCAAAGTTTTAGATAATTTGGTAATAAAACTTTGGGTACTAATAAGAAAACATCTTCTCTCTGTTGGGTAGGAGTTTCATTAGCTTCACTAATAAATGTAGATCCTAAAGACTTTAAATATTTGCCATCGAAATGACTGAAAAAAAGTTATATATTTCCTAGATTTTTTTAAAATTTAAAATGTTATATAATATTATAATTTCTTTATAAAAATTCTAAGCAACCTTATGTATATATACAATAAAAAGGAACCCATACAAAATAAAATAAAACTCTGAAACCCCTTTTGAAAAAAAAGTGTTGAATAACTTTAGCTTCCTATTAGAAAGACTTTTAAGTCAAAAAGGTTTCTTTTCATATGAAAACAATTATTTTTCTTCCTCAGTTAAATAGAACTAAATCAATAAGTTCCACAAACTAATTTTTCTTTTCTAAAGGATAAAATGTACTAAATCTGAAAGACGTTGAATAATAATAATATACCTACTTTTTAATCAATTTGTTAATATCATCACTACGTTTTTGGACCTTACAATAAAGTATTAGTTTTAAAAAATAAAACATAAAAATAATGTTTTTTTTTTCATCACAAAAGTTTAATTATAAACAGAATACCTCCTAACTTTCTTATTTGACTATGAATATAATGCAAATCAAACTATATTTCTGATAATATACCTATATGTATTTTTGTTGTTTAAAGTTATATTTGAAAAAAAAAATATTTTATTTATTAA
This sequence comes from Acartia tonsa, assembly GCF_053477335.1. Classification (NCBI taxonomy): domain Eukaryota; kingdom Metazoa; phylum Arthropoda; class Copepoda; order Calanoida; family Acartiidae; genus Acartia; species Acartia tonsa. Next base: position 18,690,347 of record NC_137271.1, on the reverse strand, counting down.
AATTTTATTAATAAATTGATAACAGTAAAAATTTGGAGAGGTTTTGTGATAATTGTCTTGCCAAAAAAGCCATAATATATATTTTTAACATTAAGTTTTTTTTAACATAGGTTTAAAATGCCTTTCTTAAACTGAGATTAAACTTCAGTTAAAATGTATTTTTGTTGTCTTGATTTAATATAAGATTAAATAGTCTCGTCAATAAGATTTCTAGCCATTGATAAGTCAAATTAAAACATAAGTCAAAAACAAAAATTAACCGAATTTAGAAAGCAAAGTAAAATTAAATTGTTTCGCGTCTGCTAGCAAAAGGGCCTTTAACACTAGGACCAGGTAGTTGTCTGGAATATAATCTTTATATTGTTATTTATATCAGGTCTTGTTGTAAATTTTGGATGTGTCTTAATTTGACTTAAGCATAGCATATTGAACCTCAAATGAAAATGAATAATTTTTTCAAATACATGTTTATTGTATAAGTCCATGTATGTAATAAATACCAAACCGTTTTTATTAAAGGAATATTTGCACGAAATGCATTTGAACTTAATTTAGTTCACCGCATATTTTTTCCTGGTTAATGGGTTAAACTACATTTATTTACTAAGTATATTTGCGATAACTTTTATTTAATGAAATCTTCCAATTTTTAACATGTACAAAACGGCCTGCTTAATTGCTTCAAGATCCATGTCAGATCTATATAGGAAATAAATGTCTATAAACGAGCTCAAGTTTTCCAAGGAATATTCGTTGAAAACTCATAGTGCTCCAATAATCCATAATAAACTCTCATTGCCCAGAACGATAAGACCCATTATTTTACTTATTAAAAATAAATTCATTTTTTTCATTTTATGTTGCTATTTACATTATAATGAAGTATTTAATTTCTAATCATAAAAAAGAAAATTTAAATTTATAATATAATAAATTAAAGAAAACTCTGTTTTAAAAGAATTCGATTGTGGCGACACTTTGTGTGTTCAAATATTGAACTAAAATTGTAATCATATAATAAACCCTTTGGTGATGGTAATGTAAAGAAAAAAATATAATTTAAAAAATCTTTTTAAGATCATTTAAATTATTAAATATTTACTTCCATTTAAATAGTAATGCCGGGTGAGTAAAATAGATTTATTGAGAAATATATATGCATATAGAAAACTAGCCAATAGGGAGATAGTTATATCGAGCCAACTCTGGTATGGCATATATTTGAAAGAATTTCAATTTTCTACCACGTAGTTTTTAAAATATCAAGACTTAAAAATTACATGGTAGAAAATTGAAATTCTTCTAAATATATGCCATATAAATGTAGTTTAACCCATTAACCAGGAAAAAAATATGCGGTACACTAAATTAAGTTCAAATGCACATCGTGCAACTACCCCTTTTGAATTTGTCTTAATTTGACTTAAGCATGGTATATTGAACTTCAAATAAAAATGAATAATTTTTTCAAATACATGTTTATTGTATGATAAGTCCATGTATGTAATAAATGCCAAACCGTTTATTTTAAATTTAAATTTTTTTTTTTTTTTTTTACATGTTTAAGACTTTTTACTTTTGTTCATATTGTTTAAATTATTTTGACTGTATAAGAATAAAAAATTTTGTTACTTGCATAAGAATTACCCTTTGTTGTTAGTTTTCAAATAATGGAAGCAAATTTGTATGGAATATAAAGTTTAATATTATCGGAAGCACAATAACTTTTTGAAAACTTAAGCATAATTTCAGCACAAAGTAACATATGAGGAATTTTTATTGATTTGTCTGTGGATAGACCTTTAATTATGGATTATACCTGTCCAAAGCCAGTCTAATATAAACTAAGTTTTGACACTTTTTTTAGAAGCGAAGCTACTATATAATTAACTTTGTCTGTACGTCCGTCCCTCAGTACTTAACGCTGGAAATGTGATTTTCTCGACTGTTATATAAGACAGCCAAATTTTGTGAAAAATCCTTGATTAAAAGGTTTCGTGTCTATAATTTTATTCTTGATTTATGACCACTGGACATCTTTAAATCTCATTGTTCATTTTCCATCCATGATTTATTTTGCTTCGCTAATTATGGGTGTTGTCATTCTTATTTCATAGATTGAGAACTTTTTTTGTATAAATGTACCGCTTTTACTTTTGTTGTTGAATTTCAATTTATTTTTAATCTCAAAATATAAAAATACAGTTAATCAGAAATAAAAAAGGTATAACCCTAAATTTTACCTTAATAAATATATTCTAATAGTTATTATCGCATCGTTTTATTGGCAGCTTTCCGCGTTTATTAAAATTAAAAATCATAAGATTAAAACTAGTTTTGCAATTTTTATTTTAATATGCGTGGAAAATTGTCTGTAATATTATGTTATACTTGATTTTTCAGTATGGCTGATAACCGGTTCTAATCTAGCGGTTATTAATTAGTTTCGAACCCATACTGGAAAAGCATTTAAGCTGTATTGGGTTGAATTCATAGGGCCTTGGCTAACAAAGTCCAAAGCAGCTAAAAAGGTCACGTTTTGCCTCCTCTTTACCTATTTATGCCAAAATTTATATATATTTGTTGTCTATTGTTATTTTTATTGTAAAATAGATTATCACAATCATATCTTTCTTTTTGATTTGTTATGAAGGTACTCTACAAGTTAATCATATCAGTCGGTCAAAACTGTATTTTGTTAATGTTACTGTCTGCAGAGAGAAAGAGAGAGGGGACAATATTCTGTTTTTTTAACTAGTCCCCAAAGTTTTATAATAACGTTTTCTTATCCGTTGACTTAACAACATTGGAAACTTTGATTGAATTTTGATTAGTTTTTTATTAAGTTTAGTGTTCAAACGTTTCAACTACTAATTCTAATCTACAGAAGGGGTAATTTTGTGTCTTATCCATTTAGATCCAGATAAACTACTCTGTAATTGCTTTTAGGGCTTTGATTTGTGGGATTATCTGGTTAAAACCATCCCAAGAATTACTACAAGAATAAAATCATCAATGGATACATGTAAAGATTCTCTAAAATCGAGAATTCAATCGGTTCAGTGATTGGCAAATTGACTAATAAAATTTGTGTTTGTCTTACAATGAAGATCTCAATAACTATTGAACTGATTGGGTTCTTTATTTTAAGTAAGCTTCAAATAGGTCCTGGGATGTTTTTATGCTATTCTATTTTTAAATTTAAATCTATGGATGGTTTTAAGGCTTTTTCTTGTATTTATTCGAATCCGGTGGATAGGAACCGGTTCTCATCCATACGAAAAAACTATGTCGGCATCTCGGGGCCAAAAAAAACTGGTTTTAATCTTATAATTGTACATTCTATATCCGCGGAAAGCTGTTTATAATACGATGCGAGAAATAACTATTAAAGTCTCTAAAAATTAACGTTAATATCATGTATATAATAAAGTAATATTTAAAGACTATTGTACAGTATACCCAGGGATCTTCAAGGATAAGACAATTTTTGATAATAAACAAAATTACCCCTACAAACATTCCATTACATTGGTGGAAAAGTTGTGACACTGGTAGTTTGTATATGCCCAATCAAGATTTAATAAAAGTTCCTAAAGTTTTTCATCCAACGGATAAGAGAACGGATTTATACAAATACAAAATTCATTGTACAAAGTCCCCCATCTTCCTGGGTATAATAGACTGCTACAAAGCTATCAATAAATCTGCGAAATTAATAATAGGAAGTTGAAAAATCTTATCAAAAATCAACATTTTCCCACATTTTTAAAGTAAAGCAAAATGTTCCTTCCCCCCCCCCTCTTATTTGAAATAAATTGTAAATAAGCAGAGAAGTAGTTATTTGTTTGTTTGTTCATTACTTTAGGTCAGGTTAGGTTCTATTATTGGCCCCACAGGGTTATAGTGCTCCTTGTAGGGATAAGGCAAAGGAAATAAAGTACATTCCATTATTTTGAATCAATCTCTAAAGATAAGAAAGGGGGGGGGGGTGGTTAGTGATCGATATTTACTTTGAGAGAAAGTACCCAAAAATCAATTGTACACTATGGATATGATAATTAATTTCAGTTATCGGTGAAATAGTACATGAGTAACAGAACCAAATAACTTGCAATAAAATTATAATTAAAATTTTGTCAGACTGACGAACCAAGTAAATTATATTGACAAAAAAATTCAGCAGTGTTGAACAGTAGTCGAGAAAATCATGTTTTCCTCCTACCGTAGCTGATGGACAGACGGACTTACATTTTGCATTATAGAATTATTTATTTAGTATTATAGCAGAGTAACGCCGTACGTACGTCTGGAACGGATAGCTTTTTCCGTTTATTTAGGCATGTTAGAATTGTCCTTTCGATTTCAAACTTTGCAGGGTAATTCCTGTAGTAGTTAGGTACGATTAAGAAAGCGTAGCCAGAATGTCTGTACGTCCATTTTTTTTCATGTTGATTTTCAACCTTTTTAACAACAAATTTTATCAGGTAAAATTATCCGATAGATCTGATTTTTTGAATACTGATTCCAGGGACAACAAAGTACAATGTAATAAGTCCTAAACATTATCCTGTTTTTCTAAAGTATTTCAACAATTTTACTTTCAATTTTGATTCGACATTTATACATTTATGGTCTGATTTTTCAGTTCTTACACTCTACAAGTGTTAATGTTTGTTTGTCCTATTGTTTCAGAGCTTCGCTTTTATGGATGTTGTCATCCTTGTTTTAGATTAAAATAAAGTTAAAAATGGAAAATAGTAGAAATTCGTCTTCCCTAAGAGAATCCTATCTAGACGAAAAGGAACTACAGAAAACTCAAGAGGTAATCATTGTTTTTATACATCATGTAAAAGTAACAGGATGTCTTCTGCCTGTGTATCTGAATCTTGAGATCTGCAGGATTGGTATCGACAGAAATTAGAGTAAAACACTAGAGGGAGAAAGGGTCAAATAACAGTATCTCCCCATCGCAACCGCCTTGTGCAATCTTTCTGTTTGGTCATTGAAAATTAACCAATGGTGTCGCTTATATTAACACAGCCAAGTAACAGAAAATAATTTAGAAGCATACGAAAGAGGTCTTTGAAAAAGGAAGGGAGGTAGTTGTCTGTATATACATCTATACTATAGATCTGTTAGACAGGATAAGATAAAGTTGTATTTTCGTAGTTTAAAAGTTTCATGTCTAAAATTATTTTTAGATCAAGTACGGGTGGGGTGGTTGGAAAAATACCCTATATTGACTTCTGTTTGTTAGCAATTTCTATAATACAAAATAGCTTGATGTCTGTCCCTCTGTCTGTCCGTCCGTCTGTCCCTCCAGATCTCGGTAACTCCTGAACCGATTGGGTTCTACTCTTCAGGGAATATACCTACGGGTCCTGTGGTGGTTTTAGGCTTTTTTCTTGAGGGTGGGACACCCCTTATTTTTTCAAAGAATTTTTACGAATTTTGCGAATTTGCAATTTATTCGCGAACATTTGCGATCCGTTCGATTTTTTTCCGCTGGGTAGGTAATAGAGATATAATTAAACATCTTGGGGCAAAGCCCCTAGAGATTAGGGGCGAAGCTGCTAGTTAATATATAAAACAGATCTATAGTATAGATGTATATACAGATAACTAACTGCCTCCCTTTTTCAAGGATGTTTTTCGTCTGCTGGCAAATTGTTTTCTACTACTTGGCTGTGTTAGTATATCTGAGGCTATTGGTTGAATTTCAAAGACCTAATTGAGAGTCGGCAAAAGGTCTTTTTATGGGGACATACAGTTATTTAACCCCTTCCCCCTATAGTGTTTTACTGTAATATACATATTGTTTCTTAAAATAAAATATTTTAACTTAGTGCAGTTTATGATGTGCATAACATGTTCGCATAGTCCTACCGTTTGGCAGCTAGCAACCTTCAATGTTCATAGTTTTCTTTTATTGAAAACTAGCGGCTACGCCCCTAAGGACACTTGAAGTGAGGGAGGGAGGCGGTCTTTTGGATGAAGTTCGTCACCTGACCATTTTGAATTTTAGGTTTTAAAAGAAAAGTTATTTTTTTAGGTAGGGTTAATTTTTCTTAGAAATATATAAACCTTCCTCTTGTGTAAGGATAATTGATTATTGCAATTTGCATTTAATCTAAACATTATTTATCCTTTTTCAGTTATTTGCAAAACTTGATGTTGACAAAAATGGATTTATTACAATAACTGAACTTCAAAAAGGTTAAATTTGTAAATATAAGCTGGAAATGCCTAATGGCCTAATACGAGGGTCAGGGATTTAAATGGATAAGACAATTGCTGATAAATTTGTGTACATTCCCAATGATGATACACAATTTTACACCTTCTGCAGATTATAATTTGTAGCTGAAACACTTGAACACCCATCTTAATGAACCAACCAATCCTGTTAGCCTGTGCCTTTAGCATCTTAGAGCTAACAAAACTAGTTTTTTTATCCACAGAACGCTGTTTCTAACTAAAAATAATGATAATGTATTAATTACAATATAAACAAGGATGACAACATCCATAAGTAGCGAAGCATAAACAATTAAATAAGAATTTAGATATTAGTTGACAAAAGCATGTATATTAGGAAAAAATCACGAAACCTTTTCAACATTTGTTTTTAATTTCTTAATATTTATTTATATTTCAGTACTATGACTAACAGACTGACGGTCAAAGTAAATTACATACTGGATGCTCAGAACAACGGGAAATTTAATTTTGATATTTTTAACTACAAAAATTTAAAAAAACGGACCATAAACACCAAAGATATGAAGAAAAATGTGAAAAATATAAAAATAGCCAAAAACCTGCAAAAAGGCAGTCTGACCGCCATTGATGTGTTCTTGAAACGAAAGGAAATTTAATTTTGATATCTATAACTGAAAAACTTTGAAAATTGGGCCATAAACACCAAAGGTATGGAGAAAAATGTGAAAAATACAAAATAGCCTAAAACCTGCTTAAAGACAGTCTGACCGCCATAGTTGTTTTCTTGAAACGACAGGAAATTTGATTTTGATTCTATAACTGAAATAATTTTGGAAATCGGACCATAAACACCTAAGATATGGAGAAAAATGTGAAAAATACAAAAATAGCCTAAAACCTGCTAAAAAGCGGTCCTATCGCCATTGATGTTTTATAGTTAATTGTGCTCCTTGCTAATGGGAATGTTGTCAAAAAATTTCAGCCTTTTATCTTTTATAGGAGCCGAGAAAATCACGTTTCCCCCAAACTAAGACGGACAGACGGACATACGGACAGACGGACAGACGGACAGACGGACATTTCAAATTATAGAGTAGCTTCGCTACTAAAAAAAATATATGTACATTGTACAATATCGCTTAAGATATGATAAAATATCTCATTTTTTTTAAATTGCATAAATTCTGTAATTTTTTTCTCGCAGCTAGCTAACGATTACCCCCTCCCACTCTAAGGATTATGGAGAAACATATTTTACAATATCTGAGAACTATATTAGCAACCTAAATTGACCCCTAAAATTTCCCTTTAACAATATCCAAGTATTCTATATCCATTATTATGTACAAATGCATAAATATTTTAGGTTTAAGTGCAAAAGGCTTAAGAATAACAACTGAAAAGTAAGATTTTCATCTTAAATTATATCTGCTAAAAAAATTATGAAATATTATTATACAATAGACAGAACATCTTTATCTGATAAAAAAATGACAATATAAGTGCATTGGTTATAAGAATCTTTTAAAAGTGTCATACATCTAACTTTACTAGCATCTGAGTTAATTTTCATTCCTCCATTCCAAAACTAACTTAATAACAGACGTAATTTTAAATTATTTTGCCAGCCCGGAACTTCGGCTATAAACATTATGAGTTTTAATTTTTATCATAGAAAATTGTCGGTTATAAGATGTGATACATGATATTTAAGTATGGCTCAATACCCGATTTTATCCAGCGGATATGAGTTGGCTTCAAAGCCATACTGGAAAGTCATTTTTAACAGTAAATCAGTAGACATTTTGCATGATAAAAAGACCAAAAGTCCTTTTATTGTGTTATTGGGAAAATATGAAAATCATTACTCGAAAGTAGCATTTTCCAACCTTTCTTACACTTGGCAACGTAGCTCATAACCTATAAATAGCACAAAAATGGTACTTATATTTTAAAAACTAAAGATAAAACTTAAAATTTTTGGACCTCCCTTTAGTAAATTTCAGGGCTAAAAGATTAGTAGGAAGAGGAGATGATGACCTGGATGGACGTCTAAGCTTTCAGGTATAGATAAATTTATTATTAAAATCGGATAGATAATAGTAATGTATAAAACAAGGATGACAACATCCAAAAATCAGCAGCAACAAATCAGACAGACAAACAACATAGTTGCTACGCTTTAATGTACCTATCTGGTACAGGAATCATCACGAAAAGTCTAAAAAGCAATGCGGTGATTTGATAAGATTAACAGTGCTATTCAGAAGAGACAGAAAAACTTACTGATCCTAATTATACAAAAACTTTGTTTTAAAAGGTGTCAGGGAAGGTTAAGATACCTTCCGTAATAATCTGCATGGGACCTATAAGTAGCTCCTTGTTGAAGGATAATCCTTATAATAAAGTAAAAGGATCACTGTCTGTCTGTCTGGGTGTGTGTTTACCAAACGAACTCGCTAACCACTGAACCAATATGGTTCTCCTTTACAGGGTAGCTTCTCATGGTTCCTGGTAAGGTTTTTTTTCAACCTTTCAAGGAGGAGGGTACCAACACCCTGCCATACAAATCACCCCTAAAAAAATTACATCCCAATACTTTCATACTTTCTCTTTTTAAAACTAGGTTTAAAAGTTGGAGGGGGACTACTTCCCCCTCGCCCGCGCTCAAGGACCTGTAGAGGCCTCTATATGCGTAGCCGCTAGTCCTTACAATAAAGTAACAGGATATTTGTCTGTTTGTACCGAAGGATCTCGCTAACCGCTGAATCGATCGGGTTCTCCTTAACAGGGTAGCTTCTCATAGGTCCCGGGAAGGTTTATAACTATTTTGGGGGAGTGTACCACCACCGTGCCAAGAAAAAATCGACAAAAATATATCAAATAAAAAAACTACGCCCTGCGAACATTTTTGCAATTAGCTAAGAACATAACTAACACCATCTATCGGCGAAAAAAATATTTTTGGTAAATAGCTAAATTTAAAATAGACTAAAAAGAAACAATTTTACGTGTCCCTAGAAGCCTCTAGGGGCGCAGCCGCTAGTAAATAGATATAATAATAAGTAGAAAAATATTATTTTTAGGAATTTGTAACAGTAATGAATGTGCTCAAACGCAGCACAGCCACAAGTATATCAGGTAAAGACACCATCTGTTATACAGTCATTTAATTTACAGTATGGATAGGAAAACGATCAATATCCACTGGATTAGAACAGGTTCTAAACCATACTGAAAAACCATGTGTAGCATCGAATTACATAAATTTTCAACGAATATTAAAATAAAAAATCATAAAATCAATAACAGTTTTGTTAGTCCGAGCCTTTGGCCCCTCGGGCTAACAAAATTGGTTTTAATTATGTAATTTTTCATTTTGTTATCCGTGGAAAGCTGTCTATAATACGATGGGATTAATAACTTACAATGATTTTTTTAGTAGGTGGTAAAGCTCAACCAAGAGATTCCTTGCCTCGTGGTCCTATCACATAGCCATCATTCGAGATTCCTTGCCTCGTGGTCCTATCAAATACCCATCATTCAAGAGATTCCTTGCCTCGTGGTCCTATCACATAGCCATCATTCAAGAGATTCCTTTCCTCAGGGTCCTATCACATAGCCATCATTCAAGAGATTCCTTGCCTCGCGGTCCTATCACATAGCCATCATTCAAGAGATTCCTTGCCTCGGGGTCCTATCACATAGCCATCATTTAAGAGATTCCTTGCCTCGGGTTCCTATCACATAGCCATCATTTAAGAGATTCCTTGCCTCGTGGTCCTATCACATAGCCATCATTCAAGAGATTCCTTTCCTCAGGGTCCTATCACATAGCCATCATTCAAGAGATTCCTTGCCAAGAGGTCCTATCACATAGCCATCATTCAAGTACATTGACTCATCATTAATCGATAATCATACTAGTTGATAAACATACCAGTTGATAATGTTTACATTTCTCACTATCATAAAAGACTGTCATAAATAGATCTAATTTGCTACATATAGCTATGTTAAAAATTAAAAGAATAAATATCGTCGTTTCTTGTATTTTCTTTAAATATTTCTTTCCCCAAGTTAAAAGAAATTGGTTGTTTGTCTCTCTATTGTTTTTAATCATTGTCATTTATATAAACCATGATTATGATTTAAAAATTTGCTCAAAATACTTGACCTACATTTATAAATTTTAGTTTTCAATTGCATTGTAACTGTTAAATCCTATTATCATTTATTGTAGTAGCAAAGCTACTTTATAATTCACTTTGTATGTCTTCCCGTCGCTCATGCATAAATTTATTTCTCTATAATTCAATTTGTTGGTTTGTCCTTTCGTGAACTTTTAGTGCTTCGCTACTTATGGATGTTGTCATATTTGTTTGAGCTTATGGATCCATTTTTAAATGCGAAGCTTTTCTATAATTAGGGTAGGTCTGTCCGTCTGTACGTCAGAGACGAATAGTTTTTTAGTTAATTTAGGCTCTTAGAATTGTCCTATCGATTTCAAACTTTGCATGGTGATTCCTGTTGTAGTTAGGTTCGATTTAGAAAGCGTAGCAACTCAATAATCATTACCAGAATGTCCGTACGTCCATTTTCAACATGTTTATTTTTTACTTTTTTAACAACAAATTTTTATGTGATCTAATCATCCGATTGTTCTGATTTTTGGTATTCTGATTCCTAGAACAACAAAGTCAAACAATATTATAATCAAGTCCTTAAAATGTAAGTATGTCCAAAAACATTATCCTGTATAAAAAAGATATTTTTAACAAATTTACTCACAGTTTTGCTTTGACTCTTATTAATTTGTATTCTGATTATTCAGTTCTGACACTAAACAAGTGTTAATGTCCGTTTGTCATATAGTTTCAGAGATTCGCTTTTATGGATGTTATCATCCTTGTTAAGATAAATTTAGTTATACAATCTTAGGGTTGGATATTGAAATAAAGAACAAGTTTAGATTTATAATATAAATATATATATTTGAAGTGGTAAAAGAATAACAAAACAAAAACATGTCATTTTTTGGTATTTTGAATAGCTGTCAGCTGTTCAGGACTGCTTAAGCTGTTGTGCTATGAAATCAACGGCTGTGCGTGACACAAAATTTGCGGATTTTCCAGATCCATTTCACAATTTCCAGGTTTCAGATGTTTATTCTGCACTGGCTCGTGTCTCCATGTACTAATGCTTAGTAATGGTGACATTATGTTTCAGAATAATTCTGCACACTGGTAATAGTACACAACCATTGACAAGCAAGTAAGATAAATCTAAATTTGGACACAATTGCGAGAAAAGGATATGGTAATTTGATTTAAAAATAAGATCTATGAATATGATATCATGCCCATATTTAGAAGTTATCTTAACATTTTGATTATGCCATGCAATCAGATATTCTTACAACAATACAAAACACCAATACAATAAGAATAACAATAATAGAAATTTTGGTTCCTTTCCGTGGGACTCAAGGGCTGGTTCATCATGATTAGAGAATATGACTAGATTTTTAATTACCAGATATGTGAAAAAAAGCAGAAACATTATAAGCTACCAAATTCTTTTAAATTCAAATCATGGTTGGGTTAAACAGAACTTTGCATTGAAATTTTCTTGTTAGTAATTGGAAATTGTAGCGTAGAAAATTTAAAAAAATTTAGATGGAAAAAATATTGGCTACAAAATCTCAAATTCAGGTACGGGTACCAAGATTTGTTCAAAATAAATTCAAAGTAACCTAAAACAATTTGTTAAAAAAAAAAGTTTCCAAGACATTTCAGCTTAAAAATGAGCTGAAAACTCAAAACTAAGGTAAAAACTAAATGGTGGTTGCTTGATGGTTGGCTGAAATTAGAAGGTAACCCAGGTGCAGTAGGACTTGCCTTGTCTGGACAAACAGTCATGTTCAGGACACTTTATATTAGCCATGCCACAGTCTCTGCTTGTACTAAAAGATATATAATATTATATTATCATGTTTACTTAAAAAAATATTATTCATTTAGAATGTGATGTGTTAACAAATCTATTAGAGCATTTACCATAAATGAATTTTTAAAAATTTTATGTAATAATATAGGTATCAAAAGTGTTAAATTTTTTATTGTTTTTAAAGATGTTTTATTACAAATTAAATCATTTTGTTAGTTTTTTTTATTCTATGTTTTTATTTTCCTATTCGTGGACATTTACCTACCTTTATTATATGATATAAAAATATCTACCTGCATTCAACTTTCGGACTTCTCCCAAACTTTTCAATGCAAGATCTAAATAAAAAAAGAAATTTATGAATAACAAGCATTTCGAGGGGATGAGATGGGAGGAAAAATGGACTTAAACCATACCACCACTTGAATCTTAAAATAGCCTAAAACTATCCAAAGAACCTATTGAAGCTTCCCTAAAATGAAGAAGTTCAGTAGTTATTGTTATCTTAAGCTACAGACAAAGTACCTTAGTTCTTAATGTAATACTAGTAGGTTCGTCCCTAGCATTTAGGGGCTCTGAATTAAATGGGTAATAGAAGGAGCCCAAGACTTGAATCTTAAGTAAAATATTTAGCTACAGACTAAAGTACTTATGTAATAAGGATAGAAAACAGAACGATGGTACAAGATCGATGGTACTAGAACGATGGTACAAGAACGATGGTACTAGAACGATGGTACAAGAACGATGGTACTAGAACGATGGTGCTAGAACGATGGTACAAAAACGATGGTACTAGAACGATGGTGCTAGAACGATGGTACTAGAACGATGGTACTAGAACGATGGTACTAGAACGATGGTACAAGAACGATGGGACTAGAACTATGAAGCTAGAACGAAGGTACTAGAACGATAGTACTTAAACTATGGTACTAGAACGATGGTACCAGAACGATGGTACTAGAACGATGGTAGAAGAACGATGGTACTAGAACGATGGTACAAGAACGATGGGACTAGAATGTTGGTGCTAGAACGATGGTACTAGAACGATGGTACTAGAACGATAGTACTAGAACGATTGTACTAGTTTATATATATTGATTACCTAATAAAACTAGTTAAAGCAGAATAAACAACAAAACAATGCGTTAAATAAATTTAAAGAAGAATTAAGAAGGTTTAAGTATTTACGAAAAAAAATTTTAAGAAAGAATTAAATGATCAGCTGTACATATAACATTTTTTACTTATTAGACTAAAAAACATGCAGAAAATTAGTCATTGTTCTTTATCGCATAGTATTATAAACAGCTTTCCGCATGTATTAAAATTTAAAAATTATAAGAACTAAACTGGTATTAATAAAATGATTGTCTGCACTGCAATACGATGCCATACATGATTTTTCAGTATGACTGAGAACCGGTTTTAATCGGTTTCGAAGCCATATTATGTAAAGAATATTTTACCTGGTCATAGCCACAGGATCCATATCAGCTGGCATAGGGGATGATCTAATCAGGGAAGCCATGAGACACACGGTCACCAATACTATGATGTAGACACGCATCTGAAAAAGTTTCAAATGTTTTATTTTTGATAATTTTTATTTTCTATTAGCAAAGATGATATCCAGTATTGCTTCAAATTGATTAATATTCAATGAATTAGAACCGGTTCTAAGCCATACTGAAAAATAATGTATAGCATCCCATTAAAGACAATTTTCTATGAATTTAATTAAATTAAAAATCATAAAGAATAATACTTAATCTTATAATTTTTGTATTTTGTCTATAATACGGTGCTATGAATAACTATTAAAGTTCATTTTTATTTGTAAGAAAATCCTTTTTTAATTTTGAATTTTGAAATATCAAATGAAAATTTTAATATCGATTTTTGAAGAAAAAAAGAAATATCTATAAATAAAATCAATTTTTTGTTGATACATAATCAGAGATTTAAAGGCATAAGACAATGGCCGATAAATTGATGTAAATCCCCATGATCATACACAAGATTAACCCTTTTGTAGATTACAATTAGTGGTTAAAACGTTTGGACACTCAATTTTAAATGAACTAACCAATCAAACTTCAATAAAAGTTCCCAAGGTTGTTAAGCCACCGAATAAGAAAACGTTGTTATAAGACTTTGGGGGCTAGTGTAATGAGCAGCCCAATGTCTCCTTCCTCCCCGTGTACATAATACATGGCAAATAAATGTTTGTTTTTAAGTCATAAATTATATGTGACTTTTTTTATTTACCTAATTCGTTTTAAAAATTTTAGATAAAAGTTGGAATTATTTAGTACCTTGTTATTCTTTTGTTGTAGGCTTAGAAAATCTAACTAGGACACTTTCTCAGTGTGCAGTGAAATCAAAACTGAGGATTCTCCCAGTCTACCATCTCTATATATAATCACAATAAAAAACCTGTATATGGCAGAAACCGCTATGTGCTTTTTTTAAGTGTGTGTGTGTGTGTATGTATGCGCGTGTGTGTGTGTTTGTGTGTGTGTTGTGATGAAAATTATGAACGCATATAAAAAAGAAACGTATGCCATCTCGTTGTTGCTTTCCAACCCTCAGGGTTACAGGAATAATTATTTCAAACAAAATTTTTTTTTATAATGGAAAATTCTTTTAATTATTGGTTTAAAAATAAGATTTTTGGCCCTAAAAAGTCAAAGGCCTGGGCCAACTAAACTGTATACTGATATTAATATTTTTTTATTATTCGTTGAAAATTAATTGAATTATTTTTCATTAAGGCTTAAGAAAGGTTCTCATCCAGCTGATATTAGTCATTTCAAAACTATACTGGAAAATGTTTGATTAAGAACAATAACATTTAACTTGAAAATTTTAAGAAGATCAATATAAGGAAAGGAAAACATTAAAAACGGTTTTATAGATAAAAAAAATAGTTGGTGAAAAGTAAAAAGGCAAGTAAAAGTAGATGAATACGTAATACAATAAAAATTACCAATGATTTGCCAGTATATATAGTAATTTGCCTCTCATTGGTTATTTGTATTGTACGACATAAATTTTTATTAGGCTTTATCAACTGCTTCTTAAATGTTTTTTTGACTACAACATATCCCTATGTCCCCCACTACCATCATATTTTTTTTATCATGCTTAAGCTGCCGTGACAGCAATAAAACAATTAAACGTTTAATTATAAACATTTAACAAATCAATTATTAAATCAATCTCGAATTGATTTATAATAATTAAATAATTATGATTTTACTTTCTTAATTTCTAGAAGTTTCTATAAACAGCGCATGGAAAAATTTGAAGATTATTTTATATGTCAACTAAAGAAGCGCGCACAATGATCCAAAAGAGACAAAATTTAGAGAGAAGAAGACATTAGGCTGTTTATTACAATAGTCCCCAAAGTTTTGTAGCAAGGTTTTCTTAATCATCGGCTTAACAAGTTTATTTTATTGAATTTGATTGGTTGTTTCATTAATTAGAGTGTCCACACGTTTCAACCCAAGGACGTCCAATGGGGGGGGGGGGGGCGGGGGTCAAGGGTGATTACCCCCTAAAATTTTGAAGTTTTAATTTCTACCCCCCCAAAAGACGTCCTTGCCTATATGATATAAAGATTAAATTTTGAATTGTAACCCTCCCCCCCAAAATGAAAAAGCTTGGACGCCCTTGTTTCAACCACTTATTGTAATCTACAGGTTATTTTTTGTATTATCATTGGAGATCAAATAATCGACCATCGATCCCTGGACAAATTAGTCAGTATTAGTTTCTTCGCCTATAAGATAGAACCCCGAGGTGAAATTTTTTACCCCTCCCCCCTCCTGTAATACAATTGTTTTATGACAACCTACACTCTGTCTTGGGACAGACCACATAGAGGCTAGATGCAAAGCTAATAGAAGTATAAATAAGTTATTTTCCAGGGATCTAAAGAGATAAGACAATGGCTGATAAGTTGATGTACATACCCAATGATGTTACTGAAAATTACCCCTTCTGTAGATTACAGTTAGTGTTCGAAACGTTTGGACACTCAACTTAATGAAGCTACCAATAAAAATTTTATTAAAGGTCTCCAAAGCTGTTTAGCCAACGAATATGAAAACGTTATTATAAAACTTTGGGGACTAGTGTAATAATGTCCCCTACCTCCCTGTATTTTCTCCAAATTACAAAGAAATTTTTAAAAATTTCCATAGCAAGCAATAGTGAAACCGACCGAAGGATAAAATAAAAAACAGTTAGAATTTTGCTCAAAGAGAAGGCATCAAGGAATAGGCAATAAGTCACAAAGAATGCTGTGAACACTTATCTCCTCAAGATCAAAATATAAGTTTTTTTTTGTCAGACTGTTAATGTAATGATCTCGCTAATCACTAAATGAACTGATTTCTCAATTCTAGGGAGGCTTTAATTGGCTCCTAGGATTGGTTTATGATATTTCTGTTCTATTGAATTTTTTGGTACCATATTTCTGTGCTTGAGTGTACAAAACAGTTCTTAATCAAACAAATAGTTAATGATTAATATCAAGTTATTTATAGTAAAACCAAAGACCCAACTACTGCAGACAACCAACACTTTAATTGCAAGACTTTTTTCTGTGAGTTCTAACTGTGCATTTTAATGCGTTTATAATGTTGTAGGCAAAGCCATCTTCCCCTTTAATCTTACAATTAAAATTGCGCATCTGACATAGCATTTATATAATTATGCCGCAGTTAGGGCCGAGATTCGAACACATTGCCTCCCCGATGGCGTGCGGGTGAGCTGCTTGTTTTGCTTCAGTTGCAAATATAATAATTTCCAACATAGCAATCCCATTATCCCTAGCTCCTAGTGAAAGAAAGAACCCTTAGAAGACCGGTGTATAATTTGATAATGTCTTTTATTACTTATGTGTTGTGTAATCATTTCTTTATTTGAAAGCGAAACTTTGCTATAATTACTATAATTAGGCGATTTCAAGCATAAACTAAGTATAACTTTTATGTATAAGATGATTTTTATTGAAATTTATTAATGACACCATATAAAAAGTAGCAATATTGATAATTTATAATAAATAATATTTTTGTTTATAATTATTTATTTCCTAGGTGATTTTTCCTAACCCCCCTACCTCTCCTTCATTACAAAATTTATTTTAGCTACTTCAGAATGTAACATTGCCCTATTTCCACAAGAATCCAGCCCTTTGGATCTCTCCTAACCTTAACCTAACCTAACCTTTCCCTAAAAAATACATTAAAATGCGGGTTAGACCGTTATCCATTCTTTTTTGTTAAAGAATATTCTTTTGGTTATTTTTAATCATCTCAGAGCCTTGTTTTGAAATATTGCCATCCTTGTTAAATTGCATTCCACCCATATATTAATCATATGAACTCTTTGTATAAAGATAGATTACTTAATTACATACAACTTTGTAATTTCAAAATTTCAAATTTTTATTTGAAAGGATATATAATTATGTAAAAGTAACAGGATGTTTGTACCGAAATATCTCTTTAACCGTTCATAGTTACTAAGAAGGTTTTTATCTATTTCGGGGGAGGGTTCTACCACCTTCCCAAGAGAAATGGCAAATATGAACCCTCCCCCAATAACATTTCCTATTTTTTTTTAATAAAAAAAAACTAAAATTAAAAGCTGTTGGGCGTCCCTCCCACCCGTCCTTCAAATGCACCTAAAGGCCTCTTGGGACAGAGTCGCTAGTTTAAAAAAATCCAAATATTTAAGTTTTAAGTAAAAATAAATTTTGAATATTGGAAGACTTTTGGGATCAACTGCAGTTCACGGTAAAATATTCCTTGTAACGAATATTTCGAAAAATCTATGAATTTTAAAGGCTGCTAGCTGACAAACGACTGAACGTACAGATCATGCCCGCACACTGTTTTAAGCGGCATTAGAAGGCATACAAATAATATGGATTAACCATAAATCAACAATGCATAATTATCTTGCAGTGCAGAGAAATGTGCGAAAAATTCCTTTTTTACGCGTTTTTTCTTCAGTGAAGCTTTCCCTGTGCATCATTGAATCTTGGCTATTCCAGATTATTTGTAGGCCTTCTTATGCCGCTTAATAGATAACTAGGAGCTGCAACCCTTGCATCTAATAGCTCTACATTCAAAGATGTAGTAAGAACGGGGCAGAAAATTAGATCAAAACCATATAAAGACCTATGTGAAGCTTTCCGAATGTAAAGAACGCAATTTATTCAGTTGTTATTGAAAAATTAGGCTTTAAACTACTTTTTTCCATAGAATATTTTAAGCACTGAGCTATATATTTGATAATGTTCATGTATGTTCCATCTGATTTATGGATGTTGTTTGTACTTGTTATTGTATATTCGCTTTGAAACAAGGATGACAACATCCATAAAAGCGAAGCACTGAAACGGTAGGACAAACGGACATTAACACTTGTATAGTATCTGAACTGAATAATTAGAATTTAAAAGTATAAGAGTCGAAGCAAAATTGTAAATAAATTTGTTGAAAAACTGCTTGAAGCAAGATAATGTTTATGGACATAATTACATTTTTGGACTTGATTTTAGAGTTGCTTCACTTATAATATTGTTCTTTGTTTTCCCAGGAATCAATATACCAAAAATCAGATAAAACGGATAATTAGAACACTTGAAAATTTGTTGTTAAAAAAGTAGAAAAATCAACATGTTTAAAATGGACGTACGGACATTCTGGTAATGATTATAGAGTTGCTACGCTTTCTAAATCGTACCCAACTATTACAGGAATCATCATGCAAAGTTTGAAATCGATAGGACAATTCTAACATGCCTAAATTAACGAATAAAAGCTATCTATCTCGGACGGACGTACGGACGGACGGACGGACCAACCCTAATTATAGAAAAGCTTCGCTTTAAAAAAAATCCAGTTTGTTTAAAAGGGTTGGTGAAATGACGCAAGCAAAAGAGTAAAAATGTCTCTCTGAAACAAGATTAAAGTAAGTAAAAATACGCTTACAAAACGTTTGAAAAGTACGCGCGTAAACGACACGAGAATATACTAGTTTTGCTGTCTTAAAAGAAGCGTCAGAAAAAGCAACCGACGATAAAAAATACCCGAAAAAACACTCTAAATTTATTGCCCATAGAGACAGTGAAAACAAATTCTCTGGACTATGTAAGTCTGAGGTAATTCTAGGCTTCCCTAAGAAATTTTCTGGGATTTAGCCTAGTATTTATTTTTAAAAGCGAAGCTTTTCTATAATTAGGGTACTTCCGTCCGATATAGATAGCTTTTATTCGTTAATTTAGGCATGTTAGAATAGTCCTATCGATTTCAAACTTTGCATGATGATTCCTGTAGTAGTTAGGTACACTTTAGAAAGCGTAGCAACTCTATAATCATTACCATAATGTCAGTATGTCCATTTTAAACATGTTGATTTTTCTACTTTTTTAACAACAAATTTTTATGAGATCTAATTATCCGATTGATCTGCTTTTTGGTATATTGATTCCTGGGACAACAAAGAACAATATTATAAGCGAAGCAACTCTATAATCAAGTCCTAAAAATGTAAGTATGTCCATAAACATTATCCTGTATCAAGCAGTTTTTCTACAAATTTACTTACAATTTTGCTTCAACTCTTATACTTTTATATTCTGATTATTCAGTTTAGACACTATACAAGTGTTAATGTCCGTTTGTACTACCGTTTCAGTGCTTCGCTTTGATGGATGTTGTCATCCTTGTTTTTATTAAAATATTTCTTTTAAGCCTTAATACTATTAAAATATTTCTTTCAAGCCTTGATACTACATAATAAAGTTAAAGTTTTCTTTGCTATAATTCTTACTTGTTAAATAAAAGTGTTTTAGGGGTAAAATTGTGTTTTTCTTAGAAAAATTAAATAACAAACAAGGATGGCAATATCCACAAAAGTTGTATTGACTGCAATTAAAAGTATTTGTTATGTGTATTTCATTATATAACAAAATACAAGAAATTTTATTTTGATAAAAACACGGTATTTTAAATATCTTTAAATAAACATGTGGTATTTGGTTACAATAATGATTATAGAGGTGCTCCGCTTTCGAAATCTTTTTTTCAGGAATATAAGTCTAAACTAATTATAGGACTAAATTTACATTAAGAGCTATCCGTTACGAAACTTTAGTTAATATTGAAGAAAAGCATCGTTACCAGAAAGTCCATATGATCATTAAAAATATGCTGATGGACTTTTTTGGACACCATTCTGGTATGATATAATTGTTCTATTAATCAAACTTTTAGAAAAATGATTCCTAGGCGACAAGGTACAATACTTCAAGAGAAGTAGTATACAATTAAGTCCTAAAATTGTAAGTATGTCCTTAAACAGAATCCTATATTAACACAATTCTTCAGCAACTTTATATACTTTTTTGATTATACTTATACATTGATATTCTGCTAATTAAGTTCGGACACTCTACAAGTGTTAATGTTAATTTATTCTACCTCTGATTTTAGGTTTTATGGATATTGCCATCCTTGTTTTACTTAGTTGTTAGTCGTCATACACTTATACAAGTATAAACAAAATTGCATGTTAGCAAAACGTGCAAATCTCGTAAAATTCGCAATTTTTACCAATTTGCACATGTTTTTTTGTTGCATGGTTGTATAATAATTTTGACATTCAACAGAAAGATCCTTATCGTACAAAATAAAAATTAATGTGCTGTGAAAACTTGAAAAATGTTATTGTTTTCAATTTCACAAATCTATCATTGCATAAAAGTCCATAAAACAAGAATCATGACAACATCCATAAAAGCAGAGCTCAAAAAATCCGACTGTCAGACAAACGATCAAAAGCACTTGAAGAATATTTAAATTCTAATAAATAAATTTATGTTAATTGGCCTCAAAATAGCTTGAATAAAGGATGCTTACATTTTTATGTCTTAAGATGTTTCGATTTAAAATTTTGTCTTAGACTAAAACAGACATACAGTCTTCCTAAAAATAAATAACAGACATACAGACTTCTTAAAAATAAATAACAAACATACAGTCATCCTAAAAATAAATAACAGACATACAGACTTCTTAAAAATAAATAACAAACATACAGTCATCCTAAAAATAAATAACAGACATACAGTCTTCCTAAAAATAAATAACAGACATACAGTCTTCCTAAAAATAAATAACAGACATACAGACTTCCTAAAAATAAATAACAGACATACAGTCTTCCTAAAAATAAATAACAGACATACAGACTTCCTAAAAATAAATAACAGACATACAGTCATCCTAAAAATAAATAACAGACATACAGTCTTCCTAAAAATAAATAACAGACATACAGACTTCTTAAAAATAAATAACAAACATACAGTCATCCTAAAAATAAATAACAGACATACAGTCTTCCTAAAAATAAATAACAGACATACTGTCTTCCTAAAAATAAATAACAGACATACAGACTTCCTAAAAATAAATAACAGACATACAGTCTTCCTAAAAATAAATAACAGACATACAGACTTCCTAAAAATATATAACAGACATACAGTCATCCTAAAAATAAATAACAGACATACAGTCTTCCTAAAAATAAATAACAGACATACAGTCTTCCTAAAAATAGATATAGAGTTGCTAAGCTTTCCTAATTTTGACATTTTGTTTGAAGTTTACGATATAAAATTAGTACGATCTTAACATCTCTTTATTTATATTATAGGGGATATAGGACATCAATTTAAACTTTTACCTAAATTTTTATACCTATTTTATCTTATTTGTTGGCTCAAAAAGTTTGTTGTATTTTGATTGGTTACTTCCAATTAGTGTCCAATGTTTTCAACCATAATGCATAATCTTGTTTTTGGGATGTACTATATTAATTATTCGTCCATTGTCTTTTCTCTTAGGTCCCCTTATTTTTTTGTTTCAGCTATCCGTTACTGACAGAACAGATAGACTAACCCTCGAGTAGAAAAACTTCGCATTTAAAAATGAGACGATTTTTTTTGTGTTTAGTAAGTACATATTCAGAGTAGGTATCAGAGTAGTTGCCAGCTACTCACTGCTCACACTTGGTATATAAATATAACATTAGACCATTTGTAGTGTTAGACCTTTTGTAAATTAGACCTTATGTAATTAGACCTTATGTAATTAGACCTTATGTAATTAGACCTTTTGTAGCAACGTCTAAATTAACGACTAGATCTTCGCTTTAGAAAAAAAATACATACATGATAAAAACTAGAACCATAGAGAAATGCTTTATGTCTTTGTTAAATTTCATATTTTGCGTATTATGAATTTCTTAAAACCACTTTCTGGAATTTTTGACCTATAGAAAATCTTGACATACTATTGAGATTTTAAAGTTTAAATGTAATTTTTCCGTACAAGGCATGTTCTATACAGCTTTGTTTCTATATGATGATAATATTTTTATCGATATCTTGATATTTGACAAGTTAATATATTTAGATTTGTTCAGCGATTTAAAGAGATAGGACAATGGATGTAGAATAGAATGGGAGATCGTGTTTGTAAACTTTGGAATATATCAATGGTTTTATAATCCAATGTTCTTCTTCCTCCTTGGAATAAATAGAATCCTGTAAAACAAACCACAAACCATTTAGAAAGTTTGAATTAGCTGCGGACATAATTTTCATATGATATATGGTCAGTTTTCTTTACTCCAACATATTGAATTCCGTGGGTCCCATAGTGGTTCATTTGTTTCTGTTTCTAATATTCTGAACTACGTGAAGTGTATTATATGGTCAGGTTTCTATGCTCTAACATGAAACATTTTGTGGTCCCTTAGTATTATGTTTGAGCTATGTATATTATGCGGTCAGGTTTCTGTAATTTGACATTTCGAATTCCGTGGATTCGGTAAAAAAAGTTTAAACCTATACAGGACCAGTGGATATATTTCCCAAAAACAACATAATTGTCAGAGTTAGCAGTTACGGAGATCTTAGGCTCCGGACAGACAGACTTACTTACGTAAGAACAGGCATACATTGTTTTTCTTAGTATTATATATGTGATCAAGTTTCTATGGTCCAACATTCCAAATTCCGTGGACCCGATAGTGGACAGTTATTTTGCTGAGACAAGACAAGGGAACAACAATGCAGTTTGCGCCAGGGAGGGAGGTAGGGGACACTGGACTGATTATTACACTAGTCTTATAATAAAATTCCTTTATTTGTTGGCTTAACAACCTTGGGGACTTAAATTGAATTTTGATTGGTTGGTTATTTTAGTTGAGAATCTAAACGTTTCGTCTACTAAGTGTAATTTACATATGGTTTTTTTTGTATCATTATTGGGGATGTACATCAATATCTCGGATCTTGGCCATTGTCTTATACCTTTAGATCCATGCGCGCCATCAAATGTTCAGGTATACAGGGATAGGACAATGGAAGATAAATTGATCATCATTCTGCGGAATTTTCCACGAATATAAAAAAAAATTAACTTATAAAATCAATCTTATGTTTTTTTTTCATTTCATTATCCGCGGAAAGTTGTCTATAATTCGATACGATAAAAAGCTGTTTTTTCATGTTTTATTTCACCAAAAATATATTTTATTGAACACAGTAATAGTGTCTGACTGATTATGACGTAACAAAAAAAATTAGCCAATGAGAGGCCACTATAAATTTTACCATTGGTCAATAACGGCCACTCATTGGCTAATTTTTTTTTGTTACGTCATAATCAGTCAGACACTATTACTGTGTTCATTTTATTTTGTTGAGGTAGCAGTCCTTTTTTCTATGACATATTGACAAATGTGTGTGGTGAATTTTTCCAACCATAAATATCTCCCATGATGAAATTATTGTATGGAATTTCTAGATTTAACTCAAAGCAAAGCCACTCTATAAATCTAAATGTCCGTCCGTTCGTCTGTATGAAGGATAAGTTTCTCGGTCAAAGACCAAATTGTGTCAAAAATGATCCATGTGACGTCATAAAAATGAGGAAGATGAGAGGAGAAGTGGGAAAGACAACCCCTAGAAAGAGATGGATAAGCCCTCATTTTTATGACGTCACATGGATAATTTTTTTATACAATTTGGTCTTTGTCGTTTTTCGGCTTCTGATAGATGTACCATTTTTTGTGTATATTCTTTAGATCAATGGGCATTCAGAATACAATTAAATTAGTCTGTCAGTAAGTCAGTCATGCTAAAAAAGACTATGTATAAAGTTTATTTTTTTTACTTTTAACAGATACTCTAAAATTTTCCTTATCTTGTCCATCGATAATTATTTTGTGCATCGATACCTCTGGATGTTGTCATCCTTGTTTTTATTTTATTATTTATAATGTGCCATGTTAGTATACAACAACTTTGTTTATTTGTAGCGCAGCAATCAATATAAATAATAATAAAACAAGGATGACAACATCCATAAAAGCGAATCACTGAAACGTTAGGACAAACGAACATTAACACTTATATAGTGTCAGAACTGAATAATCAGAATATAAATGTATAAGAGTCGGAGCAAAATTGTAAGTAAATTTGTTTTAAAATAGGATATGTTTATGGAAATACTTACATTTTTAGGACTTGATTATAGAGTTGCGTCGCTTATAACATTATACTGTGTTGTCCCAGGAATATACCAAAAATCAGATCAATCGAATGATTAGATCACATAAAAATTTGATGTTAAAAAAGTAAAAAAAAATCAACATGTTTAAAATGGTCGTACGGACATTTTGGTAATAATTATAGAGTTGCTGCGCTTTCTAAATCGTACCTAACTACTAAAGGAATCACCATGCAAAATTTGAAATCGATAGGACAATTCTAACATGCCTAAATTAACGAAAAAAGCTATCCGTTACGGACGGACGGACAGACGGACGGACGTACGGACGGACCGACCCTAATTATAGAAAAGCTTCGCTTTTAAAAACAGTAACTTTTAATACTGTACAAAGTTACCTAAAAGAAAACTGCATTCGTTTGGGAAATAACATATCAGGAATATGAAATAAATAAAAATATGTTCTTTTTCTCTGTCAAAATATACATCAAATTTATTTTAAAATATCTTTAAAACAGCATATTTTTTACCAGTTCGCCATGAAAAAAGGTTCAAGATTATAAAAGACTTTGTACGGCGGTATGACAGAGACATTGATCTGTAATTTATACTGGTACTCAAAGTTTTATATTCTTTTATACTCTTTCGTTGGCTTAAAAACTTTGGGTAATTCGGGTGATAAAATATAATTTTGTTTTTGTAATCAATTCAATAAGGAAAAAAAACTAAAATAAAGAAACCCTGTGGGGATGAGACACATAAATAAAGTAAAGGGGAAGGCTTTAGGGTCAAAAGGCATATTTTACCCAGTATGGCTTCGAAACCGATTAATATCGAACCGGTTCTCGCCAATATTGAAAAATCATGTTTAGCATATGTATTACAGATATTTTTTACGAATATCAAAATAATATGATAAAGTTAATACTAGTCAGCCTGGGCCTACGGCCAACTAAACAAGCATGATTTAATCATATAATTTCTCACTTTAATATCCGTGGAAAGCTGACTATAATACGATGCGATAAACAACTATTAAATAACGGTCCAAGAGACTAAAAAAACACACAAAAAGAGACTCTGTGTAAAATATGTTAATATGCAATCAAAGAGTTGCTGCACCTATAAAAATCTCTAGCCACGTCTAACATGCTTCAAGGGTTGCAGGGAGGGCAGGGATGATGGACTCGGAATTTTACTGGTCCCCAAAGTTTTATGATTAGTTCGTTGTTTAAAAACTTTGGGGATTTTAGAATTTAGTACAAACTAATTTAGATTAGAGTAAAACACTAGAGGGAGAAAGGCCAAATAACTGTATCGCACCCACCTTGTGCAACCTTCCTATTGGGTCATTGAAAATCAACCAATGGTGTCGCTGATATTAACACAGCCAAGTAGCAGAAAACAATTTAGAAGCAGACGAAAGAGGTCTTTGAAAAAGAAAAGGAAGTAGTTGTCTGTATATACATCTATACTATAGATTTGTTTAATTTAGATCATTAATTTCAATCTAACGTTGTTTTTCCTAATTCAGGATAAACATTACTTTATCCACCAGTGTCTTATCCCTAATGATCCCTGCTGGCATGGAAAAAAAGTCCTTTGTTGTATTAAATAATAGTATGTATTTTTTGATACGTGATTTTATCAATGGCTGTCGCTTGGTATTTTTAGAATGATGAAATTTTATACACGATGGCATGGATAATTTGTCCATAAGTAGCGCAGCAACAACAAACTAACAAACACTGAGGTTTGTTTTAAAACATATAAAGCATTGAAAAGTATCATGTGTTACATCATAGAAATACGTTTAAATTCATCTTTTTTAGGGTTTTATGGTTTTTTTTATAGGTTTTTTAGCGCTTCAAAAAATACAGATTTTGTATCTAACTAAAACTAACTGAAAATAAATTGTAGAATTAAAAACTATTTATTAGCCTACAGGCTAATTATAGTAATTAAATTGACGATGGGGGGGGGGGGGCGAGTTGTCGGAACATTCCTATAAATAGCTCGAAACCATCCCAGAATCTATAAAAAGACAAACTGCTTATGTACTATTATAGTTTTACTTCAATTAATACAAAGTAGAATGATGTTTGTCTGTCCCTATAATAATAAAAAATATGTTAACATCTGTACCAATAGGGCTCTAACTTTTCAGGAAATATATCTACAGGTAACAAAAAGGTTTTAGGCTATTTTATTTTTTCCATTTTTAAAATAAAAAAATAGGATTTAACCCCCCACCCCACCCCTGGGAATATACCCTAGAGTCATATAGAATCCTAGTTTTATGACTTATAAATAATTAGAATCATCTAAATAATTAAAGCGTAGCGTTTCTACAATTATGACTGGTTCAGTTTAGTTTCTAATGAGAGTTGTCAACCTTGTTAATTTAATTTCAGAATTGCAGCATTGCAGGGATCTAAAGGGATAAGACACTGTCCGATAAATTGAAATATATCCCCCAAGATAATACACAAAAATATTCCTTCAGTAGGTTAAAATTAGTGGTTAAAACATTTAAACACTCAACTTAATGAAGCAACCAATCAAACTTCACTAAAGTCCCCAAAGTTGTTAAGCCAACTAATAACGAAATTTTATTATAAAACTTTTGGAACTGTGTACTAAACAGCCCATTGTCCCCTATCTCTCTACACAGTTATGGAATCTCAACGACAAAGATTTTTTTATCCAATCTTGACAAGTGAGGTATTTTTGGAAAGAGGAATATATATAGAAAACGCCTATGAAAATTAGAAAATCCGCAGAAATCATATTTGCAAGTTATTTGCAAAAATCTGCAATGCTAATTTGCAAAATTAATTTCATGCCTTAAATAACTTATTTAGAAAAAATCTTTTTATGAAGGGTGTTTATTTATAAGTTTAGAACATACTTAGGGCAAAAAAAATTTCTTTAGTGTTACTTTTTTCACCTTATATATGAAAAAAGCAGTTTCTCACATTTTATGATAAAAAAAAGGTGTAGGAACAAAAAATATGATTTTTCTTGATGTAAACACAATAATTGGCATAAAATCTATCATCCTAAATGTAAAAATCAGATATAGAATCCTTTTTAGAGCTAATATAGTGCAAAAAGTAACCAAGACATTTTTGCAAAGTATGAAAATCTGAAGAAAATAGTTCTTTTTGCTTTTGATATACATATCAGATAAATGTATATAAAATTAGTAATTAAAAACTATAAAACATGTTATAAGTTTTTTCAACACTGTCATTGATTAAATTGCACTTTTAGGTTTAAGAATTACCGAAGTAGTGCATAAAAACTCGTTTTATGATGTAATTAAACAAAATAAATGCCAAAAAAACCAACTACAAAATGGTC
The DNA here is from genome assembly GCF_053477335.1 of Acartia tonsa. NCBI lineage: Eukaryota > Metazoa > Arthropoda > Copepoda > Calanoida > Acartiidae > Acartia > Acartia tonsa. Next base: position 18,662,187 of record NC_137271.1, on the reverse strand, counting down.
TACTGCATTATAAAAAACGCCTAATTGTTGATTTGAATTTATTTTGTTTAATAACTTAATAAAAAGAGTTTTTATGTGCTACTTTGGTAATAAGTAAACCTAAAAGTGCATTTTAATCAATGATAGGATTGAAAAAGTTATAACTTGTTTTATAGTTTTTGATCACTAATTTTATATACATTTATCTGATATGTATATCAAAATCAAAAAGAACTATTTTCTTCAGATTTTCATACTTTGCAAAAATGTCTTGGTTACTTTTTGCACTATTTTTGCTCTAAAAAGGATTCTATATCAGATTTTTACATTTAGGATGATAGATTTTATGCCAATTATTGTGTTTACATCAAGAAAAAATATATTTTTTGTTCCTATACCTTTTTTTATCATATAATGTGAGAAACTGCTTTTTTCATATATAAGGTGAAAAAAGTAACACTAAAGAATTTTTTTTTGCCTTAATTATGTTCTAAACTTATAGATAAACACATTTTATAAAAAGATTTCTTTTTAAATAAGTCATTTAAGGCATGAAATTAATTTTGCAAATTAACATTGCAGATTTTTGCAAATAACTTGCAAATATGATTTCTGCGGATTTTCTAATTTTCATAGGTGTTTTCTATATATATTCCTCTTTCCAAAAATACCTCACTTGTCAAGATTGGATAAAAAAATCTTTGTCGTCGAGATTCCATAACTGTGTCTAGTTGCAGTGACTCATGTAAAAAATTATGCACATTTCACTTTCAAGATGCCAGGGATTAAGTGATAGGGCAATGGATGATTGATTAATATTCCCACAATAGTTATATTCAATTAAAACGCAGCGCGTCCGCTCGTCGTTGAGCGAGGGTACAAGTTCGAATCTATACAAAAACTGCGTCACAAACAGTTGTACCTATTACTGCTATGCCACATGCATGACATAAAACATGATATGTACTTCGTATAAGACCAATCAGTTGAAAAGGGATAATATTAGTTTGTCTGCCATTGTCCTCTTTCTTCCCTGTAAAAGATGTAATAAATGAAACAAAAGTTGTCCATTCAAAACATCACACAAAAGTAAATCAGCTGATAATGATTTAATAAGTTTTGATAGTAATGTTAAAATAAATATAAGGCAAACTTTATCTATAGAGAAAAAGAATCTATTTTGAATTAATATTAATTCATGAACATCAGTAAATGGTTTACTTTTAGGAACACTCTTAAAAGAGCATATTTCATTTATGCAGTGTTTCACATCATCCTAGATCATTTCTTATGCAGGGGGGTGTCCCCACAAAATACGTAATAAAGTGACCAATACTTTTAGATAAAGGTTTTTTATTTTGTTTTAGGGTTGTTACGTGCTTTCCTTTAATGCTCCTAGCAGGCACAGAAACTTCCCACCACCCTTGAAGCAGCATCTAGTGCCAATAAAAAATAACGTCATACTGGCCTAACATTGGTCAACTAAAACGTAAACTGGCCTGCAATTGGTAATTTAGTCTGTGTATTGGCCTATCATTGGTCATTTGTATTGTATGACGTCATTTTTTTATAGGCACTATAACATGCTTCACTACCAATGATGGTCCACAACACTTCGTGGCTACCCTGTACCCAAAGTTTTATAAAACTTTAGGTACTTTTTTGAATTTTAACTATAGTTTGTTCCAAACTAATAGTGTTCCAACTATTCAACCAATAATTTTAATCTACAAAAGTGGTAATTCTGTTTATAATCATTGGGGATGTACATCAATTTATCTTTTAATGTCTTATCCTTTAAGAAATCGTGAATGATATATTTGAGCACTATTGTAGGCGCAAAATGTTAATAATTTCCTATGCATATTTTCAAATTATTCATTTTAATTAAGAAATTAAATTCCATAATTATCTAATTAATTTATTTTCTCGTATTCATTCGAATCCGGTGGAAAGGAACTGGTTCTCATCCATACGAAAAAACTATGTCTAGCATCGTATTATATCCAGCTTTCTACGAATATAAAAATGTACAATTATAAGATTAAAACCAGTTTTTTAAGCCCCGAGGTGCCGGAGGCACGGGCTAAAAATAATACGATGAAAGAAATAACTATTCTAAATCTTGATTTTTGAAATACAACAAGCCTAAATAAATGTAAAAAGTATTTTTGTAAAAGTTTAATTTCTCTAAGGCTTGTATTTTAACAATTTCTTTGTGATTTCAGCTATCAAAATTAAAAAATCAATATTATTATTAACCTTATCTAGTATTTATAGATTTATCAGAGATCTAAAAGGAGATGTAAATGGAGATAAATTTTTTTACATTTCTAATGATGATAAACAATATTACCTACCACTTTTATTAATCAAAAATATTGGTATATAAGTTTGGACATTACTATAGTGCGGATCCAATCAATTCAATTCAATTGAGTTAACAAATAAGATAACAAATAAGATGAGGAGAAAATGAAACTTTGGGTAGAAGACACCAGTGTATTTTACTCTCCAATCTCCCCTCCCTTCTTAAGAATTATCTTTCCGTATTCATTCGAATCCGGTGGATAGGAACCGGTTCTCATCCATACGAAAAAACAATGTCTAGCATCGTATTATATCCAGCTTTCTACGAATATAAAAATGTACAATCATAAGATTAAAACCAGTTTTTTTAGCCGGTGCCTTCGGCACCACGGGGCTAAAAAAACTAGTTTTATTCTCATAATTGTACTTTCTATATCCGCGGAAAACTGTTTATAATACGATGCGAGAAATAACTATTCTCGTATTCATTCGAATCAAGTGGATAGGAACCGGTTCTCATCCATACGAAAAAAACTATGTTTCGCATCGTATTATATCCAGCTTTCTACAAATATAAAAATGTACAATCATAAGATTAAAACCAGTTTTTTTAGTCCGTGCTTCGGCACCTCGGGGCTAAAAAAATGGTTTTAATCTTATAATTGTACATTCTATATCCGCGGAAAGCCGTTTATAATACGCTGATACGGTTTATAATACGCTATTCCTGATATGGTTGAAAGTAAATTTTAAAATTTTGTGAAGTCATTTTCATGGAAAACATGTCAATACTATTCATAATAGAAATGATAGATTATCATATAAAAATACTAAAAGGCTACTACTACTATCTTTTTAAACCAGTAAAAAAAGAGGATCGACTTTCTTTTATTATAAAAAAAAGATGAGGCATATTGGTGAATGGTATTTTTAGCTGATAAAATGAAAGATTAAATTTAGATAGAAGCTGCACTATACTAATGGATTAATAATATAAGTGGATATAATGACAGGGAAAAATTGTCGTCAATTTAGTCTGCTATCATGGAACTCATTTATTGGTCAGTTGGTTTAATCAGTAAGAAGACGGGAATGGGATAAAGGTGGGGGAAACGTTATTTTAGCTCGCTGCGCGTTTTACTTTATGAGAGAGCATTAAAATCTGGTGTAAGATCCAAGCAATAATATATTCATACAGTTTTTGTATGTCAAAGAAATATGATTTAGGACATGAGGGTCTAGGTACATATTAGCTACAAGTATTCTTAAAAGTAGAATAAAAATAAGTTAATTCATTCTAGCAGATACGCCCCAAGCATTTGAAGCCCTGTATTCGTATACGCTACAGACAAAAACAACATTCCTGTTTTATAAATTAGGATATAAAACGCTTACGCCTCTAGAGGCCTATTCTAGGGGTACTTGATGTGGAGAGAGAGAGGGGGTTTAAGTCGACCTCCAAAATTTTAAATTTTAGTTTTAAAAAGAAAAGTAAAAAAACATTTTTTTGGGTTGGTAGTGAATTTTTTGTAGGGGTGATTTCTCTTGGGAGATTAATGGTACCCACTCTAAAAATAAACTGATTTTTTTTTTTGGAAAAACTGTCCTCCTTGGTGTATTTTTATTACCAGCATATTTCATTCAATAATTATTTAGGACAACTTTTTATTAAGGATAATTACAAAAAAATAATATAAAAAATAAATATATAAGTATAGACGTATAACCCAGACAACTACCTGGTTTCAGTAGTGATGACCTTTTTCATCTGCTAGCAAATTTGAAATAGCTTTCTGCTCTTTTGTAGCGACCTGGCTGTGTTAATATTTCCGACGCTATTTGCTGATATTCAAAGACAAAATTGAATGTCAACACAGGGTCCTTACCCGTAAATACAGTTATTTAACCCCTGACCCTCCTTTTTTATACTTTAATATATAAAAAACTAACTTAAGTAGCAAATCTACTCTATTAGTGTTTGTACTTTCTGAATGCTTGAAAAACCAACTAAAGTACAAACAATTCGAACCATTATCCTCAGAGATATTTAGGTTTATATAAAAAAAAATTTTAATACAGGATAAAATGAGGATATCATGTAATAGTTTCACTTGGCAAGAATTTTTAGAGATTTTAAACTATTTTCCCCCCATTTTACCTACTCACAATTTCCTCAAGTTTTCTGCCTTTTTTTCTCCGATGGTTTTATTCAATCAAATAACAATATTTTGTCCCTAGCCTCTAGAGGCTATGTAACTGAGTATGGAAGAATAGTTATTTATCTAATCGTATTATAAACAGCTTTCCGCCGCGGATATAAAATGTACAATTATAAAATTTAGATTAAACTAAATTAAGATTTAGTCCCGAGATGCCAAAGACACGGGCTAAAAAACTAGTTTCATCTTATGATTGTACATTTTTGAATTCGTAGGAAACTGGATATAATACGATGCTATGAGAACCGGTTCTAATCCATCGAATATTAATCGGTTTCGAATGAAAACTAGAAAATATTTGTATGATTTTGCCACTGCGGTGTACCTATTTAAGGGATGAATAATGCAGAATGTCGCAAAACAATTTTAAACGGCGTGCTTACCACCAACAACCCAACCCCTACACTTAATGTTCTGCTTATATTAAGTTCTGACACTCTACAAGAGTTTTAGTTTGTTTGTTCTTCTTTCTGGCTTTAGAGCTTTGCTTTTATGGATGTTGTCATCCTTGTTAGCTCTATATATTTCATAGTTTTATTCATTTTTTAGTTCCTCTAATAAATTTATAGGTATAAATGCATGCATAACCCAGACAACTGCATGACTCAAGTGGAGAGGACCTTTTTCGTCTGCTTGCAAAGTGCATTTGCTTTTTATAACGACGTCGCTGTGTTTATAATTCCGACGCTATTGGCTGATGTTCGAAAGCTCAATTGAAAATCGAGAGTTACATATAGCTCGTGCCCCCTCTATTCTCTTACTTTAATGTTCTTTCCTCTTTTTCCCCTCACCTGAGAAATAAATCTTGGCGCTGTCAATATCAGAATTAGAGTAAAGTCTATATTTTATTTATCTCTAAACAATTTGTCTACATTACCTTTTTAAGTAGAGAAGCTTCTCTATAGTTTTCACTTTGCCTCTCCGTTTGTTAGAAACGATATGGGGAAAATACGACTTTACTATTTTTTTTTTAAAGAAGATAACCATTACTAGAGCTGATCCAATATACAACTTACATGGTCTGTTATTATGTCGGCTATGAAAACAGTAAAAGTGTCGAACTATGACGTCAGAAGAAATTAACAATTAACCAATGAGAGGCCACTATATATTTTACCATTGTGAATACTGGCTTCTCATTGGTTAATTGTTAATTTCTTACGTCATAGTTCGACACTTTTACTGTTTTCTCGGCTATTCTACGAATGACATAAACATTTAATCTGTAAATGTTTTCTGTTAATTATCTTTCTCGTATTCATTCGAATCTGTTGGATAGGAACCGGTTCTCATGGTTCTCATCCATACGAAAAATCTATGTCTAGCATCGTATTATATCCAGCTTTCTACGAATATAAAAATGTACAATCATAAGATTAAAACAAGTTTTTTAGCCCGTGCCTTCGGCCACTCGGGGCTAAAAAAACTGGTTTTAATCTTATAATTGTACATTCTATATCCGCGAAAAGCCGTTTACAATACACTGCGAGAAATAACTATTCTATGATTTCTGAGAATCTGAGGATTATATGATTACTGCTCTATAACTCACTCTGTCCATATGTATATATTTCTGAGAATCTGAGGATTATATGATTACTGCTCTATAACTCACTCTGTCCATATGTATATATTTCTGAGAATCTGAGGATTATATGATTACTGCTCTATAACTCACTCTGTCCATATGTATATATTTCTGAGAATCTGAGGATTATATGATTACTGCTCTATAACTCACTCTGTCCATATGTATATTGTATATTCATTATATTTTGTGCTTCGCTTCTTATTGATATTGTCATTCGGATCTACTGCAGTTCACGGTAAAATATTGCTGAGCTGGATCTTTAAATCATTTCAATGGTGCGCTAAATCACCCCGCGCAGAATTTCAGCCAATCACAGCAGCGCATTTTACGAAATGGGACGATGTGATTGGCTGAAATTCTGCGCGGGTTGATTTAGCGCACCATTGAAATGATTTAAAGATCCAGCTCTGGTAAGCAATATTTCCAAAAATCCATGAATTTTAAAGGCTGCTAGCTGCCAAGCGGCTGAACGTACAGATCATACCCACACACCATTTTAAGCGGCATAAGAAGGCCTACAAATAATCTGTAATAGCCAAGATCCAATTATGCACAGGGAAAGCTTCACTGAAGAAAAAACGCGTAAAATGCATTATTGATTTATGACTATTCCAGATTATTTGTAGGCCTTCTTATGGCGCTTAAAACAGTGTGTGGGCATGATCTTTTACGTTCAGCCGTTTGGCAGCTAGCAGCCTTTAAAATTTATAGATTTTTGGAAATATTGCTTACCAGCAATATTTTACCGTGAACTGCAGTAGATCCTGTCATTATTATTTCTATCTATATGTCTATATACAAAAAATAATAAAAGGTACAATACAAATGTCAAACTTTAAAAAATCACGCAACCTTTTATGATAGTATATAGTTTTTTAGCTTCTTTTAACAGACAGTTACTTTGTATTAGGAGCAAAAAAAGAAAGTGATTCATTGGGCATCGTCCAGGTTTCAACTTTTCAACTTTCAGAAGTAATTTAGTGATTATTTGCCCTGATACCCTTTAAACCTGCGTACATTCATCTCTAACTTCCAGGTGGAAGGCTTTTACTTTACATGTTAATACTTCCCTTTGTTTGATGGTTAATCTTCGCTTTATTAGATGTTTCAATCCTTGTTTCATAGTCATTTCCTATTCCATATTCCCTGAATATCTATTTTGTATAGTCTTTTAGTCTTTATAATATTAAATCTTAAGGGATAAGACAATGAACGTTAAATATACATATACCCAAGGATAAACAAATTTCACGTTTGGGCATTACCAGTTTGGAACCTACAATCAAAATTCAATACCCAAAGTTTTTACGCTAACGAATGAGATACCGTTGTTGTAAACCTTTGGGTACTAAATTGTAATTTACAGACCAATGTTCCCTCCCTCCCTCCTTGATAACAATATGTTTAATTACATATATAAACAAAGATATTAACTTATTTATTTACTAGTGGCTTCGCCCCTAGCCTCTAGGGGCTTTGCCCCAAGAGGTGATCAAAAAAAATTAAGGTGAAATTTGTAAAAGGAGCAAGGAAATATCCTGCAAAAAAAAGGACCAAGGAAATCTTCTGCAAAAAAAATGGGGGGTGATTTTTTTTTTGGGGGGGGTTGGGGGTGTCCCACCCCCCAAGAAAATAGCCTAAAACCACCACAGGACCAGTAGATATATACCCTGAAGAGTAGAATCAAATCGGTTCAGTGATTACCGAGATCTTAAGCTTCAGACGGACGGACAGACATCATTCTACATTGTATTATAGATATCTTTACTAAGATCTTGGTTGAAGTATTAGCATGTAAAGTAAAAGCCTTCCATAAAAGTCTAACTTTAATAGCTTAAAATGCAAGACACTTAACAAATATTGCTCAAAGAATATAATACCAACATATCTCACCAAAATCATAAAAAAGACTAATTCAAATTGATGCAACGACTTACAATTTCGCATAGAGCTGCCACACTTCATATACCATTCCTTCGACACAGTAATAGTTATTTATCGCATTGTATTGTAGACAGCTTTCTGTGGATATTAAAATGAAAAATGATAAGATTAAAGGCCCCAAGTAACAAACAGTTATTGATTTTATGATTTTTTTTAAATATTCGTAAAAAACATTTTATGTTATTTTATGCTATGCATGATTTTTCAGTATGGCTGATGACTGGTTCTAATCCACCGTATATTAATCGGTTTCAAAAAGTATCTGTCTATAGTGCCCTAGCAAAATGGGGATAGATATCACCAGGCCTTGCTATTCTAACAATCAATTCTACAAAAAAAAATCACGAAACCTTGGGAATAAGGTGGGGGGGGGGGGTATATCTTGTTTTTTTTTTCTTCATGTAACTGAAGAGGGGTGGGTAAGAAGGGGGAGGAAAAGAAAAAGGGGGTTGTGGGGAAATTTTTCTTTAGAATTGTTTGTCAGAATTATATTCCCTTTTCCCTGGATATCACTGCTAGTAGTCTACCTATTCCCTTGACGTCAGGATATACCCTACTCTTTTTCTCCCTTCCCTTTCTCTTTCCCTCTACTATGACGTAAATACATGGGTAGGCCAACAGCTGTGACATCTATTACCATTTTCCTAGGGATTACGATTTGAAGCCATATTGGAAACACGATTTTTGACATTACCATTCCCTTCAACCCTGATAAATAATATGATGTACACAAACATTATCATTTTTATGTAAACATAGAAAATACATAAACAACAGGGATATCAAGGGATAAGACAATGGTCGATAAATTAATTCATGATTCATGGTGGAAATTTGTACAACCCAGTCAAGATTAAATAAAAGTACACAAAGTTTTTAGTCAACAAAGTTCAATTTCTATTTCTAAGAAACGCATAATTATTTTTAGGACACATATTGTAAAAAGAATTAAATCTATAATACAAAGTAGAACGATGTCTGTCTGTCTGTCTGTCCGTCTGTCCGTCTGTCTGTCCGTCTGAAGCTTAAGATCTCAGTAACCACTGAACCGATTGGGCTCTACTCTTCAGGGAATATACCTACTGGTCCTGTGATGGTTTTAAGCTATTTTCTTGGGGGGTGGGACACCCCCAACCCCCCAAAAAAATGAAAAACACCCCCCCCAAAAAAAAAATTTTTTTTTTTACTTTTTCTTTTTAAATCTAAAATACGAAAAATTAGGTTGATCAAACCTCTTGGGGCACAGCCCCTAGAGGCTAGGGGCGAAGCCGCTAGTAAAAATATATACTATATATGGAATTTCTTCTTGTTTGAAAATTGGTGGCTTTGCTCCTAGCTTCTAGGGGCTTAGTCTAAACAAGAAGGTAGATTAGACTAGATTTATTATTCTTGGGTGTACATACATAGAATAAAAAAAACAACAAAATAACAAATGAATTAAATGAATATTATATACATTTATATATACAGTCAAATTTTATTGATATGGTTAATTTATAAAAAAAAATTTCTTTCCAAATGGCAGTTTCCTAAAAACTAGGAAGTATGCAGTAATGTGTATTCACACATTGTTTTTATACAGGCCATATAAATAAGACAAAAAAGAAGGTAGAGGTAAGGGAAACTCATTCCAACCCTTTTTTAGTTTTTTTTCATTGGGGCTATATCTTTAAGTTGGGGATATGTACAAGGTCCATCTCTAAGACATCTAAGTAGACAAAGAGAGACAGACTGAGTATAGTAAATACTAGCGGTTTCGCCCCCTAGAGGCCTCTAGTGGCACTTGAGTAGGGGAGAGTTGAATCCCAAAACCCATTTAGTTATAAATAGTTAGTTAAGGAGAACCCGATCGGTTAAGCATTTTATTCTATATTATAATTATACCTTTATGGTAATTAAATTGATATACTAAATAATAATTTTCAGTTTATAATTTACAGTAAACTTATATATATACTTCTAAAGTATTTTTGGCTAAAAACCTTGTGTGTATATCCTTATATAAAAAATCCCCATCCCCCCCCCCCAAAAAAAAAAAAACTATAATTTAAAGTGGTAGTTAGACTTCTGACTCCACTCAAGTTGCCATAATAAAAAGATATATTCAAAAACTGTTTTTTTTTTATCACATTGTATTTTATTATAGCTTTACGCGGATAATAAAATGTAAAATTTATCTTTGAATATAGTTTTATTGGCCCCTAGAGGCAGAAGGTCTAGGTTAAAAACATCAATTAGCTTTGTGATTTTCATTTTGTAAACTGTGGAAAATTCTCCACGATATTTTTCAGTATTGCTCAGAACCAGAATCTAGCGGAACGGAATCGGATTTGGACAAGGTCTTTAATTTTATAAAATCAAGATAATTTTTAGGTATTTTAATATATTTTCAAAAGAAAATTTGGGCTCCTTTATTCTAATTTAACTCACAAAAGTCGGCAAAAGCGTACGTCTTTCTCTTCAAATTAAATAAAACGGTTATTTTATTTGAATCACAGCTCAATTTCTGCCTAAAGTATTTGAAAATTTTGTTGATATTAGATTATTCTTTAGCTGGGGAAATGGCTTTATTTCAGCCCCCGGAGAGAGGGTACATTGGGCTTTTTATTACATTTGTCCCAAAAGTTTTATGATAACGTTTTCTTATTCGTTAGCTTAACATCTTTGGGGACTTTTATTGAATTTTAATTAGTTGGTTCACCAATTTAAGTGTCAAAACTTTTCAACTAACAATTATAATCTACAGTAGAAATAATTTTTTTTATTATCATTGGGGATGTTTATCAATTTATCGGCCATTGTCGTATCCGTTTAGATCCCTGATGTCAGCCGGCACGGCCGGCCGGCTTAGACACAGCTTTCTCTTTATATGAAGTAGGCTACTTGAAAGGCTGGGTGTCCACTCCTCAAGAATTATTTAAACATTTATTATGTTTTAAAGTCATTTTTATCTCTAAATCATAGAAAAACTCGACAAGTTTATGAAAGAAGTTACCACCTGCACATGGGTATAGACTTTTAAATAATTTTTGATGCTCAACTATTGTTTTATATCCTAATGTAGGTAACATAGCTTGAATGTTTATGTGCTTATGTTCCAAAAATAAACTAATAGTAGTATCATTGTGTTGAGAAGAGAATTTTAAACAGTTCATAAAACTATTGATCCAGATTGAAAATGCTTGCGTTTCAGGTTTTAGAAAATTTAAGCCACCCTGAGTGAAATCTTGTTCTATACGCTTTTGTGAAATTTTGTATCTGTATGATAATTTTCCATCAGGATTTCTACTAGACCACAAAAACTTTGAAATAATTTTCCAAATTGATTTACAATATTTCTCATCAGGGGGATAAATTCTGTATACATGATAGGCACAAGCTGATAATAAATGGCTACAGAGATTTCGTCTTTTAATCAAATTATAACTGCTTTTTAGCGGAATAGATTTTGCTTTTTTTTCAAGTTTACTACATAGTTCATCATAAGTATGTATTCTGGCTAGGTTTTGATTGAAAGAGAGGTAAATCCCAAGATGCTTAATTTTGTCAACAATTTCACCCATTGACGCAAGGTCGGGAATTATTTTTTTTAAATTACACCTTTTTTATATGGCCTAAAACATACAATTATTGCAATGTACTCAAATAAAAAATATAATATTTTTATATTCAGAATAGTTATTTATCGCATCGTATTATATACAGCTTTACGCAGATGTTAAAATAAAAAATCATAAGAATAAAAACCAGGCTCTACAAAACTGGTATTAATAATTATGATTTTTAATTTTATTATACTTGGAAATTGTCCGTAATACAGTGGTGTACATGATTTTTTAGTATGGTTCTAATCCAGCAGATATTAATAAGTTTCGAAATACTACTGGAAAAGTTTTTTTTATGAATTAGTGAATTGTCACCCAGCCACTTTGCAGGCTTTACGGTCAACTACTTTTTGCAGTGGGTTGCATTCCGAGGCTGAACCCTGTTTTTTAATGCACGTAGAATTCCTTTAAGTACTTTTTTTTCTTATCAATGTCTCCTTCAAATTTATTCGAATTTCAATTATTATTTTCGACTTTGAAACAAAATGCATGGAACGCATTTTCTTAACACAATATAGAAATACTATTTTTTTATTCGTTCTACCTAAACCACGTTTATTACAAATTCACTGAGTGAAAAAGTCTCTGATATTTTTCCTAGTTATTTAAGGAAATATATTTCGGTGAACATGGCCCCCTCTTCAGTTTAGCTGGATGTTAAATGTAATTAACTTACATGATTTCCTGTTATATAAAGTAGTAAGGTTTTTTTTAAAATGAAGCTTAGGATTTTAATAACTTCAAACCGATTGAGTTCTCCATTTCAGGGAAGCTCCACATATATCCTGAGATGGTTTTAGGCTATTTCATTATAAAAATTTAAAATTAATTATTATAGAATTTGATTTTTTATAAATGTATTAGAATACACTTTATCAGGGTATAATAAACTCTCAAATATTTATTGATATAAAGTGAATTGTAAAACAACAAGGATGACAACATCCATAAGTATTGAAGCTCAAAGATGATGAAGGGATATTGGGAAAAAATTTGATATAGAGCAGTCTCATACAATAAACATTTTGATTTAACTTTATGAAATAGGGAAATCACAACACCTTTAAAATCGCGCAACATTTAAAATCATGAAAAGAAGCTGTCTTAACTTTTTTGCTTTTTATTTAAAATAGCTAGCCGGTGCTTTTAGTAAGTAGTAGATGTAAATTTTTTCATAGAATTCAGATATGCAATCGGGTTTTTTTGTAGACCTCTTATTTTTAAAGTAATTTAAGTATTTTAAAAAAATAATTAAGTCGGTTTTAAGGTACTAAAACGCAACAAAATAAAAGAAGAAAATGGCCAGTATGAACAAAAATAGTAAGATCTTTAATTTGACACCTTACTTTTAAAATTCTGTTGAGTAATTATTGAAAAAATCAATTTTTTTAACCTCGGTTTAATAAAAACTTTAAACCTAAATATCTTATCAAACAGACATAAAAAATATGGGTTCATATATACCTTTAGAATCAGAAAAATATTACGAATCCATACTAAGCAAAATTGAAAAAGTTTTATAAAACTATAATAAAAAATATAAGTTTATTTTAAGAATCAAAATTTTTGGCTTCAAAGGGTTGACTTGAACAAAACCTGTCCAAAACCTAAATAAATGTACATACACTGTAACAGATATTTTTTAAACACAAGAAACAATAATGCATTCTTAACTGCACTGTTTTGAAGTTTATAAACAGACTGAAGCATACTTGTTCATAATTTTTCATTCTTTACATGTTATGTAAGTATCACTATTTTTATTGTAGTATCTATTGTATATATTGTTTGAACATTATCCTTTTTTTTCAATTCTATTGGTTAAGTTTTGAGGTGAAGCTTCTTGATTCGTCAATTTTAGAGATTTTTGATTGGCTAGTTTAATAGTTACAATTAAGTGTTGCCTGTAAAAATATAACATTTAAGCCATTTTTATTTTTTAAAGTTTTTACTTTTTTTCAATTTTGCTTAGAATGGATTCGTAATATTTTTCTGATTCTAAAGGTATATACATATATATGAACCCATGTTTTTTATGTCTGTTTGATAAAATATTAAGGTTTAAAGTTTTTATTAAACCGAGGTTAAAAAAATTGATTTTTTCAATAATTACTCAACAGAATTTTAAAAGTAAGGTGTCAAATTAAAGATCTTACTATTTTTGTTCATACTGGCCATTTTCTTCTTTTATTTTGTTGCGTTTTAGTACCTTAAAACCGACTTAATTATTTTTTAAAAAAACTTAAATTACTTTTAAAATAAGAGGTCTACAAAAAACCCGATTGCATATCTGAATTCTATGAAAAATTTTACATCTACTACTTACTAAAAGCACCGGCTAGCTATCTTAAATAAAAAGCAAAAAAGTTAAGACAGCTTCTTTAAAAATCTATGAATCGATCTAGCACCGCAATTAAGAAACAAATCTTAATGAAACTTGATGGAAAAATGTAAAATATGAGCATATTCAATCCCTGATAATTTCAGCCGTCAATCCGAAATAGGACTTGAGAAAATCACGAAAACCTAAAAATTTAGTAAACGATCTAGCACCCCAAATAACAGACAGGCGGACAAAACAATGTATATATTAGATGGGCATATATAAGGGAATCTTCACTAAAAATTTTAGCTGTATAGGAGCCGAGAAAATCACTTTTCTCCAAAGCATTACGGACTGACTGACTGATGAACTGACGGACAGACATAGTAATTATAGAGTAGCTTCGCCACTATAAATGTTTTATTATCATGCAAAATAAATATTTTGTTATTCAAGTCTAATACATCTTTTATTTTTATAATATTTAAGTTTCTCATCAAAAAAGACAATATCTAAAAGTAGCGTAAGTGTAAGTTAAATGTCAAATTGCAGTATAACTTCACTTTTAGTAGTTTGAAAATAACTAGCAGCTGCGTCCCTAGTATCTAGGAATATTTAAAGGGATACGAAAGGTCATAAAATTAGCACTTTTGATAAAAATGTAATAGCCTAAACAATCACAGGACCTATGAGAAGCTTCACTCTAAAGGAGAACTATATGGGTTCAGCGGTTAGCGAGATCCTTTGCTACAGACATAAATGCTTACATCTTTATAAAATAGGATAAGGTTTGTTTTCGTCTGTATCTTAAGATTTCAATAATTACTGGATCGACAAAATTAAATTGCGTAAAACTACCCCAAGACCTATGTGAAATTTTTCTAAAACGGAGAACCAAATCGGGTTAGTGGTTAGTGAGATCTTAGGCCATGACAAAATACCTTATACAATACTATTATATAAAGTAACTAACGGCTGCGTCCTTAGTATCTAGGGATATGAAAAGGCAGAAAAAACAGCTTAAAACCATACAACGACTTTTGAATAAAGATTTAATAGCCTTATACCTTCCTGGGACCTATCAGAAGCTTCATTCTAAAGGAGAACCATATCGGTTCAGCGGTTAACGAGATCCTTCTCAACAGATGAAAAAGCTTACTGCTTTATATAATAGGATGATGAAACATGAAAAAGCTATTTAGTTTTTTTTAATTGAATCCATTTTTTTTATAAATCTATCAAAGTAAGAAAATAGTGCTTCTATGAGGACCCTGTGCCGACTTTCAATTGGGTCTTTGAAGAATTAAAACAGCCATGTCGATAGCATACAAAAAAGGTTCCCACAACATGGGCCAGGTATTTCCTTTGGTTATACAATATACTTATACATTAATTATAAATCCTGATATTATTTTTGTAATCAGTCTATGTATGTTTTCTCTATTCTCAGCAATCATAGATAGCCTGATATCTAGTTGCCGAATGTGTACGCAGTTTCCTGGGTGTTTCCTCATCCTCGCTCAATATTTACTACTAGCTACAAATCTTCAAACTTCCCTTAAAAAAATCAAAATTTGAATGTGTAAACGATTTATACAATATACATTATAAATTTGAATTTTTTAAATTTTGATTTTTTTTTTTTGAAGTTTGAAGCTTTTTTAGCTAGTAGTAAATATTGAGCTAGGATGAGGAAACACTCAGGAAACTGCGTACACATTCGGCAACTAGATATCAGGCTATCCAATCATATGGGTCAGCTTACCAAGACGTTTGTGTGTGTGTGTGTGTGTTTCTCTGCAAAATACAAGTGTATCTTGAAAACAACAAATTTTTTATTTTATTTTGTAAAACTAAGTAAACTAAAACACAGACATCGAAGCTTTTTATTTTCAAGAGGGTAAAAGGAGAGGTTTTTTTGAGAAGGGTAATCTAATGTATTTTTAAAAATTGTTGAGGGGGATAAAATGAGGTATTTTAAAATTTGAGGAACAAATTATAAACTAACAAACAAACAGAAATTTGTAAAATTCAAATTTAATTTTTATAATAAAAGTTTTAAAAATGGAGAAATGGCAATTAGAATATAAGACAAAAAGTCAGGAATCTAAAGGTATAAGACAATGGCCAATAAATCTCTAATGTTAATACACAAAATTACCCTTTCTGCAGATAACTATTAGTGATTGAAACGTTTGGAAACTAAACTTAATGAACCAACCAATAATAATTCAATAAAAGTCTCCAAAGTATAAATAAGAATAAATGTTTTTTGAAATAGTTCCTTGTAGTTATACTAAAATATTTCCAATATGATGATAAAATTAGTTGCTTTCTGAAAACACTAAAATATACATACAAGCAACAAGCAATGAAAGCTGTAAAAATCACGCCTTAAAAATGGGGAAAAGCAACCGAAGCATCTTTTAGTTATGTACTAGTTTTTTGTGCATTAATATTAATATTAAGTATTTTTTATGAATGTATTAAAGATGTTTTGCCTGTCATAAAACATTGATTTGATAGATTTGAAACACATTTGAAACATAAATTTTAAGATAAATCAAATTTAGTTTAAATTTAGATACAGACATTTTGTGATGAAAATTATGTTTAGAGTTATTTTTATCAATTAAGAAATATTGCAACAAGGACGTTTTTCTATAGATACAGTGTATTTTTATTTTAAGGAACAAAAGGATTGCTTTATTTAACCAACTTTCCATTGACAGAAGTTATTAATCAATATATCTTTTTTTTTCATTGACATGGGGAGATTTAAATAAGAGAAAAAACATATTTCTTGGTTTTCATAAATAATGTTTTGAAAGATTTTAAAATTCAAACTGCGTGGCTTGTGTTTAGAAAAATGTTGTGCATACCGTTAGAATTGCCATAAGCTTTAGCGCAGCAATAACAAGCGCTAACAAAATGTTTAAACAACTCTTGTAAAAGTACTATACAGTATACAATGTAAAAATAATGTAAGATTTTTTTAAATACAATAAAATTGCTTTGAAAATTGTTGACAATTTCCTGGAACGGTATTAACAATAAATCAGAAATTACAATGTATGCTTATTATTGAGCATTTAGGCTAATTAAAAATATGTTTTTTTTATTCGAGTCATTTCATGGAAAACGTTTACTTTTATTTATAATTAAATCTAACTTTCTTTTCTTTTTATAGCTATTCCTAAGAACTATTCAACATGATTTATTTTTTATGTAGATTAATTATATAAAAACCTATAAAAATGCGCGAAATTGTTCATCTGCAGGCTGGTCAATGTGGTAACCAGATTGGTTCCAAGTTCTGGGAGGTACGGAGATTTGAAATAAACACATATAGATAGATAGTTATTCAAGTTTAATAAATAGTTGGAAACATAGATCGTTATTACTACAGTAGTTACATATAAAAATATGATAGATAGATCTTAATCTTTTACCTAAGAATAGTAGATGGATTTAGAGAGATAGATAAGAAGAAGATATAAAATATTTTAATAGGCTACATTATTATGGATAATAGATTTAAAGTAATACATATATGTTTGTAGCTCATGCTTATTTATCCCCCCCCCCCCTTCTTAGAATTGCATTAACTAGATTTATACTAAGATAAGGTGGTCTTTCCCAGTAGGGACCCCTTGACCTCATTCATATTTAGAAAAAGAGGTGGGCGGTAGGGGGGTGTCAAAAAATTCCCATAACAATATGTATATAACTAGAAGAACTGTCCTCACCTTTTTTCATCCCCAGAAGATTTACACCCCTATAATGAATCGTTGTGCACAACATTATAAGGAAATATTTAAAAATAAGTTTTGGGGGTGAATTTAGTTGCTTTATTTGCAATATAAAGAATCTTGACGAATTTTTAAAATTTATCATAAAATATTGTGTTTACCTAAATATCCTCTTCCCACTTTCTAGGGATAAGGATAATTATTACTAAAATTATAGATAAAAATATTGATAGTTTCTTCTAGAATGGCTGGATTAGGACCGGTTCTAAGTCATACTGGAAAATCATGTATCGTATAGTATTATATCCAGTTTTCTACGAATATGCACAATAATAATATTAAAACCAGTATTGCTAGTCAGTGCCTTCGGCATCTCGGGGCTAACTAAATTGGTTTTAATCTTATAATTGTCCATTTTTATATCTGCGGAAAGCTGTTTATAATACTCTGCAATAACTTATTATTGTATTTTAAAACTATTATTGACTAATTTTTATACAACAGTTTTTATCTGGTAGAATAGATAAACCACTATAAGTTTAGGAGCTGTAAATAATCACATTTGATAATAGCAAAAAAATTACCTTTTGATTTCATGATCTTTGTCAGGATGACTTAACAATTGTGTGTGGTAGTAACTTGTGCCTACTAAAGGTCAAGACATTTCCTTATCCCTTTACTATTTGAGTCAAGCTGACCAGGTATCCAAAGGCATAAGACAATGTTCGATAAATTGATGAACATCCCCAATGCATGATGATAAGCAGAATAACAATATCTGTATAAGATTATATTTAGCAGTTGAAACGTTTGAACACTCAACTAAAGGAATCAACCAATCATAAAATTCAAAAAAAGTCCCCAAGGTTGTTTAGCTAACAAATAAGTTATAAGAAAACGTTTTTATAAGACTTTAGGGACAGGTGTAAAAAACATCCCAATATCCCCTCCCTCCCTGCAAGCTGACGCTGAAATAAAATTTTCAGAATCTATTCCTTTGCCCTGTCGTGTTTTGTATAAATAATTTTGAAAAGAATATGTAAATTTTGTTGAAATACAAAATTTTACCATTCACTCATCAAGTTGAGCTACAAAAGCTACAAAAATATTTAAATTAGAGAATTTTTTTTTTGAAATCATTGAAATAAAAGACCAATAGTTGCCTAGATACAAACTAACTTAATAATGCAAACAACCTTAAACAAAATGAAATAAAAAAACTCCAGATATTTTTAATTAATTGGAACCTTTAACTTTACAAAAAATTAGTAAATGAGTATTTTTTTGTAATAAAATCAAAAAGGAAACATAAGAAAAGAAAAGCTACTGTGAAAATACGAAGAAACGCCCTTAAGGGGCGTTGCCACGAAATTGACTATACCCGAAAATTCAATTACTTATAACTATAAGAAATAAAAAAAATACTATGAATTATCTTATTAACATCTAATATACTATAAATACTTCATCTCTTCCTTTAGCTTTGTTTCTGTGGATATTAAAAAATACTTAGTTTATTCATGGAGATAATTCATATATTAGAAGGTAATTTAATCTGCTCAACTAGTCCTTGATTTTTTTTTTACAAGCTGAATGTCAAACACTTTGTTTAAGTCAAAAAAGCAGAATTTATAATTTAATTTAGATACGACATCTGATTAAAAGTCAATCTTTACAATCAAACTTTTTAATTTTGTCAATTTAAACAAAAAGAGACAATTTTATAAATCTCTGAATCAGTAGTAGTTTTTCAAAGAACAGTTAACTGTAAATAAAAGAGAAATTGTTGTTACACTTTCGGCTTCAGTAAATAGGAATCGTTTGAAGTAAATAAAGCACTATAGATAGCTTACCTATGATATACCTAAGGTATATTTTTTTATTTGTTTACATGACAAACTTACAGACGGACGTTAAGATATACCTTAATCATAGAGAAACCGTAGTGCCAAATATTTTTGTATCACTACCCATGCACGTCTACCATATTTTTAGCACAAACAGATTTTGAAAAGATTTTACTTTAGAGTTTATTAGGTGTAAATTCATATATCATAATGGATACAGAATATATGTGGAGAGGGGAAAATATTCGTCAATTTATGTTGCTAACATGAAACTCATTTATTGGTCAGTAGAAGATGTGGTAAAAGGGTGGATGGGGATATCGTTATTTTAGCCTTGCTGCAAGTTTCACTTTTTTTTTAGAGAACATGAATATCTTGTGTAAGATCCAAGTAATAATATTTCAATTTATATTATATAAAAAATTCAAATAAAATCTCTTATGTCACTGATCAATAAACCCCCAACCCCTTTACTTTACTAAGTTTTAAAACATTAGATTTTTATCTAACCTAACGTGACACAATCATCAAATATCTTCATGTTTAAACAGTTTTTTTTAGGAGAGGGTGTAGGTCACTGTAGGAATAAAAATAGTTTTGCTAAATACGTATCTGCAAAATTTACAAAATAGACTAAAAATCGATATCAATACAAATATGTTTCATTAGAAGAACTATGGATCTAAAACGAATAATACAATGGCCGATAAATTGATAATAAACAAAATTATCCCTTCTGTAGATTACAATTAGTGGTTGAAACGATTTGACAATAAACTTAATGAAATAACCAATCAAATTCGCTAAAATTCCCCAAAGCCAACGAATAAGAATACGTTATTATAAAACTTTGGGGACAGTTTCATGAACAGCCCAATGTCCCCTTCATCCCTAGGAAAAACCTAGGATATTACTTAATAACCACACTCAATTGCTTTTTATTTTACTAGCGGCTTCGCCCCTAGCCTCTAGGGGATTTGCCCCAAGAGGTGATCAAACAAAAATTTAGGCGAAATTCGTAAAAGGACCAAGGAAATCTTCTGCATAAAAAAAGGACCAAGGAAATCTTCTGCAAAAAAAAGGACCAAGGAAATCTTCTGCAAAAAAAAAGAAATGGAGGGGGGATTTATTGATTTTTGGAGGGGCTGGGGGTGTCCTACCCCCCAAAAAAATAGCCTAAAACCACCACAGGATCAGTAGGACCAGTTTTTTTGCCTTTACAAGTCACTTTCGATATTTTCTTTTTGAATGGTTATTAACCAAAATGAGCTTGGAGCTTTAGATTTTTTGAATAATGATAGAAAGCTAGATCTTTTTACTAATAATGTTGTTCTCGAGGATTTTAAAGAATTTAATGATTGTATGGACTGCAAATATTTTAATGAAACAACTTTTTCAATTAAATATGCCAATACTAATGACTTACTATTTTTAAACTCAAATATACAAAGTCTTGCAGCTAAATTTACTAATTTATGCTCATTTTTTGATCATATGAGCAATGCTAACTGTCTGCCTGATATTTTCTCTCTGCAAGAAATTTGGAAAATACAACCTGATTTTTACCAAATAGAAGGCTATAAATTTTCCAGTAAAACTAGAAATGAAGCACAAGGAGGGGGGGTGGGAATTTATACAAAAAGTAATTATAATTTCTCTATTTTAGAGGAAGTTTCTTACTTTATTGAAAATGTTTTTGAGAGCTTGGTGTTAAAAGTTGAAATTCCAAATATTAAGAAATTTATTTGCGTTTCCCTTTACAAGACCCCTGGCTGTAAATTTATGACAACATCTCGTCACATGGAGATTTTCTTTAACTATTTAAATGAGATGCTTCAAAAATTAGAAAAATTTAAGCTACCAGTATATATTTTAACTGATAGTAATATTGATCTTATGAAAATAGGAGTAAATGAACATTCATCAGATTTATTTGATACTATGCTTGGATTTGGATTTTTTCAGATCATTGGTAAAAGTACTAGAGTTACAAATGAAACTCATACTTTAATTGATCAAATTTATACTAGTGATAAGGTTGAATATTTGAACTCTGGCGTTATTATTGATTCTCTCTCTGATCATTTTATAACATTTTGTAGTATTAAACAAAACAAAGCAAAAAATTTAAAAGGCCCTAGCTTTGTTTACAAAAGAAATTTTGATGTACATAATAAAGAAGTCTTTAAAAATTACATAAGTACTTTAACATGGAATAATGTCATTGCAAGCAACTGTCCCAACGAAGCCTATGATATTTTTTGGGATGATTTTTATAATATTTTTGAACTTAGCTTTCCTAAGAAAAAAGTAAAGATTAATCGTAATAAACATTGCATAAATAAATTTATGACCAAAGGTTTAATGAAATCTAGGAGAACTAAACTTAATCTTTCAGCCAAAGCTAAAAGGTCAAATGATGACAAACTAAAGTTTATCTATTATCGTAATTTATACAACTCTATATTAAAAAAAAGCAAAAGCCATTTACTATAGAGAGGCAATTGAAAATGCAAATGGGGACAGCAAGAAAATTTGGAAAACTATTAATGAGGCATGTAATAAAACCAATAAATCAAATAAGACTGATAAATTAGATGTAAATGGTGTAATCATTAATGATGAAACTGAAATAGCTAATGCTTTTAATAATCATTTTTCTCAGATTGGGGAAAAAGTTTCAGCTTTTATACCTAATAAAGATATTGATTTTAGACAATACCTACCTAACCCAACAATTCCCTCACTTTTTTTAGCTCCTGTTAGCCCTGGAGAAATTCTTGAAGTCATTATGAACATGGGGAAAAAAACATCACAAGATGTGAATGATATTCCTTTCCCTTTGTTACAATTTGTAGTGTTAGAATTGTTAAAACCTTTAACACATATCTTTAATTTGTCAATTGAAAAAGGTATTTTTCCTGCAAATCTAAAGACCTCAAAAGTTGTGGCAATTTATAAAAATTCTGGCTCTCCACTTGATGTTAACTATCATAGAGGAATAGCAATAGTAAATCAAGTATCAAAAGTTTTTGAAAAATTAATTTGTAGGAGGTTACTAAATTTTTTGTACACTAATGATTTCTTTAATGAGAATCAATTCGGTTTTCTCAAAGATAGGTCAACTAACCATGCAATTCTTAAAATAATTAATTATATTACTGAATCTATTAATCATGGAGACTATGTTGTCGGAGTATTCCTTGATGCAATGAAAGCTTTTGATTCTGTTAATCATGATATACTTTTAAGTAAGCTTGATAATGCTGGTATACGAGGTAATGCTCTTAACTGGTTCAAAAGCTATCTGAGTGGCAGAAACCAGAAAGTAAAAGTTGGAGAATCTTGGTCTGAATTACAAAACATTAACATTTCCGTTCTTCAAGGTAGCATTTTAGGCGTAATCCTGTTTATAATATTCATTAACGATTTACATAGAGCCTCTGATAAAGCCCTAACTGTATTGTTTGCTGATGATGCAACACCACTGTTTTCACATAGCAATTTAAATGAACTAAATGTATTAGTAAATAAAGAACTTAGTAAAATATGTGACTGGTATAGTGCTAATAAGCTTGCACTGCATCCAGATAAATCTAAATTTATTATATTTAAATCCAAATATGACAATTTGGAACAATTGTCAATTAACAATGCAAGCCCATATTTTCCCCTTTACCTTAACATGAATGACTCTGATGAATGTAACATAACTAAAATTAAAATGATAAAGCACGTTCCTAATTCTGATGAAAAAAGTGTACGTGCACTAGGAGTTCTATTGGATCAAGATCTCACTCTAGTAGAACATGTTAAGTCCCTACACTCAAAATTATCCAGAAATTTATATTCACTTAGACAAATAAGTAATCTATTTCCTACACCAATATTAAAACTGGTATATAATGCTAATTTCCAATCTCATATCAATTATTGTTCAAATATTCTGTCTATGTGTACTAAAACTACACTTGATCCTATTATTAATATGCAAAAGAAAGCTATAAGATTAGTCTCAAAAGTAAAGTATAATTAACACCTACACCTCTATTTAAAGAACATAATATCCTTCCAATAATGCAACAAATAGAATATTCATCTCTTATGACTATGCATGACTACTTAAATGAAACTCTTTCTCCTTCTTTTTATCCCACCTGGATTAGAAATAATCACCTAAATGGTAATTACAATCTTAGAAATGGCAATGATATTCATATAAGGCCTCATAGATATGAATATCTTAAAAAACATCCAATTTTCAACTTTGGCATTCTTTGGAATAATCTAAGTGATGAACTTAAATCTATTGAAGATAGAAACCTTTTTGCTAAATCTATCAAGTCTAAACTAATTAATGCCTTGCAATAGCTAATTTTATCAAATAATCTAAATCTCCAGCTCTGTAAATTTTGTAATTTTTTTATGTTATTTTTATTTTGGCGATACTACCTAGGTTCTATAAGTTTAAAGGGATCCAGGATACCTTTGTTTAATATATTTTGGGCAAAGTAGACAGATCCTTAGTGATCTATTCATGGTCACCCGGACAGAACTGATTAGGATTTAGGTTGTTTTATTGTTATAGTAATTTGAATTGTGTTTTATATTTTGTTTTAAATTTTATGACTATGTTTATTTTTATGCCCAAATAAATATGTTTATGTGTTTATGTTTATGTTTAGGAATATTCCCTGAAGAGTAGAATCCGATCGGTTCAGTGGTTACCAAGATCTTAAGCTTCAGACGGACGGACGGACGGACAGACAGACAGACTGACAGACATCAAGCTACTTATGAAGAAAGATTGAATTAAAATCTGATATAAAAATCCATTAAAAACAAAATTCTAGTTATGAGAGGACCTCGCTTAAAAGCTTAAAATGTCTGATACAACATTTTTATTAAATCTTTCATATGTGTTTAAAAAGGGAAAATATATGAATTTAATTTGATTTTACAATCTCCCTTTAATAGACCTATGCTTATAATATTTTTTCCATATTTTGATATTTAAGAAAAGATACGTTCTCTTTTATTATTGGGTTACTGTCTAGTGCAGCTAAAATTTAAATTACATTGGCTCATTAATAAAACTATAAACTATAAAAGATATTTTTGGTAGCTCTTTTATTCCAGGGTTTTAGACCAATTAAAATCTCATTTTCATTAAGAAATAAGAATAAAATAGAAAATATAATAGTTTTTGTAAAAAGTAACCAATAAAGTAATTACATTCTTAGCAAAGTTTTGATTTAAACAGACTCGCGAAATTAGTAGACAATTAAATGAGGAATGCGTTGGCCCAAAACAGGCGCAACTCATAACCATCCACAGTCAGGGCTTCCAGACAAAGATTTTGTTGTCAAAGAATTGGTTGTCTGTTGGGTGTTACGAAACCTAATACCTCTGGATGTTTCGACAGAAAGAAGAGATTGGGTTCACTTATTTATCCTTGGTTGTTGGACCTAACGTAAAAGTTAAAGCCTGCTTAAGGATGATAACTCTAATATAACTCTACTACAACTATTTGATCTTCCATAACATATTTTATGACTCTATTTATGGTGTTAAAAACAGGGCATGCATGCACAACCTAAAAAAGGATGACAACGTCCACAAAAGCGAAGCTCTGAAATAGAACGACAAACGAGCATTAACACCTCTAGAGTGTCAGAACTGAGTAAGCAGAATATTAATGCAAAAATCTAAACAAAACTGTAATTAAATTTGTTGCATTACTGCTTAAATACAAGGTATTGTTTAAGGACTTACTTACATTTTTAGGACTTTATCATAGAGATGCTTCGCTTGTAATATTGTACCTTGTTGTAATAGAAATCAGTATTCAAAAATACCAAAACATACCAAAAATTTTTGTCAAATAAGTAAAAGATTATCATGTTTTAAATGGAGGTACAGACTTTCTGGTAACAATTATAGAGTTTCTACACTTTCTATGCCGTACATAACTGTTATAGGAATCATCATGCAAAGTTTGAAATCGATAGGACAATTATAACCTGTTTAAACTAACGAAAAGAGCTAACCGTTACTGACGGACGGACCGATCTTAAAAGAAATCTTCGCTTTAAAAAAAATGCCAAATGAACTTTTTTTTACATTTTTAATAAACATAAAATTAAGTAGCTATAAAAATGTTAATATAAAAATGCAGTTCTCCTGCTTATGTAACTCTTATTAAATGTTTCAAATTTTTCATTGGGGGTAGGTTAGCTATAGAAAAACTATTTTTCCTATCTTTTATGTTGGAGATGTATATTTACCGATCCTGTAGATTAGAACCGGTCCTCAGCCATACTGAAAAATAATGTGTAGTAATATGTATTGTTACACAGACAATTTTCCATGAATATTAAGATAAAAAACTTAACATAAATATCAGTTTTGTTAGCCTGGGCCCTCTGGACTTACAAAACTGGTTTTAAGCTCATAATTTTTCATTTTATTATCCGAAGAAAGCTACAATACTATGCGATAAATAACCATTATTCGTTGAATTTAAGTGATTTACATTGCTTATAAATATACAATACAATTACATAATAAAACATTAGACAGCTAAAATTGAAAAAAAGCATAATCTTGCTATCAAAGTACTTCTCTCATACCTATAGAAGCAAACCACAGACTTTCATAAATTTTTTAATAATTTTTGTATGTCATATTTTCTTATAATTTAAATATCCAAATCATTGTACATAGACAAAAATATCCTTTTTCCCTAAATATGTGAAATGTAACTGAAAGTCATATCATAATGTATCATTGTCTGTAAAATGTAAGTCAAACTTTTTGTCTTCCCACCATTTTGCATGAATGCTTAAATACTGCAATATATGTATAATATAATGTAAGGTATAACATAAATATTCTTTTAATTTATCATGTTGAATTTTTAAAATATATGAAAAGTAAGATCTTTTATGATGTTACATTCACGAAATAAACTCATGTTTCATAATAAATACAACCAATACCACATTATTTTTCTTATTAATTTAAGAAATTTACAATTTAGTTTAAAAAATGATTGAAATTTTCAAAAGATTTTAAAAAATTGAACTCGTCATTATGGTACTTTTGCACATTTACTTTATGGGAACTTATTGTTATAGATACTCTACTTGCTTTTGCTTTAACATATTAATATTGAAATTTTTGATAATAATTATTTAAAGCAACTATATTATAAGAACATAAAGTCTTTTAAACTAGGTTTCAAAAGAGAATTTATAGTTTAGAAATTTAGTACAATGTGTTCTAGACATATTATACAAAGTACAATTTCAGAAATAACGGATCTGTACAATACCTTAGTTTGGGCTTTTATATTATTTCATCATTTATTTCAAATAATTCTTTTTTGAAACTTGACAGAGCTGGATCTTTAAATCATTTTAGTGGTGCGCCAGATCGGGCCAACCAACTTTCCACCAATGAGAGCACAGCATTGTATGAAATGCCGCGCTGTGGTTGGCTGAAATTTGGCGCACCCCGATCTGGCTCACCACTAAAATGATTTGAAGATCCAGCTCTGGTCTTATCTAACCTTTTTATAATCTTTATAAAAACTTTCTTGTAAGATGTAACTTGAATCCAAAACAAAGAAAGTCCCTCAACAAATCAGCATGTTACGTCATAAAAACGAGTGATTATCCATCTCTTTATTATGGTTTTTCTTTCCCACTCCTCCTCTCCTCATCCCTCATTTTTACGACGTCATTGAGGGACATTCTTCGTCTTCTTTGAATCTAAAATAACATCGCAAATGATGATTTGTCTACGCTGCTATTCCATTAGGATAAAAGTTAAACAGCTACAGCTGCCTATATGATAGGCTATAATTGTTTTTAAATTGTTAGATCCATTGAGATATTCAAATCTTCTATCTAATGAGTACTTCTTATTATTGCTGTAACTCATCTGTATACATCAATTTTAGTATATGTAACAGTATACAATATGGTGAGGCGATAAGGGGCGATATCATTGCCCCTTAAGAAGGAACATCGCCTCTTATCATAAGGGGTGTGCATCACCACTTTAGAGGCGATGTCGCCAAACTACTATTGTATAGAATCTGTGATCTCATATTCCTGGGGACAGACCTATTCATCAAAATGGAAAGAATAAAAAGAATACATTTTCTTCTAATTCAAAACATATTATGCATAAAGAATGCTATGGAAGATAAGAGTCTATTTCTTAAAAATAAGCACAGAAAATTTTTAAAGTAAGATAGAAGAATATTAATCTTTAGTAAAAAGAATATTCAACACTTTATGAAAGGGTAAAGTAAGTTCTAATGTCTTAAAATTTTTTTTGTAGGTAAAATGATTTTAATGTGATACAGGTTAATTAAGCTATGCTTTATCTATCTACCACATCAACTAAATTTTAACCTGCTTAAAATATTTTAGTCATTGCTTACGTAAAGTAAAATATTTTTATAAAATTCTGCTGAAATTTACCCAAAAAAGCTCAAAATTTATTTTTTCAACTGCATAAAAAGTAATATTTGCTTGTTATTTATCCTTTAACAGTTGATATATTAAGACAACATAAAACATTTTGACTTTATATGTATTAATATGCTAACTTAACCTTTCTGTTTTATTTCAGGTGATCAGCGCAGAACATGGCATTGATCCTGAGGGAGAGTACAGGTAAAAAATAAATAAAAACAAGGATTTCAACATCCATAAAAGTGAAGCTCTAAAATAAGACGGAAGGACTAACAACAATAATTCTTGTAAGGTGTCAGAGCTTAAGAAGCAGATCATTAATTTGTTAGTCTAAACAAAATTGTATATAATTTTGTTACAAAATTGCGTAATTATTAGATTAAAGAGATACCTTGCTTATAATATTGTACTTTGTTGTCCGAGGTCTTATTATTATTATAAAAATTTTATTAACAGGAAAATTATGTCACTAAAAAATTTGTTGACAAAAAAGTAAAAAATCAGTATGTTTGATATGGACGTACAGAAATCTGGTAACACTTATAGGGTTGCTCCTTTTCCTAATTCGTACCTATTTGTTAAAGGAATCATGATTCAAAGTACTACATCAATAGGACAATTCTAACATGTCTAAATTAACGAAAAGAGCTAAACCGCCGTAACACTCAGGAAGGGCCATAAAATATATATCCGAGCATGGGCTGTACAAATCGGACACTGAATTCATAATGTAAACTCAAGTATCTATAATACAAAGTAGCTTGATGTCTGTCCGTCTGTCCGTCCGTCCGTCCGTCCGTCTGAAGCTTAAGATCTTGGTAACCACTGAACCGATCGGATTCTACTCTTCAGGGAATACACCTATTGGTCCTGTAGTGGTTTTAGGCTATTTTCTTGGTGGGTGGGAAACCAAAAAACAAAAAAATCCCTCCCCCATTTTTTTTTGTAGAAGATATCCTTGGTCCTTTTTTACGAATTTCACCTTACCTTTTTTTTATCATCTCTTGGGGCATAGCCCCTAGAGGCTAGAGGCGAAGTCACTAGTTGAATTATATAACAGTATTTTTATATGAAAACTTATTTATATAATCCTATAGTCAAAGATGAAATACAAAATTTATGAAATAATTGTACTTCAAAATTTGTCCTAAGATATGATACATATTTAATGGAGGTTTAACATTGACTTTTAAAAGTTTATGAAGTCTAAAACTTTAATATAGGACTGTATTATTATTCAGAGAGAGAAGGGACAATGGGCTCTTTATTACACTAGTCCCCATAGTTACATTCTCATTAGTTGACTAAACATTTTTTAAAAATTTATTGAATTTTGATTATTTGGTTCATAAAGTTGAGTGTCCTGGCGTTTCACCAACTAATTGTAATCTACAGATGGGGTAATTTTGTGTATCATTATTAGGGATGTACAAAATTTTATCCTCCATTGTCTTATCCCTTTAGATTCCTGACTATATTATTATTTGTTGTACACATTGGCACTTGACATTCTAGTGTCAAACATTCATCAAATTTCATCATTTTATACAAATATTTAGAATGTACATTTTAAAGACATTTTATTTTTATGAATAACAACAAGCGACAGCACTTCTAAAGGCCTCTAAGCGCACTTAAAAGAATGGCTTGGGGTCAGGCCAAACTTCGTTTTTCAAATTAAAAAGGGTTAAAAACCTTTCCAGACTTTATAAGAAGCTTTACTGTAAAGGAAAGCCGGATCATTTCAGTCGCTATATATTTTACCACAGTGAATACTGGCTTCTTATTGGTTAATTGTTAATTTTTTCTGACGTTATAGTTCGACACTTTTACTGTTTTCCGAGATCTTTTGGTATACACACACACAGACATAGAGATTGACAAACAGAAACACGTCATATTAATTCCATTTTATTCTACTTTTAAAAACCTATTCAGGGGAGAACTAGATCAGCAACTTGAAAGAATCAATGTCTACTATAATGAAGCGACTGGTGGTAAGATAGATAGATAGATAGGTAGATGGATAGATAGATAGATAGATAGATAGATAGATAGATAGATAGATAGATAGATAGATAGATAGATAGATAGATAGATAGATAGATAGATAGATAGATAGATAGATAGATAGATAGATAGATAGATAGATAGATAGATAGATAGATAGATAGATAGATAGATAGATAGATAGATAGATAGATAGATAGATAGATAGATAGATAGATAGATAGATAGATAGATAGATAGATAGATAGATAGATAGATAGATAGATAGAAAGATAGATAGATGTATACGCTAATGAACACAATATCAAATCTTTTTTTTGGCAAATTAGAAATATAAAATATCAAATTGGGTTGAATGAATTTTATTTTGTTTCATTCACTGTAAAAAAAGCTTGAAATAATTTTTTTTTGTAAAAATGAATATTGTTACCAATACCAAATTATTAAAAATTCTAAGGGATATTGAATTACAATCTAGTATGATATTTTATAGTAAACAGTATCTAGAGACAACAGAAATTTATTTCCAGTATGGCTTCGAAACAGATTAATATCCTGTGGATTAGAACCGGTTCTCAGCCATACTATAAAATCATATTTAGCATTGTATTACAGGCAATTTTTAACGAATACAAAAAATAAAAATCATAAAATCAATACCATTTTTGTAAGCAGCTAGGCCCTTTGCACCTGGTGGTTAACAAAACTGGTTTTATTTTTATATTTTTTCATTTTGATATCTGCGGAAAGATGTCTTTAATCTTTGGGAGTAAATTCACTCCATATATTACAAACAACAAACCCCTTTTTTGCACATCCTTTCCCAACTTTTATCTAAAACTAATATTTAAGAGTGAAGAATAAGTATATAGTATATTCAGCACATCTTAAACAAATATTTCAATCCTTTCAAACCCCACATCAAAACTTTTACAGATTTATATTCGGGCCATGTTCCAATTGTTCGAAATCGGACCATTTTTGAGATACCAAACCTCACCCTTTTAATTTTGTAGCATTAGATTTATTATCTAAAAGTTCTCTTTTTATAACGTTTTACGATCAACTTAAGCCTAAGATTTTTACTTTTCGATGTAATTGGCGCCATAGTCTCATGGAATTTTTAATTCTTGATGTTTTACAATTACAAGTAAATCAGCTCTCAAAATGGACAGTTGATATACCATTGTCTATCAATAAAAAAAGAGTTGATTGTCGAAATATTGATTCCAGGTATGATTAAGCAATATAAATATTTAATGTGAGACTTATAAAATAGAGTATTTTCGGTGGTTGTCGGTTGGTCCATTTTTAGATTAGGGGATGCTGTCATTTTATTCTTAGGGTTTACTGCAAAATTTTAGTCTGGCATATTAATTTAAAGAAAAGAGTAAATTAACAAAATTGAAATGTTAAAAGCAGGGCTTGGCAGCGCACAAACCTCAAATTTAAACCTGCTTGTGTACAAAAAAATTCCGAAGATGGATTGTCTGTTTAGAAACAGGTTCAGCTGGATTGTAAAGTTATAATAAAACGATTTCACTGCATGCATCAGTTTCGGAGTCTTGTATTTCAAAACAGACAAAAGGGATAAGTAGTGAAGTATCCAAAAAAATGGACGGTCGGACAAAACAATAAAGAGCAAATGTTCTGTGGACATAAATCAGGAATATTTTCAGAAAAAAAATCATTAAACCTTTCAGACAAGTCTTATATATGTTTTTAATTCATATTTTGATTAAACATATACTAACAGTCTAAGTAAGTGAAATACTGGATGTTTGAAAGGGTATTTTCCTCCAAAAAAATATTTGCAAAAATTTTAAAAACACATCAATAAGCAAATTTTTTTTTAAAAATTGGTTTGATGAATTAAATAGATAAAATAAAAAGGAGGAAAAACAATGTAAAAAAAATCCGCGACAACCCTAAAACTTAGGGAAAGAATATTCTTTTATTTTCTTTCTTATTCTTATGAAAACTGTAGAATATAATGCTCTACTTTTATGCTTATTAATCTATCTATCACTTTTTAGTCTAGAAAAAAAACTGTTTAAATTTTGTCCGTCCGTCTGCAATGTAATGTGAGAGAACTTAGGGAAGGTATGTCAGGTCTTGTATGTATTTTTAAATTGTCCACATATATTTTATATGATATAATTATCATATTTATTTATCTGACTTTTGATTAAGGATTTCTAGAAATATGAGACACTATGTTATGAGCGAAGCATTTTTTTAATCAAGTCTTTAATACAAGTATGTTCGTAATAAGGATCTTATTTTTTTTCAAATTAGTGGCAAAAACATTAGCGTGAAGCTTTGCCAATATGTTATACCGTCCTTGTTATTGTTATAAAAATGTTCTAGTTTTTATTTATTCATTTTGATAACTTCTGCATCAATCTTTCTTTGTTTTCCTTCTAAATAAAACCAAGAAATTTTAATAGGAATGGGTTTAGAATTTACGTTGATATTATGAAAGTGGAATAATTGTATCACCACCCTCCCAATACAAATCGATCCTAGAAAATAAATACAAAAAAAATATTTAAAGATATTTAAAGTGGTGACACCCTATGAAATTGTACTTCTCTTTGTATAATGTTACCAATTTTTTTTTAAAAACTACAATTAAATTGCGTTGGGGGGGGGGGCTTGACCTACCCTTCTACCTCAAGGGCCCTCAGTGGCCTATAGGGGCATCACCACTATTGTTTGCTTTTCGAGCACTGAAACATTATAAACAAGTTTTAAATAAGTTGGATCTTTTTCCAAAATAAGTGGGGTTCATTGCTAAACTAGGTACTTTGAGAGAAATTACTCATTTTTTTATAACAATCACCACATGCCATTACTAAGTTGAATAAAAATGATATCGAGCATTAATACTTTATATCTTTTTGAATTATTGGTAAATTATAGATTGACTTACATGTTGTTCTAATTATTTAATGATATTTAGGAAAGTATGTGCCGAGGTCTGTTTTGGTTGATCTTGAACCTGGTACCATGGAATCTGTTAGGTAGGAGCGTTATTCATCTCTTTACATCTTAATATATATACTAGAGGCCTCTAAGGGCACTTGAGGTGGGAGGGTTTGTTTTGATAGATCTTGAACCTGGAACCATGGAATCTATAAGGTAGGAACGTTATTCCTCCCTTTGCATCTATCAATCTATGTCTTTATATATTTGCTAGCGACTACTCCCCTAGAGGCGTCCAGGGGCACTTTTATATTTTTAATTTAAATGTCTGTGGAAAGTAATATATTGAATTTAGATCTGGACCAATTGGAAGAATCTTTAGACCCGACAACTTTGTTTTCGGACAAAACGGGGCTGGCAACAATTGGGCTAAAGGCCATTACACTGAAGGTAAACATTAGTAGATAGCTACAGATAGCTAGATAGTCAGCAAAATAATTAGATAGCTAGAAAAATAGATAATTAGAAAATCAGATACCAAGTTATTTGACACAAATGAGATTGTAAAGGTGTTAAAAGCTAAACGAAAAAATGGTTCGAATAGCTGGAAAGTTCACTTAGTGGTTGCATAGAAAATTAAATTGATAGATAAATTGAGCTAATAATATTAAGGCTAAAGATAATTATAGTAAGTAGAGAAAAAATAAGCAATTTTGCTAAGGTTAGAATGATAAAAAGACAGATAAATATGAATAAATTCAGAAAGGAAATTAGGAAATCAAAAATAAAATAAAAAAGGAATTGAAATATAAAAAACTAGCGGCTGAACCCCAAGCTTAAAACTATCCCAATACTTTTATCTAAATACAAAACAGCCTAAAACAACCCAAGGAACTTTCACTTGCTTTCCTGGAATGGATAGAGTGTTAAGTATTTGTCAAAATCTTAAACTACAGACAAAAAACCTTAACACTTTTTATATTAGAATAGCTGGTCTGAATTGTCGAATTCTCTGTATATAAAGGAATATATTTTCTTATTTAATTAGGTGCTGAGCTTGTTGATGCAGTGTTGGATGTTGTCAGAAAGGAATCTGAAAACTGTGAATGCCTACAGGTAAATAATAAAATACAGGGATCTAAAGGGATAAGACAATTAGTCGTTGAATTTTTTGGAAACTCAACTTAATGAACCATAATAAAAATTCAATAAAAAATCCCTTAAGTTGTTGAGCCAACAATATGAAAACGTTATCTTAAAAATTTGGGGACTAGAGTAATAAGTAGCTCAAAGATCCCATCCTTTTTAGTAAAGATTCCCGGTACCATTGAGCATCCATTATATAATTTGATTGGTACGTCTGTTGGTCACTCTTCGAAAGAAAAGAATTTTATAAAGGTTTCGTGATTTTTTCGTTGTTATATTTAATCTGTGATTATTACAGGGCTTTCAATTGGCCCATTCTTTGGGAGGTGGAACTGGATCTGGTATGGGCACCCTGCTAATTTCTAAGGTAAATCTAACATCAGTACTCCTATACTTTGGGTGGTGGAATATGCTCTGGTATGGGTACCCTGCTTATTTCTAAGGTAATATTATCATCAGTACTCCTATACTTTGGGTGGTGGAACTGGATCTAGTATGGGCACTCTGCTAATTTTTAAGGTAAATCTAACATCAGTACTTCTGTCCTGTAAGATGAATGTATAATAATTTAATTCACTTGCTAATTAACTAAAGAAGTTAGAAACTATTCGTACTGCTGCTATGTCAGGCGCAACTCATTACCATGCACAGATATTAGGACTTCTTAGACAAAGGTCGTGCAATCAAAGGGTTGGTTCTCCCTTGGGTGTTACATAACCTAATATACTAGGGTGTTATAGTACATTATCAATAGATGGATAGAAAGACGTAATCATTTATTTAAATAGACTTTATTTTTTAAACCGAAAAAAAAGAAAATCTACGTGTATGCAAAAAAATCAACATCTAAAGAAATTATTACCTATTTCAATACAGTTGACGTTTGATAAATTTTTTTGTAAATGTTAAGACACATGAATGGACAAACTCTAGACATATAGGAGCTACACTGCTTATAAATCTAATTACTATTCTTTTTAGATCCGTGAAGAGTACCCTGATAGAATTATGAACTCCTTTTCTGTTATTCCTTCTCCTAAGGTGACAATTTTTTTTGTTAGATCTATCTATCAACCAATCAATCAATAATATGTTTATCCATCATGAATCTAATAAATGTAAGTTCCAGTTGGTGAAGATTTTTATTGTTTGCTAGCAAATGGCTTTCTGTTCTTTTGTTGCAACTCGGCTGTGTTGTCTCAACCATGACACTTTGGTTGAGTGTGACTTCCGAATTAGCGGGAAGTTCTCGAGATCTTGTTGACTTACAGACAAACCCCCCAATACCAGGAACCATCAAGTTTCAACAGCAGGTTTGATTATAGATTTATTGATGAAATTATTTCAAAGTCCTGAAATTATAAAATAAATTAATACAAAATTCCAGTTTTTATAACCACGTAATCTTAATTGCTTTTTAAAATCATTTTTCTCTACGGTTAAGAATCTTTGGAAACTTTGGCTTTAAAGGAAAATTATTTGGTTTAATAAATCATTGTTAAATGCAAAAATAAAGGCACATAAAAATTACTAAAACATAATAATTACTCATAATAAAGTTTCATGTTTAGCTGGCTAAAGCCTTTTAAACTAAATATAATCGTCCTATACACCATTCCATTTAAATAAAATTAACAAATTCTACCTGAAGTTCTTATGGTTTCAAATCCCTGGTATACTAGGGTTGTTCACGCACTATGAGACCAATGATAGGCCCAATTTTGTTCTCCGAAATCTTCACACACTCATATCTCATTCAAAAGTAACGAACGTGGGCGCATCCAAATATAAACAATCCATACCGCGTCACTTTATGAAAGGAAAGTCAAACAAGACGACATTTGCGCTTAATTTGGGATAATGATAAGGAATTAATTTCGAACTTGATAAACACAAAGCTTCCTCGAAAAGAGGTTAAGACACACCCCCCGTTTGAAAGTCAAATTAACTTCCTTAACGAGATTCAAGGTTTTTTTTGCGCTGAGCACTAGCAATATTTCTCACTAAACTCAACTCACCATAATCACATGAGAATGGCCACATCCCGAAAAACATGACAATTTTTGCTCCTAACTAAATGAAACCCCGTGAAATGCATACACAATATTATACTCCTCACTAGGACTCATAATACCTCACATTTTAGGATAGAAGGATGGGGATTGGTTTGTACCATACAACATTCCAGGCACATGACACTCACAAGATCACATACACAAATCCTAAAATGGATAATCCTATTAATCATGATGTTGTAAATAAAACAACTTATACTAATTAATAATTATTTCATAATCAATAGGTAATAAATCATTATTAGTAATCAATGTACCTATGAAATCAGGTTGAAATGTAAACAAATGGTAAAATATAAAACGAAATAAATCTTAGACAAGAAAATTAAGATTTATAGGTACTTAAAACTAAATTTGTTAAGCATCAAAAAGAGTAGTAAGAAAAAATATTTCAAAATCCTTGGGCAGAAAGTTTTTCAAACTTAATGAATAAGAACTGTACTATCTTAATCAACAATAAAACTTTTCAATACTTAGATAATAGCAAAATAATAATAATATCTTCGTTAGAATTTTCATCGAAATTATGAAAAAAAAAACTACCAATTTTTCTTTGTAAAAAAAATATGAGACTTTAAATATGAATTTTCAATCATTCCTTGATCTGAATAAAAATGTTTTACTTGATTGAAATTCATATATAATTTTAAAAAAATCTGCTAAAAAACACTTGATTTTTTTCTTAGAATAAATATCGAATCACGCAACCTCGACGCATTTATTCTTTTTTGGTAAACTTTTCAGGTAAGTTTTATAATGAATTGTACTTTTGAAAAGAAATTAAACTCAATAAAATTAAATTTGAGCATATGAAATAGAATAAAAATTAATCGCATTTCGGTTGATTCTTATTTTAGGCATAAAAATAGGCATTGAAAATGTGGCTTTTTTTTACTAAAAAAAAATCTCAGTTTCCATAAAATAAGAATCAATTATTAATCATAATTTTTAATAACTGCCTGACTGATACAGCATGCTCTTCCAGGGGAGATTTATCTGACAGCCTGAACAAGACTCTTGCAGTCTTTCTCCCATCCTCAATCCTCATCACTCGGCCCATCCGCAAACATCTCATCAGCGGATTGGTACTCGTAACCAGCACTATATCTCCGTCAGCTAGCGGCTCCGCCATCTCATCTTTCCACTTGGACATCCTTAATATCTTCGGCAAAATCTCCTGGCGGTAGGAAGTCCAAAACTGGGCAGACAAATCTTCTAACAACTTCAACCTGGAGGAAATTTGGTCCTCCGGTTTCATCGCCACATTGCACAACGGCTGGCGGTCTACATTTCCCAGCAGCTGGCCAGGGGTAATCAGCCGCCAATTCTCCACGTCATTCGCAGCTTCTATCGTCAATGGTCTGCTATTCATTAACTTGCTAACCTCTGCCAACAGCACCAGGAGCTCATTAAAATTAACAGAACTATTCACCAACTTCTTGGACAGCAATCTCTTGGTTAATCCCACCATTTTCTCAGCTTGCCCAATAAAATGGTGGGCTCGGGCCGGGATCTGAGACCAAGAAAACTCTACCTGGCTGCCCAACTTCTGCTCTAAAACCTTGCGAGCAGCGGATAATTGTGTGCCCATGTCGCTTACTACAACCTTCGGCAGACAATGAACAGCCTCCAACTTGCGCAGGGACAACAGGATACTGCTGGTATCATACTTCTCCAAGGCATCTAACCATAGCGCCCCTGAGAACCTGCAGACTACCACGAACACCCACACCTTCTTCGTTGCTGTCTGACTCCTTGTTTTGGCGGTAGCTCTCCTCGTAACCAGCGGACCCATAAGGTCAACTTGCACAGCTTCAAATGGCCTGCTCGGAACCAACTTGTCAGGTAACACATCCTTCATGGTAGTACGACATTCCTTGGCCCTCTCAACACTGCAGGGCCAACACTTCTTCACCTCCATGATGGACAACCTCCTTGCCTTCACAATCCAGCACCAACGGCGGCTCTCAGCTAAAGTTCCACGGACACCAGAATGAAGCTCAACATGCGCTTCTCTCATAAAGACAGCAGCTAACCAATTACCAGGCTCCAAAATTACTAAACCTGGCATGTCCTCAAATAGCATTTTACGGCCACCAGTAATGGCGTCAATGACGGGCTCTCCACGTCCAACCATTTTTAGAATTTTCATCTCCCTGGTCACATAATTACCTCCGGGACCAACGACAGGCCAGGTCAATGATACTTCATGCACTAATGGATTCAATGACGAATAATTGCCTTTAGCGTCATTTATCCACTCATCCTGTTGGCTACATGACACAATGAAAAGTTCCGCCGCCGCCATAAAATTGTACAAAGACGGCTTGTACACAGAATCTGCGGCTGCTACATGACTACCAGCGGCTGTAGCCTTGCCTTCTTGTCTGCTCTTTAGCTTCTTCAACCAGTTGTTCGATACTTGCAGGACAGCTGCCATAATACGTTTGGCCTGTCCAAATGATCTCCTGTGCTTAAACCTAAAGACATCTTCAGCGGCTTCTCCGGTAACTTTCATTGAACATAACTTAACCATTTTGGTATTCAACTCCTCCGGTGGTAAATCCTGCTTGACTTGCTCGGCAGTTTTCACCGGCCACGCACTTTCATCCTGGCGCAACCATTCTGGGCCCAATCTGTACCTGGAACCTGGACCTAAATCTGATACCTTGCAGGTGCTTCTGGTGCCCAAATCTGCAACATTGTGTGTCCCTGGGACCCACCTCCAGTCATCCTTGTTGGTTGCAGATTGGATTTCTCCAATGCGATGAGAATTAAATGTGTTCAAATTTGTGATAAAACACACGATGAATCAGTAAAGTAAATCACTCTGATAACATCAAAGGGCAGGGCATCTCTGATGGACTTAGACAACCTTGTGGACATTTGGCAACCCATCAATTCAAGGCGTGGAATTGATTCAGTCTTGACCGGCGCAACTCTTGACTTGGTGGCTAGCAAGAACGTTTCAAACCCTTGCCTAGTTGGCCACCTCAAATATGCCATACATGCATAGGCCTCTGATGACCCATCCGAAAACATCATCAAGGATGGAAGGCCAGTTGGTTCCTCCGGGACCACACAACGGTCAAACTCCAATTTAGCGACCTCAGCTCTGTCCTCCAGCGACTTAACAAGTTCATCCCGTAGACTTTTTGGAATGAAATCTTGCCAGCCCAAATTCAGCAAACATGTTTTCCGCAGGACAAGTTTAATTCTCAACAGGATAGGGCTGCAAAGCCCGATCGGGTCGAAGGTCTGGGCGGCGAACCTGTGGACCATCTTCTTTGTCAGATTCTCGTCCAAGGCGTCCTGGAGGTTGTACAAATCAGCATCCTCTTTCACCTTCTTTCCCTTGACTTTACCATCTTGGTTGACTCTCGTGGCGATGGATAACACATCAGTGGCTGGCTTCCATATCAGCCCAAGAACCTTGGTTGGCTGGCAATCATCACCAGAATAAATGACTTGTTTGAAGGAAAAACTACCTTTGCTGATAATTCTGTCGGCTTCATTCATCATCTCCTTGGCTTCTGGCACAGATCCTGCTCCCGAAATAACATCATCTATGAAGCTGTGCTTCTCAAGCTTGACTGCAACTGGAATCTGAGGTAACTTGAAATCTTCCTCGGGGTAGGTAGTTATTTCTGGCTCCTTCCACAATTCAGGTTTTGCAACAATATCACTACCGTTTATCTGCCCCTCTCCATACATCTCCTTGACCTCTGCTTCACTCTTTCCGCCGAACAGGCGGGACGTCAACTTCAGGGCTGTAACTGCCAAATTTCCCGCAGCCAACTCGCCAAAATTCACAACTTTAGTCAGGTAAATTTCAAGTGGACCGTCTGGCGTCGGGGAGAATAAAACTCTCTTCATCTGGCTGTCGAACTCTGTGGCCAGGATGGAGTTATAAAACTTGGAAATGTCCGCGGTTAAACCAACCTTGTAACCGCGGAAAAGCAACAAATGATAAAAGATCTTCTGCATTGGCGGCGGACCTCCCAGCATTATGTTATTAAAACTGGTACCCTTGAACGTCAGAGAACTATTTGCACACAATCTCATGGGTGTGGAGCTTGAATCCTCCTTGAAAGCAACCACTATTGATGAACAAGACTTAGGCCCTTCATACATCAACTCTTCAGGCGATGCTTTTTGAAACACGCCTCTGGATATGGCGTCATTGAATACCTGTACATACATATCATAGGTACCTTCTTTGACCATCTTGGCACGATCCTTTTCAGCAATTTTGCGGGCTAAACTCTCATTGTAGGGCAAAGTGTGAGGATCTTCAATGTAAGCATATTGACCTGTCCACTTGTTGGACTGCAAGTCTAGTGTTAAACCTGCCTCAATTATTCTCTGCCTCTCACGCTGGTCCCAGGTAGTGCCGTCGGCCATAGCCTTGCACTCTTGACAGGCAGTACATCCTGGACAAAGTGCCTGCGGCTGTACGCCAAACGATTCAGACGTCAAAAAGTCTGGCAAGGTGCCTCCACTGACACTGACAGCCTTATATGCCGACTTTTGGTCTCCAGCTCCACCGTCAGCACTTGTACAGATAAAACCACTACCAAAAATGGTTCGCCACAACATAGACTGGCCCACTTTCTGGTAGGTTGATGGAAACACGTCAGGATGTGTATTTCCAATGATGATATCTAAGCCTCCACTAATATATGTAAATCTTTCTGGCGGCATCTTAAATATCTCGGCGGCAGTTTCGGGGTGGACCGAGCGCATCTCGTTGGCCCCGCCGAGGGTAGGCATGACAGCTGCCTCAAACTCCCTCAAATTACCGTCCCTATCCTTCAGATAAAACACAACATTGCGGCAGGAAGACTCACTGCCGTCAGCTACAGAAATAGTTGTATATCTGCCGGTAGATTTCAGCTTCAACTTGTTGGATAACTTCTCAGACACAAGTGGCAAATTTGCACCAGAGTCAAACATGACAGTGGCGTGGCAGGTGCCGCCGCCAGGTGCTACAACAGGAACTAACTGAAGTAAGAAGGTACAGGGGCTGGGTGCAGAACTTGACTTGTAGACTGTATTCACACCAGCACTAGCCTCATGGAGCAACCTACTATGATATCTGTCGCAATTATTGGTGCCACAAACACCAAGCTTATCCGATTTATTACACTTGTCAGCAGCATGGCCGTCACACAGGCAGAGTTCACACAACTTTTTCTGCTGGACAACTTTCTTTTGGTCAACCACATCCATCTTCTTAAATGTGAGGCAACGGAAAATCGGGTGTTTCTCCTTGCAGCTTTCCACAGGACATGTACTGTTCCACTTGGAAGCCTTGTCCTTTCCAGCCTTTCCATTCTTATTGTCGCTGCGGCCAGATACTTGCGCGGCGGCAGCTCTGTCCCGATTTCTCCTGCCGGCGCTAGTGTCATAGGACATATCACCGGCCAACATTGCTCCCCTGGTCCTCTCCAGCAGTTCTACAATCTTCTGGATGTTTGGTTGGTTCATGCTACCTAGCTCCATCATAATTTTCTCTCTCAGACTATCAGGGCACTTGTCTTTGAAAATATGAATAAGAGTTAGGTGGTGGTAATCCTTAGCTGCAGAACCAACGATGGCTTCTACTTCCTGCATCGTGCTCTTGAAGGTAGCAATTGCACTAACAACGTCCACAGGTTTATCCACAGGTTTCATCTTGTTCAGCTTAGTTAAAATCTTCATGAACCGGCGAGTGTTTGATAAAAACATCTGATCGAGAAACAACCATTGTTCATTATGATCTCTAATCGCTGACACTTGCTTGCGTAGCTCCGGGTTGGTTATCACCTTCTCCATACACAACATCAGACTTAACCTCTGGTCAGAAAATCCGTAACCAGCGCATAGATCTTTAAAGACCTGTTTAAAGTTGGAGTAATCCGTGTCAGTACCGTCAAAGGACGGCAGCAAACTGTTGTCCCAGCGCCCATACTGCGGGTTGGAACTCCGAATATCCACGGCAGACATACTTCTGGAGAGCATGGCAGGTGTTCCACTCTCATCCAAGTTAGATGAACGACGTTCCATCTCTCTAAGCCTTCGGTACATATCATGTACTTCTTGGCGCAACTCCATGGAAATTTTAAGCACTCCCATGTCCATCTTCACCTTCTCAATGACGTCGAGGTTCCTGGCGACAGTGCTTGACCTCGCGTCGTCTGAATCATTGTCAAGCCAGTACAGAATTTTTGTACACTGCTCCAACGACGCATAAACTTTATCTGCAACAGTTTTCTGTTCACTAGCTTCATCCAAATCACGCTTGAACTCGCGCAACTCACTAGTCTCCACGGCAGGTTTTAGACTTTTTATTAGGTCAGATTGGTCCTTGACCTCACTAAAAATGTCACGAATTGATTTTAAATTCACATTTTCACATGAACTAAAACTTTGGCAGGCTTTTAGATTGTCATAAAACACTTTTAACTGTTCGTCAAACACCTCTAGCCTTTCACTGCCAATAGCGATAGCTCGCTCAATTTTCTGCTTTTTGGTTAGTGGCATATTGATTCACTAGGTACTTATTTCACAGAAAAAATTGTCACAGTTTATTGCATCAATAATCACTGGATGCTATTGATCTCTTGAAGAATGCTAACGCCTATTCTTCAGATCCTTTGAAATTGTCTCAACCATGACACTTTGGTTGAGTGTGACTTCCGAATTAGCGGGAAGTTCTCGAGATCTTGTTGACTTACAGACAAACCCCCAATACCAGGAACCATCAAGTTTCAACAGCAGGTTTGATTATAGATTTATTGATGAAATTATTTCAAAGTCCTGAAATTATAAAATAAATTAATACAAAATTCCAGTTTTTATAACCACGTAATCTTAATTGCTTTTTAAAATCATTTTTCTCTACGGTTAAGAATCTTTGGAAACTTTGGCTTTAAAGGAAAATTATTTGGTTTAATAAATCATTGTTAAATGCAAAAATAAAGGCACATAAAAATTACTAAAACATAATAATTACTCATAATAAAGTTTCATGTTTAGCTGGCTAAAGCCTTTTAAACTAAATATAATCGTCCTATACACCATTCCATTTAAATAAAATTAACAAATTCTACCTGAAGTTCTTATGGTTTCAAATCCCTGGTATACTAGGGTTGTTCACGCACTATGAGACCAATGATAGGCCCAATTTTGTTCTCCGAAATCTTCACACACTCATATCTCATTCAAAAGTAACGAACGTGGGCGCATCCAAATATAAACAATCCATACCGCGTCACTTTATGAAAGGAAAGTCAAACAAGACGACATTTGCGCTTAATTTGGGATAATGATAAGGAATTAATTTCGAACTTGATAAACACAAAGCTTCCTCGAAAAGAGGTTAAGACATGTGTTTATATTTCCGACGCCATTAGCTGACATTGAAAGACCCAATCGAAAGTTGAATCAGAGTCCTAACCTTGTTGGTAGAGTTACATATAGCTCGTGTCCCCTCTATTCTTTTACTTTAGTTTTTTATTTGAATCTATCTACCATTAATTGGTAGGAAATACTAGGCTTTTTTCTTACTATTTTTCTATCTATCTAGCTAACTATTTATCTATCTAGGCATCAGATACCGTAGTAGAGCCATACAACGCCACCCTATCTGTCCATCAGTTGTGGAAAATATTAAGCTCTTTATCATCTATCTAGCAGACTATCTATATATCTATCTATCTATCTATCAATCTATCTAGCTAACTCTCTATCTATCTAGGTATCAGATACAGTAGTAGAGCCTTACAACGCCACCCTATCTGTTCATCAGTTGGTAGAAAATACTGATGAAACTTTTTGTATTGATAATGAGGCCCTGTATGATATTTGCTTCAGGTAATTAGCCCTGCCCCCCCTCAATTAATAACGTACATCTTCTTATAAATTATCAGGGCTCGGTGCGCATATGCTTTTTAAAGGTTTTGTATTTTCAGGCTAGCCAAAATTTAGAGAAAAACATTTTTGGTTTATGTGCCATACCTCAGTCTGTTTAAGAATCATAAATAAAACAAATGTCATTGTTTTACTCTGCCTGTTACTTTCAATTTATTATCTGCATCACCTTTTAGT
The DNA here is from genome assembly GCF_053477335.1 of Acartia tonsa. Classification (NCBI taxonomy): domain Eukaryota; kingdom Metazoa; phylum Arthropoda; class Copepoda; order Calanoida; family Acartiidae; genus Acartia; species Acartia tonsa. The sequence continues at coordinate 18,617,878 of NC_137271.1, read as the reverse complement.
CAGAGAGAGAGAGGGGACAATGTGCTGTTTATTATAGTCCCCAAAGTTTTATAATAACGATTTTCTTATTCGTTGGCTGAACAACTTTGGGGACTTCAGTCAATTCTAATTGGTTTGTTAATAAGTTGAGTGTTCAAACGTTTTAACCACTAATTGTAATCTACAGAAGGGTTAATTTTGAGTATCATCATTGGGGATCTACATAAATTTATCGGCCATTACCTTATCCCTTTAGATCCCTGACTTTTAGTTCTAGTAGCCTAGGTCATAAATTAAAAGCCGCAGGTTTGGGACATTCCTTTTTTCAATGTTTCAAAAAATACTAAAATTTTTTTTTACTAATTACCTTGTGGTTATAGAAAAGGCCAATCACTTCAGCAATTAGCGAGATCTTAAGCTTACACAGACTGGAACTGGATTTGCGCCTAGCCTAGATTTCTTTCCTTATATACTAGGAATTTAATGAAGGGGAGAGGTTGACTCACTTTTCAGAGAGAAAAGTTAACCTTCCCAAAATTATAAAAACTTTCCCTATATCTATACGAAGATTCTTTATGAAAAGAGAGTCATATTGGTCCAACGTTTTAGCGGGCTCTTTCAGTGTAGTTAATACAGACTTATATCTTGTTATTGTTGTCAGACAAATTTTTAATGTAAATTATACAGTAGCTTCGCTAAACAGTTACAGACAAAAAGCTCAGAGATCTAAAGGGATAAGACAATTGCCGATAAATTGATGTACATCCCCAATGAAGATACAAAAAATTACCCATTTTGTAGATTACAATTAGTGGTTGAAACGTTTGGACACTCAACTTTATAAACCAACCAATCAAAGTCCAATAAAAGTGCCCAAAGTTATTAAGCCAACAAATAAGAAGATCATATTATAAATCTTTGGGGACTAGCGTAATAAACAGCCCAATTTCCCTCCCTCCCTGAGTTTGCGTCCTTTTGAAAAATGTGAAGTTTTGCTTGATAATTCACATAAGAGCATTGCAGTGGTAATCTTTTATATATAAAAGTATTTCCACGAAAAAGTTAAAATATCAGAGGTGGATTTCAAAAAGACTTTTTGGCTCACTTCCTCACTAAAATTAGTGAGGCTCGTTAATGATTTTTGTGAAAAATTCTCCAAAATTGCATAAAAAATCTACAATTTTTTATGCTATCTTGGAGGATTTTTAACAAAAATTTGTAGCGAGCCTCACTAATTTTAGTGAGGCAGTGAGCCAAAAAGTTTTTTTTAAAGAATCCACCTCAGTTTGCTAATAATGAAAACATAACCAAAACAGCGAATAATTCCAGCGAAGAGGAATCTTCACAAAAAAAAAATCGTAAATGTATAGTAGCGAAGTAAAATAATCTTTTTTTAAAGTCCTGTTTCCCTAAAACGTTACTTAAAAATCCCCACTAGAATTAACACAGAGAAAGAGCAAGGAAGATCTTTATCTTCTTTGAGAAAGAGAGGGGACAATTAGTTGTTTATTGATTGGTTGTTTTATTAAGTTGAGTGTTTAAACGTTTCAATCACTAGTTTTAATATACAGAAAAAAATTTCTCCCTTCCTAATTTTTTATAACTTTTTATATCGTGGTACCAAACCATCTCCCCCGCCTGTAAGTGGCCTCTAGGGGCGAACCGCTAGTGATTTAGTAAATAACAAAATGCTTCTTGCTATCTAAAAACTTTTTAAAATGCTGTAAAGAAGGAACTCCTATGTCCTTTAGTAGAATCAAACAATTTATCCAATTTTTATACTCTCTGTCTCAGGAAAACTCATGCCTAAAATACATCATTTTCTTATAACAGAGAAACTGATATTGTATATTTTGAGTCTTTAGGAAAATATTATCTTCATATCAATTTCTTCTTGAAAAAAATAAAATTATCATCATTCCATTAATTCTAAAAAATTCTTTCTAATTCAAGTTTTATTTTGAAGCTTTTGCTATCTTTTGCCTATGAAAAAAGACCTCATACTGGCCTCCCATTGGCCAATTATATTGTATACTGGCCTTCTAATTGTAATTAAGTCTGTATATTGGCCTATTATTGGTCATTTGTATTGTATCAAGTCATTTTTTTATAGGCACTGTAAAGAGCTTCTATTTCTTTTAGAACTTTGAAGCTGACTTCCCCAACGTATGGAGATTTAAATCATCTTGTTTCCGTCACAATGTCTGGTGTTACAACTTGTCTAAGGTGATTTTGAATAATATTTTTTCATTTTAGGAAAACTCCTGAAGATCTTAATCTAAAAAGTAGAGGAGGCAAATACATTTGTTAAAAATTAACTTTTCTTGTCTATATTTTTCTGGTAATAAACTGGTAGAATAAATTTAATTTAAAACAAGGATGACAACATCCATAAGTAGCGAAGCATAAAAAAATGTGGATGGGAATGTGTAAAAGTAGTCGTAGATTTAAAGTGATTTAAAAAAAATCAAGAATAGATTTATTGGAGAAAATAAACACGAAACCTTGTTTTATTTTGTATGATGACGACAGTAAAAGTAAATTACATAAAAGATGCCCATAACAATGAGAAAAATTATTTTGATACTGTTATCCCAAAAAAGTTTGATAATTGGACCAAAAACACCAAAGATATGGGGAAATATGTAAAATATGTAAAAATAGCCAGAAACATGCTAAAAGGCAGTCTGACCGCCATGTTTGTTTTCTTAAAAATTAATTTTGATATCTATAAAGGAAAAAATCCTGAAAATCGAACCTTAAACACCAAAGATATGGAGAAAATTTGAAAAACATAAATATAGCCTAAAACCTGCAAAAGACAGTCGGACCGTCATGTTTGTTTCCTTAAATCGACGGGAAATTGAATTTTGATATCTAAAACTGAAAAAATTTTGAAAATCGGATCATAAACACCAAGGATATGGAGAAAAATCTGAAAAATATAAATATAGCCTAAAACCTGCTAAAAAGTGGTCTGACATTTTATCTTTTATAGGAGCTGAGTAAATCCCATTTGAATTTCCCCCATAGCGTTACGGACTGACTGACGGACAAAGTGAATTATAGAGTAGCTTCGCTACTAAAAAAATGGCATTAATAGTAAGATTTTTTTTGTAGATTTTGGAGGATTTTTCAAAAATTTTTTTAGAAAGTCTCACTAATCTTAGTAAGGCAGTGAGCCAAAAAGTTTTTTTTAAGAATTCCCCTCTGTTCACGTCCATTTGGACTACAATCAGCAACCAACCCCTTGATTTTACTGTCTTTGTCCAAAAATTATGTACAGTAGAATTTGATTATCAAAGCATAATTTTTAACAAATCATTTTGATGCAATTAAAGATTTGAACTAATCAGCTTCTTTATAACTTTTATTTGATTAAAAACTCTTGTTTAGATTCCCTGGACAATTAAATGCTGATCTGAGAAAGCTGGCTGTGAACATGGTTCCCTTCCCTAGGCTACACTTCTTTATGCCAGGATTTGCACCCTTGACTGCCAGGGATAACAAGCAATACAGAGCTGTTACAGGTATAGAGTATTGTTCTATATGCCAGAATTTAATCAATGCCAGGAATAACAACCACTTTAAGGGTGTTTCAGGTAAAGTGTATCTTCTCTTGCCAGGAGTTACACCCTTGACTGCCAGGGATAACAAGCAATACAGGGCTGTTACAGGTATAGATTATCTTTTTTATGTCAGGATTATTTCCTTCAACAGCCAGATAAAATTCACACATCAAGACTGTTCAAGGTATAGGTTATCATCTTCATGACCATTCTAAACACAATCAGGCTGTTCTTGGTATATAAGTTTACCATCTTTCAGTCAGGATTGGCACCTTTGAATGCCAGGGATGACAAGCAATACAGAGCTGTTACAGGTATAGTTTATCTTCTTTATGCCGGGATGTAATCAATGCCAGGAATAACATCCACTATAAGGCTGTTCCATGTTAATTGCATCTTCTGTATGCCAGGATTTGCACCATTTACTGCCCAGGATAACAAGCAATACAGAGCTGTTACAGGTATAGAGGATCTTCTATATGCCAGAATGTAATCAATGCCAAGAATAACAACCACTATAAGGCTTTTCCAGGTATAGTTTATCATCTTTCAGTCAGGATTGGCACCTTTGACTGCTAGGGATAACAAGCAATACAGAGCTGTTACAGGTATAGAGGATCTTATATATGCCAGAATGTAATCAATGCCAGGAATAACAACTACTATAAGGCTGTTCTAGGTATGGGTTATAAATTATCTTCTTGATTTACACCTCTGAAGCATCACAGAGCTGTTACAAGTGTAACTTCTTTATGTAGTGTGGGGATAGATTTTCGGATATGTCTTTTACAGGTAAAGTTTATCTCATTTACCCCAGGAGATTGCCACTGATAACAGCAATATAGGATTTTTCCAGGTTCAGTTTATCTTGAAAATTCCAAGTATGAAGCCTTCACTACCAATGATACAATCTATCTATCTATTTGTCTCATAATCTTTATATATATCTATTTATCTGTCTAATGATCTTCATGTCTATCTGTTTTATAATCTTCATATCTATCTATCTATCTATCTAATGATCTTCATATCTATCTATCTATCTGTCTAATGACCTCCATATCTATCTTTCTATCTGTCTAATGATCTTCATATCTATTTATCTATCTGTCTAATGACCTCCATATATATCTATCTATCTGTCTAATGATCTTCATATCTATCTATCTATCTGTCTAATAACCTCCATATCTATCTATCTATCTGTCTAATGACCTCCATATCTATCCATCTATCTGTCTAATGACCTCCATATCTATCTATCTATCTTTCTAATAACCTCCATATCTATCTATCTATCTGTCTAATGACCTCCATATCTATCTATCTTTCAGTCTAGTGACTTCCATACCTATCTATCTATTAATCTTAATTAGTTCCTGACCTGACCCAACAGATGTTTGATGCCAGAAACATGATGACCGCTTGTGACCCAAGACATGGCAGATATCTTACAGGTATAATTCTCGTATCCTTATAATAAAGTAACTGGATGTCTGTCTGTTCCAAAAGATTTCACTAACCGCAAACATGTTCCCGACGCTATTGGTTTATTTCAAAGACCCAATTGAAAAAGTCGGCACAGGACACACCCCCACCCCTTCCCCCTCTATTGTTTTACTCTAATGTTAGATGATTTTATAAAACAAAGCTCTACATCAAACTATTGCATTATTTATCCTATCTTACAAATGCAATAAAAATGCAACGTAGAAATAAATACTTTCTCTTTGTGACAGATAAATAATAGTTCCAATAAATCAAAACACTTCTACTTTTTATTTTCCAGGGCTCGGCAAAAGAGCTTCAATAAAAAAAGGAATAGGTATATCTTTATACTGTTTTGCATTTTTTTATCTTATGAGGGTGTATTTTAACCTTTTTATAGGTACTATAAAGAGCTTCAATAAAAAATATAGGAATTTATTCTTTATACTGTTTATTATTTTCAGTTGCTACAATCTTCCGTGGTCGTATGTCTATGAAGAAGGTGGTGCATTATTTGCCAAATGTACCACTTTTCTGCACTACCTCTCCGATTTTGTTAATACTCTATATTTTGGTCCGTTGGGTCATTCAAGGATGCTGGATGGCCAAAAAAAAGTTTCAGAGTCCCTGGATGTCTAGATATCTAGCTATCTATGAAGGTAGGTAACAAAAATGTAAAAAACACCCATTTTTTCACAATTTTAAAAATTAATTTTTTCATCAATCTTACGTCCAATCTATACATTTTATACACCAAAATGATCGTTTATTCATGTAAAAAGCGCACATAATGCTATTTTGGCCAAAACTCTAATTTTACAGGGTGTCCAACAAAAAGTGTATTTTGGATATCTAGCGTAATACCCAAAATACCTGTCCGAAAAAAATCATTTTTTTTGGCTTAAATCCTGTGTTTTATCTGTGTGCATATGTGGTATATAACGGTTCGGACCACCCGGGACTATAAGGTTGTCAAATTTCACTTTGGGACACCCTGTAAATGTGATTTTTGCGTCTGTAGAGCTAAAACTTGGTCCAAATTGGCTATTTTTTTCAAATTACTCTAATATGAGTCTTAGTATGTTTGGCCATAGTGTTTTCTGACCAGATCAATATTTTCATATTTTTTGGACACCCTGTATTTTCAAAAAAAGAGAAAAAAATTTTTTGTTTTTTTAAAAAAATTTTTTCTATTTTTAAGTTACTTAAAACTGTCATATAGATACAGATTTTGACTAATAACAATAATATTTGCCTATTTTACAATTTTTTACACTTTTGGGACACCCTGTGCATGTTTTTGAAAAATGATGGTTTTTGCCCATTTTTGGGGGGAAGGAGTCGTTTTAGGGCCATAGACTATTTCTTCATTTTTGTAGAACTTTTCAAGACACATCATTTGTTATTTATGCAAAAACCGCAAAAACCGAACCGTTTTGCCGTTATTCACCGCTAAAGGCGGAATTTTTTTACGTTTTTGCCGTTCCGGAGGTTGTAATGGGCATTTGTGGTAAGAAAACGTTGATTTATCAAAATCCCTTTTAAATACTTTTATTTAGGTAATTTAATTTACTAAATTTCATATTAAGTAAAATTTTTTGTGCAGCTAACCGTTTTTCGTCAAGATGGATTTCAATTGTTAAAACAAGAAAATTAAGTGAATATAACATAAATAATTGCTATAACATAAGTGATTAAAGAAACATAAATCATGTGCATTTGAAATTCCTTTTGACAAAAATCGGTTGGATATACAAAAAAATTTACTTCACATGAAATTTAGTAAATTAAAATGCCTAAATAAAAGTATTTCACAGTTATCTTGATAAATCAACGTTTTCTTACCACAAATGCCCATTACAACCTCGGGAACGGCAAAAAACGTAAAAAATTCTGCCTTTGGCAGTGAATAACGGCAAAACGGTTCGGTTTTTGCGGTTTTTGCATAAATAACAAATGATGTGTCTTGAAAAGTTCTACAAAAATGAAGAAATAGTCTATGGCCCTAAAACGACTCCTTCCCCCCAAAAATGGGCAAAAACCATCATTTTTCAAAAACATGCACAGGGTGTCCCAAAAGTGTAAAAAATTGTAAAATAGGCAAATATTATTGTTATTAGTCAAAATCTGTATCTATATGACAGTTTTAAGTAACTTAAAAATAGAAAAAAAATTTAAAAAAAAACAAAAAATTTTTTTCTCTTTTTTTGAAAATACAGGGTGTCCAAAAAATATGAAAATATTGATCTGGTCAGAAAACACTATGGCCAAACATACTAAGACTCATATTAGAGTAATTTGAAAAAAATAGCCAATTTGGACCAAGTTTTAGCTCTACAGACGCAAAAATCACATTTACAGGGTGTCCCAAAGTGAAATTTGACAACCTTATAGTCCCGGGTGGTCCGAACCGTTATATACCACATATGCACACAGATAAAACACAGGATTTAAGCCAAAAAAAATGATTTTTTTCGGACAGGTATTTTGGGTATTACGCTAGATATCCAAAATACACTTTTTGTTGGACACCCTGTAAAATTAGAGTTTTGGCCAAAATAGCATTATGTGCGCTTTTTACATGAATAAACGATCATTTTGGTGTATAAAATGTATAGATTGGATGTAAGATTGATGAAAAAATTAATTTTTAAAATTGTGAAAAAATGGGTGTTTTTTACATTTTTGTTACCTACCTTCATAGATAGCTAGATATCTAGACATCCAGGGACTCTGAAACTTTTTTTTGGCCATCCAGCATCCTTGAATGACCCAACGGACCAAAATATAGAGTATTAACAAAATCGGAGAGGTAGTGCAGAAAAGTGGTACATTTGGCAAATAATGCACCAGGTGGATGAACTAATGTTTGATGTTCAGAATATAAAAAAAATCATGGCGAAACTAAGCTTGGAAAATGACAATCAAACTCTCAGAGACACATTCAAAACAACAAAAAATGATGCGCACAGCGCACCTCTCGGAGCTTTTCTCAAACACAATGTCGTCTTTCTAATTTCTAACATGTTAATTATTTTTAGTTGCAACAATCTTCCGTGGTCGTATGTCTATGAAGGAAGTGGACGAACAAATGTTGGCTGTTCAGAATAAAAACTCCTCCTCTTTTGTTGAATGGATTCCTAATAATGTTAAGGTATAATACCCGCGACCCTGGCTCAACACGTAGCGCATCCGCTCGTCCTCGGGCAGGTGATAGGTTCAAATCTCGCCTTAACACCACGTCATAACTAAAGACATAAAAAAATGGTTCCTACTGCTGTTATGTTATATGCGCAACATTATTAACCAGAGTAGGAGGAATGCCTTGGCCCAAAATAGGCGCATGCACAGATAGGACTTCCAATCAAAGGTTATTCAATTAAAGAGTTGGTGTCTTATGGGTGATACTTTACTTAATAACCCGGGTGTTTCGACAAAAAAGGAGAGATTTTGCTCCCCTCTATCTATCTTTCTATCTAGGTTACAGTATGTGACGTAGCTCCTGCTGGCCTACCTATCTAACTATCTATCTGTCTATTTAGGTAGCAGTGTGTGACGTTGCTTCTGCTGGCCTACCTATCTAACTATCTATCTAACTATTTAGGTAGCAGTGTGTGACGTTGCTCCTGCTGGCCTACCTATCTAACTATCTATCTATCTATTTAGGTAGCAGTGTGTGACGTAGCTCCTGCTGGCCTACCTATTTAACTATCTATCTATCTAGGTTGCAGTGTGTGACGTAGCTCCTGCTGACCTACCTATCTAACTATCTATCTATCTAGGTTGCAGTGTGTGACGTAGCTTCTGCTGGCCTACCTATCTAACTATCTATCTATCTAGGTTGCAGTATGTGACGTAGCTCCTGCTGACCTACCTATCTATCTATCTAGGTTGCAGTGTGTGACGTAGCTCCTGCTGGCCTACCTATGGCTGCCACCTTTATTGGTAACTCAACTGCCATCCAGGTAAAAAAATAATCTGTAATAGCCATTAGGAATACGTCTTTTTCGTCATTTATTTCCTATGCGAGAAAACTGTTCACCATATTATTTCTTGGCCTTCTCTTGTCGCTTAAATTTTCTTCAAAGTATGAAATGTATTTGAAAGATATTAAATAAAGAACCCATTTTTTATGAAGAAATTCATACCAAAACCAAAGACGTCAGTTGAAATATATTTGTACGTAAAATGATATTTGAATATTATAATGTACGTACATATAAAAATCATATTTGAAAAGAATTAATACAAAGAAATATTTTGTCAAAACTTTTTCATATTCTTTTACTAATCCTGCAGTGATTATATTGATATAACCAAATAACAAAAGACCTAAAAAGAAAGACATATAACTACATATTTTACTTTTTGTTTTAGGAAATTTTCAAGAGAATTTCTGAGCAATTTACAGCTATGTTCAGAAGAAAGGCTTTCTTACATTGGTATACTGGTAAGTTAATTGATTGAATGAATATAATTATACAATATTATTGGCGGACAACTGGACATAGTGAACTATAAAGTATATGCTGAGTGGTAAACGTTCAGGTTACAGAAAAAAAGGATGACAACATCCATAACTAATAAAGCTAAAAATGAACTATAGGGCAGTATCATAACAAATAAACATTAAACTTAAATAACATAAAATAAACAACGAAACCTTTTACTTTATTATAACGTCAAAGTCGATCTAGCTCCCCAACCAATAAGCAAATGTTTAAGACGGACATTTCGAGTTTTAGAGTAGCTGCGCTACTAAAACATAATTAGACACATATATACAGTGTGTTTTTTTTAATGAGAACTTTTTTGAAAGCAATTTTACCCCACTTATAGTTATCAGAATTTAATGATTAATGGCTTATTTTCTTTGTTTTTTAAGGCAATTAATAGAACAACAAAAAAATATTTGAGTTTTTATTGAAAAAGTACAGTAAAATCTAAATTTCAAAACTTAGGTGTCAACATATAAAAATGGTTTATAGCGCATTTTTCTTTAAAAAATTGATTTTCTGTAGTCGACTATGGGGGGTCAGTACTCTCTCCCTGGTTGAGATATGACCTTCAAACTTTGATATGTTCTAGTACATGTCCCTAATAGTATCTGTATACATTTTTAGCTCTATAGCTCAACTTTGAAGTGTTTAGCAGCCATTCTTGCAAAAGGTTGATTATTTGAGCATAAGAAAAATGCGCTAAAACCATTTTTAGATGTTGACACCTAAGTTTTGAATTTTAGATTTTACTGTACTTTTTAAATAAAAACTGAAATATTGTTTTGTTGTTCTATTAATTGCCTTGAAAAACGAAGAAAATAAGCCATTTATCATTAAATTCTAATAACTATAAGTGGGGTAAAATTGCTTTCAAAAAAGTTCTCATAAAAAAACACACTGTATATGAAATTTAAAACTCTGATACTAACTCAATGACATGTAAATTTACAGTTAGTTCTATACTAACCGTTACAACTACGGAATGTACGAGTTCAAACACACCATTACTTTACAAAATCTTAACTTTTGAAAATTGAAAAGTTAAATGCTTAACATTGAAACCAATTAATGCAATATTGCAAATTTGGTATTCATCCAATTCTGTCTCTAAATAGTTTTTTTTTTATCAAAAGTACCTTTAAAAGAAATTATCTTTTCACTGGGGAGATAAAGGGGTGTTGCCCCCCACAAAAAAAAAATTTCGTGATGGCCAAAAATTTTAGACTAAGTATTTACCTCCCTCCCCCTTAAGCATTTGTTTGAAGGTAATAACCCCCCCCCCCCCCCCCCCCAACTTTCCTCCATTAGATTTCAGGTGGAGTAATTAACCCATCCCCCGCCAATTTACTTCCTCCAAAAGAATTACCACCATCCTAACATTTTTTACCCCCCACCAATTATGCAATTTGGGACCTTTCAGTATTTTGATTTGAAATCATTATCAAACACACAATCATACATCCCAATACTTTAGTAGTTGTGATATTTTGCAGTGTTGAAAGACCTGTGCAAAAATTACTGGTAAAGTCTTGTGCAGTTCTGTAAAATTAGCAGGAAGGGAGGGGACATGGGGCTGTTTATTTCATCAGTCCCCAAAGTTTTATAGAAACGTTTTCTTATTGGTTGGATTATCAACTTTAGAGACTTCTCATTGGTTGGTTCATGTAATTGAGTGTCAAAAGGTTTTAACTGCTAATTGTTATCCAAAGGAGTAATTTTGTGTATTATCATTGAAAATATACATCAATTTATCGGCATTTAATTGTCTTATCCCTTTAGATCCCTGGTAAAATCAGCCTTGACACTCACAAAACTATTTGTTTTAAAAATGCAATCAATTCTATTTATCATTGAAATTTTACAATCTTAATTAATTTTACTTCTTCTAAATCAGTTAATCATTTTGATTTTATAGCCAAGCTACTCTATAATTCTTAACTGTTTGTAGGTATTTGTGAAAAATTGTCTTTTATAGATCCTGTAAAATTTGGTTTTAAAAAGTTGTTAAAAAGTATTGAGTACATTTACCAACTGTTACAGTAATCATCATGAGAATATTATGATAGTTATTTCTCGCATCGTATTATAAACAGCTTTCCGCGGATATACATAGAATGTTCAATTATGAGATTAAAACCAGTTTTTTTAGCCCCAAGATGCCAAAGGCACGGGCCAAAAATCTGGTTTTAATCTTATGATTGTACATTCAATATTCGTAGAAAACTGGATACAATACGATGCTAGACATAGTTTTTTCGTTTGGATGAGAACCGGTTCTAATCCACCGGTTTCGAATAAATACGAGAAAAATTAGTACGGTTTTAACATATCTTAGTTATCAATAAGAGGCAACCTTTACCGACATATGTATTGTGTATGGATGAAGGATTGGAGAAACCCAGCTTATATGAACAACGAAATTAATTTGGGCAAAAATCACAAAATCTTTACTTTATTTCAGCTGTCATTGGGGGGCAACACATCGTAAAATTGAAGACCTCTCCATTTGCCCCCCAAATATTATTTTATTTCGCTTGTTGGTTAAACCTTATTCCTGGGAGGAACCTTAATGTAGAAAGCTTCACTTTAAATAATAACAACAATAGTCAAAAGTCAATCAACTATCTTTCTAGGTGAGGGTATGGATGAGATGGAGTTCACCGAAGCAGAATCCAACATGAACGACCTTGTGTCTGAGTATCAGCAATACCAGGACGCCTCGGCAGAAGACGACTTTATTGATGATGGACAGGTATTGACATCTTGCGGATTTTTCTTGAACTATATATTTATGTATAAGCGGCTTTTAGTGAAAAAGAAGGGCGTCGACAATAGTTAAAAATTAACGAATAGTTATTTAACACATTATTTTATAATTAGCATTTCTGCGGAAATAAAGATTATAAAATTAGAACCAGTTTTGCTAGCCCTGAGACCCTAAAAGCACAGGCCAACAAAACTGGTCTTAATATAATTATTGTAAATTTTTATATTCGTAGAAAACTGGATATAATACGATGAGAACGGGTTCTTATCCACCTCATATTAATCGGTTTTGAAGCCATACTAGAAATGTATCTATTTCTATTTTAGTTTGAGGAAGAAGAAGTTGATGGACATGAAAACTAATTTTATGGAATATTTCTATGGTTTTTATAGTGCCTATCGAAAATTACCTCATACTGCACTGGCCTACAATTTGTCAATTAAATGTATACTGGTCTGCCATTGGTGAATTAATCAATGCATTGACCTATCATTGGTCATTTGTATTGCATGCCATCATTTTTTTATAGGCACTATGAACGCTTCAATTTTTATAATCTTATGCAATATTTATGGTTTTTAACTTATTTTGTTAGACATATTTATTAATAATTTTATTATTTAGAATAAAAAATATAAAAATTGTTTATTATTTTTTTACAAGTTTATAACTCTTACCCTTTTTTGACAATCATATCGTCAGCTACACTATAGCCCTATTACTTTTTGGTTTACTTTTTGCTGAGACCCAATAGCATCTATAGGCTCTTTATTCAAAGTGGCAAGGAAGAAAAATAGCCTAAAACCATTCCTAGACTTTAATCTAAAAATTAAATAACCTAAAACAATCCAGGGAACTATGTGAAGCTTCCCTAAGATGAAGAACTCAATCGGTTATTATAAAGCTGCCCTGGAACGGTCCATGATCTTAAATGTACAGACAAACAGAAAGACATCTCTTTAATATAATTTCGGATTACTTTCCTTGTTAAATGTTAGTATTCTATATGTCTACAGTAATTGAGACCTACTCTAAATTTCATCAGGAACAAGGGAAAAAGAACTTAGAATTATAAAAAAATAATTATAATTCCTATTAATGTTCATGTGACAACTAGGTATAATCTAATAATTTCTAGTATATCCACTATAATATGTTGATTTTTGCATCAGGATTTAATCTTACTATTTATCAAATTGGTGAAATAGCAGTTAATTGCAGAGATCTAAAGGGATAAGACAATGGCCGATTAATTAATGCACAACCCCAATGATTCTACACAAAATTATCCCTTCTGTAGATTACAATAAGTGCTTCAAAAATTTGAACACCCAACTTAATGAGCCACCCAATCAAAATTAATAAGAATTCCCAAAGTAAGAAAATGTTATAATAAAACTTTGTGAATTTCTGTAATAACCAGTCCTCGCTAAGTTAACTGCGTCTCTATAACTGCAGGGAAGTACGTCAATATTGTTCCCTACGTGCCTGACAACTAATACAGTGTAAGAAAAGTTTAAGACATAAGGTCTTTAATTGATCCCCCCCAATTAGTAAACTTCCACAACTTTTCCACTCAAACAATTCTCATTAAGATAGTGTTAGGCTGGAAAGGGTTTCTCTAAATATATGATTCTGTATTTATAAAAATTTTATAAAACCAGCAGCTCTGTATATTAAAACGTCAGTAGGGAGGGGGACATTGAGCTGTTAAATACAATAATTGGTAAATTTTGATTGGTTGGTTCATTAAGGTAAGTGTTAAAACGTTTGACAGAAAAGGTAATTTTGTGTATCATAATTGGGGATGTTATCAATTTATTTGACATTGTCTTTTCCCTTTAGATCTCTGTTATAAGGAAGATTTGCTTTTCAGTAAATAATTATGAAAATCAAATGCTTTGGTAAAATCAAACTGTAGATAATTCGCACAACCCTAAAAATCATCGAAGATTTTAAATGAGTTGAAAGAATGTCTCAATTCTCCAAACTTTACTTTTAGTAGAGTTTAAGATCATGAGTTAATAATTATCTTTCTATCTTAAGCTTTTTGTAATGTAAGTTAGCCCTTTAGCATATTTGTTAACACTTTAAAAAATTCTATTAATTGTAAAAGAAATATATTGAAAAACTATCTATTATCAGATTAAATAAAAACAGATAATGAAAATTCAAGTGTATACAAAGTGCATTAATAAAAAACATTCCGCTTTTAAATATGTCAATTTGATGATCAAGAAATTAACAAAGCATAGAAAGATATTTATTTATTGGGGTTTTGTAAATATAATTTTAGTTTTGCTTTTTTTTCTTATCAGTTATAGAGAAAACAAAATAAAGTTTTTTACATTGAAGTTTAATATGATAGTTTTAGGATAGTAGAATTATTATCTTATTTTGAGACCAGCTGGATTTATAATAAAGTGCATCAACTCCTTTATTATTTTTAAAAAGTTGGTATGTTGATTATGGTTATTTTTTCCCAAAAAACTTAAATTTTGAAATGATGATTCATTAGAAAAAATATAATATTGAAATAATATTTGGTTTGTATAAAATCAAAATTGCTGTCGTCTATTATAGATCAGGTTAGGTAAGGTTTATTTGTACGGATATTAGGTAGCGACGAACCCCAAAATGTATCATTTTTGCATCACTTTTGATTCCTGTGACGGCATAAAATAAGGGAGATGAGAGAAGAAGTGGGAAAGAAAACCCATAACAAAGAGATGGAGAATATGACGTCAAAAGCGGTGCAAAAGTGGTACAGTTTAGGCTTCGTCTAGGTAGCCTTTCAGGGTTAGAGCCTGCATGTACATTTAAGTTCAACAAGATTAAGGAAACCCACCAATTAGTTTCAATTCATCAAAAATAAGGGGGGAGAGGAATTAATTTTGTTATAGATAATAGATAATTACAGACAAACAGAAAATATCCATTCTCATTAAGAATAGATAAACATTAATAGCTAAGTATTTATCTATAAGATTAACATAAAATACAGTGTGCACAAAAGAAAGAAAAGAAAGGTTTTTATCCACAAATAAAAGTAGTTAAGGAAATTTACATTTTAAAGCAAGCAAAGGTTTAATTCTTTTTTACTTTTTAAGGGCCATACTGTATTTTATAATATAATTATTTATAAATAGTAAATTAAGCAAAGATATTTAGCTAGAATATCTTTATTATGGGCCATACTGTATATTATAGTATAATTATTTATAAATAGTAAATTAAGCAAAGGATCTAGCTAGACTGAGTACAAATTGGTATAATTAGAAAAACAAATTGTATATATGGAAATGAAAATAGAAAACAAGGATGAAATCTTCCATAAGAAGTCAAACTCATGAATGTAGATTTTAGAAATATCAGTATGTGAAGAAAATTTAGACTTTTGTTTTTATAACAGTTGATGAAACTACATTATTCTTACAGAACTAACAAGAATTTTAATGAATTGTATCATAAAAAAAACTTTAAGGTAATGGATATATATTCTAGCTCAATTCCTAAGATAAAATAATTTATGTATGGCCAAAATTAAGTAAAATATTAAAATCTATAGCAACAAAGTTTATTTTTCTGTCTGGTAACTATAAGAATGGGATGAAATAAGTCATTAGAAAATATAAGCTTAGCGTGTCTGTCTACATAATGTATCCAACAAAAACCCTTTAAACATTTTCAAAAGAGAAACTCACATCTTCTTTGTAAGTTTTTCCATAACAAGGATGACAACATTGTTAGTAAGTATAACTAAGAAAATATGCATGAATTTTATTATTTATTACAACAAATATCAACTTTCAGGTCTATATTAATGTTTACCTAAGAAGAGATAACAAAGATTAAAATCATAAAGGCTTAGATACTTTGGAACATAGTTATCCATTTATTGAGTAGTTATAAACTACCTGAAACAAAACAATACACATTACTTTTAATATTGTAATAATTTCTTTTCTTTCAATATTATTATTGTAAAAACTGTTTAACAAACAAATAGATGTTAGACTGAAGAAACTCATATTTCCCTCTTTAAATGAAATACCTAGTAGATTGTTGCCTTTTTCTCCTTTACAAATCGAAGAATAAAATTAATTCACTTATCTTCCTATCTAGAAATAATTTTTCAATGGAGAATTGTTTGTTTTGAAATTGAGATACTTTACTCAAGTGCTAGAGAGAGGATAATACTTGGATATGCTTTTCAAGACTCAGTTTTATACATTTTACACTTTTTAACTAATCAACTTTTTGGTTCGATTTTCAAAACAAAATTTTAACAAAAGCTCTTTAAATTCATTGTTCGTTTTCTTATATATATTTTTTGTGCTTCGCTACTTCTAGATGTTGTAATCATTGTTAATATTTAGAATTGGTTTAAAGTTTATGAAAAGCTATATCTCCCCACTCAAAAAGATTTCCAAAAGTTTAGAATTTTTGTTATTATTTATTTATTCTTTCTAAAATCTTGACGTGTTTTTCTGTCAAACTTATTTTTGTATGTTTTTACATTGCCTCCAAATATTGACCAATAATATTTTGTTATCCTATTACATATAGCTACTCAACTGATTGATTTCTGCTTTGTAAGAAGCTTTAAATAGGTTCCGGTATGATTTTAGGCTATATTTTTTTAAATTCAAGACTTGATATGGTTAAAGGCTATTTTTCTACTCTTCCATGCCCCTAAAAATATAGAGCCCAAAGACGCCAGGGGCACAACCACGAGTCCTATACTATAATATGAAGTAGTACGGCTGCTTTATCTGTAGTTTAAGATATAGATAATAGGATATATAAGTTTTCCGGAATTTTAAATTAAATTTCAAATTTTGAGGATTTTTTATAAAATTCGTTTTTTTATAATTCTTTATCTAAAAGCGGAAATGCAATTAAGTTAATTAATTTTGGCATCTGTGATTGGTGGATTTAAAAAATCTGCGCTCTGATTGGATGGCGTACATCATTCAACCAATTAGAGCGCAGGTAGTTTAAAATCCACCTATCCTATTGGTCAAAATTAATTAACTTAAAATGCATTTCCGCTTTTAGATAAAGAATTATACAAAAACGAATTTTATAAAAAATCCTTAAAATTTGATGCAGATTTCAAATCTCCCCCTAACATTAAAATTCCGGAAAACTTATATATCTTAATAGATAACCACTGAACCGATTAGGTTTCAAGGGAGCTTTATATAGGTCTCAGGATGAATCAGATTTTTAAATTTAAGTCTTAGGCTGTTCTTATGTCCTATAATTTAGATTAAATTCTATAACCGTTGCCCCGTTTTTGAGTCATGCTTTTTCTTAACGGTTCGTGATGAAATAAACATAATATAGAAAGTATAAAAGACAGTTGTCCGCGGATAGAAAAAAGAAAAGTTATAGGTATAACTTAAGGAGCTGAAGACCGGGCAACAGGGATTTTTTCAGCAAGGCCCTGAACTGATTTAATATTTGGAAATATTTTTCCATTGATGGTTAATCTCTTATCCCATGTCGTCATAAAAACAGAGAGAGAGGGGACAATGGGCTGTTTATTACACCAGTCCCTAAAGTTTTATAATAACGTTTTCTCAGGCTTGACAACTTTGGGGACTTTTAGTGAATTTAGATTGATTGGTTTATTAAGTCGTGTCGTGTGTAATCTAAAGAAAGGGTAATTTTGTTTTTTAACATCGGACATGTACTTTAATTTATCGGCCATTGACTTATCCCTTTATATCCCTGGGTGAAAGGCCCCAAGTAAATGAATTATTCATGGAACCTAATTATTTCTTTTCTCATAGATATAAACAAAACCAATTCTTTCAAGGAGAAACAAAAATAACAAGGATGATTACGCCCAATAGTAAATTTTTTTCATAAAGGCAGAAAAAAAATATTAAGAAAAGCAGGGCTCGAAAGCCATGACATTGACTAAGACTCAAATTTTAAACAGTTTGGATGTCTTAAAAAGAGGATTTGCCATATTTGGTTCAGGTTTTGACTTCCAGCTGATTCCCCGTTTCCCCGTGGATAATATAAAATTATTAAATATACCTTATAGCCAGGGGAATCAACTCTAGAAAAAATAAAACTTTTATCTTTTATCGCTCTTGAGAAAATCTAAAAAACGGACCAACCCTATTTATAGAGTAGCTTGCGCTACAAAAAACTATTAGGGATCATAGAGATAAGGTATAATGGGCTGTTTATTACACTAGTACCCAAAGTTTTATAATATCGTTTTGTTATTCGTTGACATAACAGCATGGGGTCTTTGATTGGTATTTGGATTAGTTGGTTCATTAAGATGATTGTCCAATCATTTCAGCCACTAATTGTGCTCTATTGAATGGATTATAGGGATATACATAAAATTTTCGGCCATTGTCTTATCCCTTTAGATCTCTGGTTAGTGATACAAGCAGATCAACTAGAATAACGTGTAGAGAAGCTGCGCTACTGAAAGAGGAAAAAGTATAATAGCATCAGATAGCCTGATATCTAGTTGCCGAAAGTGTACGCAGTTTCCTGGGTGTTTCCTCATCCTCGCTCAATATTTACTACTAGCTACAAATCTTCAAACTTCCCTTAAAAAAATCAAAATTTGAATGTGTAAACGATTTATACAATATACATTATAAATTTGAATTTTTTAAATTTTGATTTTTTTTTTTTGAAGTTTGAAGCTTTTTTAGCTAGTAGTAAATATTGAGCTAGGATGAGGAAACACCCAGGAAACTGCGTACACTTTCGGCAACTAGATATCAGGCTATCTAGCATCAATATATTAGATAAAGTGAAAGATATAGGTAAACCAAGAGAGGAGAGAGAGAGAAAAAAAAACATTCATTAATAAGCACCAAGTAAGATGTGCTGAATTTCAACTTCCAAATGAGTACGCAGTTTCCGCGGTGTTTCCTCATCCTATCTCAATATTTACTACTAGTTTAAAAAGCTCCAAACTTCCAAAAAAAAAGTAAAAATTTTGAAAATTAAGGTTTTGAATGTATAAATCTTTATACGTTCAAAATTTCGAAAGTTTGAACCTTTGAAGCTTTTTTAGCTAGTAGTAAATATCGTGATAGGATGAGGAAACACCGCGGAAACTGCGTACACATTTGGGAATTAAAATTCAGCACATCCCAGGTAAAAATTCCAGGGATCTCAAGGGATAAGACAATAAATTAAAAAATTAAAACTATAGATTGAAAAGTTTGGACACTACTAGTCTGGCACCAATCAATTAAAAATTCACAACAAATACCCAATTTTTTTCATGTCAACCAATAAGATAAAGGGTTTAGAAACTTTAGGTTCCAGTGTAATTTAAAATCCAATGTCCCCTCCCTCCCTGAAAAATGGCATATTATTGGTTCTATTGTTAAGTGTAGAGTATATGAAAGTTGTTTGGTAAACTGTTGGTTCGAATCTACCCAACATTGTCTAATACTAAAGATGTTTTAGATTTCATCTATAGCTGCTATGTCAGACTCATGTTAAAGTACAGTTATCAAATCATCTTATTTTTCAAAGTAATAGGATGTCTGTATGTGTGTATGTCCGCTGAATAGCAAGACTGAACGTTCTGCAATTTTCAGACAAGATTTTCATTAGTCCACAGATGTGTATTTTTCAGAAGGAAGGGGTTGTCTGTCAACACCTCCTCCCTTAGAAAAAACCTTCTACTCCATTTTGTCAACAAAAAAATGGGATCACTCTTTCTCAAAATATGTCCTTTCTTTCGAGACAAAAATAAACTTGGGAGGGGGGATATTTTACAACTAATAACCCAAATCATTCTTTAAATTGCCTCCAAAGACCAAAGAGCTTTCCAGTATGGCTTCGAGTTTAGAACCGGTTATCGGCCATACTGAAAACTCATGTTTATTATTATAATACAGAGACTTTTCCACGAATATTAAAATAAAAATGATACATCGCACCAGTTTTGCTAAAAAGGGCTTTCGGCTCCTCGGGTATAACAAAACTTTTTTTAAATTTTATAATTTTTATTTTACTATCTGCAGATAGTTGTCTATAATACGATGCTCCTTACAGTAAAAATACCAAGAAAAAAATACAACATAAATATTCAAATACTAAGCAAAATTGTTTTTCTATTACCACCAGAAATAGGATCATTAATATGCTTGTGTGGTATTCGGCAACCGTGAGCCATGCCTATGGCAACCCTGACCTGGGTTCGGGGAAGGGCCGAGGGCCCTCCCCCGAGTCCTGGGGAAGGGGTCTGCCGACCCCCTCCCTATACCTAAAATTAATGATAGATTCTGACAGCCTTATTATGGTTAAGCTGTATTGTTAATTCCCCCCACCCTTTCCAGGGATGGGGGATCATTATTGCCCAAACTGACTATTGTATATGTATTATATTGATTCTGTTTATGATTACTTATTCCTATCTGTGTATTTATTGTTTGTTGTATATAACTTTAGTAAACCTTAGACCCTGAATAAAGGAACAACTGAATAGACTCTGTTTATTATTTAGTGATTGCTAGAGAAGCGTAGCTTCTCTATAGTATAGGTGTCCACGTCTGTTCGCACTGCCGTAGTCATTTGAACTTTGGTGTCTGCCATTTAACCTAGGCGGATACCACAACTTTAACCACAATGTAAAGTACTTTTTCTTCTTAATTCAGGGATCTAAAGGGATAAGACAATGGCAGATAAATTTAAGTACATCCCCATTGTTGAATTATAAAATTACCTCTTCTGTAGATTACAATTAGTGGATGAAACGTTTAGACACTTAATTAATCAACCAATCAAAATTGATTTAAAGTCCCCAAAGTTAAAAGCCAACGAATAATACAAGTTATCATAAAACTTTTGGGACTAGTGTGACAAACAGCACATTGTTCCCTCTTTCTCTGATAACATTAGCATTCTTATTTAATGAGTATCTATATATTCAAATAGTTTTTTAGAATGTACATAAGCAATGGTCTATTTTTTTCAGTCTTATAATAACGTTTTCTTATTGTTTGGCCCAACATCCTTGGGAACTTTTATTGAATTTAGATTAATTGGTTCATTTAGTTGATTGTCCCAACGTATTAACCACTAATTGTAATCTACAGAAGGGGTAATTTTGTGTATCATCATTTGGAATGTTCATTAATTTATCGACCATTGTCTTATCCCTTTAGATCCCTGGTGTTTATCTTATAATTTCTGAAAGTTTTATTACTATTGAACGTAATTGTCCTTGTTATTCTATATTATTTACTAATCAAGTACAGGAATTTTCTTATTGTAATTTATAAGATGAAAATTTACAAATTGTTTCTATTGACAAAAAATTTTACGTTTTTTCAAATGTATTATCCCTTGCAAATGGATTACTGCATTTTTATTAGGTGGTATATCAGTGCTTAACCCAGTTTTTCTCAAGTAAAATCAGATAATCTGCAATAATTACCCGTGATGTGGATAATACTGAAAGATTAGAGTAAAACAATAGAGGAGGAATGGGTTAAATAACTGTATATACCAACTCCGAGAACCTTCAATTGAGTCTTTGAATATCCGCCAATAGCGTCGTAAATATTAACACAGCTAAGTTGCTGCAAAGGAGCAGAAACCAGTTTTCTAGCAGACGAAAAAGGTTCTAAAGACAGAGGCCAGGTAATTGTCTGTTTTGTACATCTATCATTATTGGAAGATAACTTTACTCCAATCAATGATTAACAAGGATAATTGTGTTCATAACGGTCTTGTTAATATTTTTTTATGAAAATCAGATTTTTTATGAATGTTTATAAGCATTTTACTGAAAAGTATTAAAAATGTTCAAAATGTGTAATAGAAAATGTTGTTGCTGTAAATCAGAGCTCAAACATTACCACAGCTAAACTACTGGCGTTAGCCACAAAATTTGATTCAGCCGCGCAGCTCCGCGGCTTAAAATGGAGCAGTCGACCCCTGCTTACTAATTGCATAAAGTGTTTATTGTTGAGATAATTAAATATATTGCATAGTATGAGTTGCACCTGTTTGGGCTAAGGCATTCCCTTTTCTCTGTCCCTAGGTATGTTTTGAGAGTTTTGCTTGGTTGTTCATTGATTTTTGTTAAAAACTATTCATTTTAATTTCTATAATTTTCCCTTGCATTAAAGAACAATTAGGGTTACATTAAAGCTTGTATTTCAACAAGTGCATATTTACAAATATAAAAATAATCACAAATTAACAAATATTTAAGAATAATCAGGATTTAGGAGCTTGAGTCTCATGTTGCATAACAGAAGTTTTACTGAAATATTAGAAAATTCAATAAAATGTTAAAATAATTAGAAACTCAGACAATTGATTTAACAGGATTAAATTAACAAATTTACTAGATTCTATTGTATTCATTGAAATCATCCTTTCAGCAAATGGCTTACAGTTTGATAACAATAAATAACAAATATTCTAAATTATTACAATTACCCATTCAGATAAAAGGTCTTACATGGCATAAAAGTAACAATTAAGAACTGAATACTAATAAACAGTTATTTCTTTCCAAAAGTATCAAAAAGATTTGAATAAATCAAGTAGTTAGGAAGAGTTAAATATTATAAATTATTACCGGACATTGAGTCTTCCAAGCTCAAGCAGGCAGGATTTTCATTCCAGGTTAGGCTAGGCTATGCATATATTAGCTAAATGAACCTAAACAGCTAGAATTAATAGCATAGATTGAATATGTCAAAGAGTATTTGACATATCCAACCTAAAAAAACATACAATAAATAATAAATTATATGTATATAAGGCTAGATGTAATTATTCTAATCTCTGGTAAAGAAATTTAGGATTAGAATAGTCAAATAAATCAATCAATCAATTGCTAGGTTTACAGCAGTAATAAATCCAATAATTTGTTGGGGTTTACAGCAGTATATAAATGCAATCAATCAATAAATCAAGTAATGAAGATTAGTGTACTAAAAAATATACAAATTAATTTATTATAACTTCTATTGGGACAACTGATCCTACTATTTGAAGCTATGATAAATCAATACATTAAAAAACTTTTACACTTTCAATCTCTAGGAAAATCTTCTATCAATTAGTAATTCTGATAAAAATTAATGTAATATCCAATTACTAAAGCATAGGTCAATAAGTTTACTTTAGTTTAATCCAATCTAATTACTCTATGGATTTGAGTAATAAAAATAATAAATCAATTTAGAATGGGACTTACCACTCTGGATAGGTTTGTTCTTGGTAGCTGGCCTTCTTGGACTCGAAAGGACTTAATCTTTAGTAGCTCTCTCTTTGACTACTGGTTCAGACTACAATTCTATTGTTGTATTCCTTGGCTTATATAGGCGTTGTACATACTCAAAACCAGTTCTTTGTTTGTAAACAATAGTGTACAGCAACGATTTTTATATATTTATTGCAATATTTTTATTATAATTTAACACAAATTTCCTTATGTTTTTCTTAGTATTTTAAACATAAAATATCGTTTTTAATAAAAATGTACAAAAATAGTTACTTTTTGCCATGGAATAATAAGTCAGAAAGAATGTACACAAGGTACTTTTGGACGTTAAATTTTTGCTCTTTGATTAGGATAAAATTGAGCTACGATTTTTTGCCATTATTAAACAAAATAAAATAAAAATATTTTCAATTTCAATTTTTTTCTCATTGCCTTAAAATCTCTCAAAACAAGGTAGGTACCAGGTCTTTAGTTATGACGCATTGTTGGGCTAAGATATGATCTTGTCACCTCCCCGACGACGAGCGGATTCGTGTAAGGCTACAGTCTTGGGTTATCTTATTGACATGCTATAATTGTAATTAATAAGGAAAATACTAAAATATTTGAAATAACAAATAAATGATTAAAATTATTTTATTTTAATAATTAGATGTAAATATGCAACTACAAAGGAAATCAAAAACAGGATGCAAACCTAAATATCAGGAATCTAAGGGGATAAGACAATGGATGATAAATGGATATACATCCCCAATTCTCCAATGATAAAACACAACATAATCTCTTCTGTAGATTGCAATTAGTGGTTGATACGTTTGGATACTAAACTAAATGCATTAACAATTCAAAATTAAATAAAAATCCCCAATGTAATGAAGCCAACAAATAAAAAAACCTTATTATAAGACTATTGGAATTAGTGTAATAAACAGCCCATTGTCCCTTTCCTCCTTGTCTAAATATACAATTTGTCAAAAACAAAATATGAATTTAATCTTTCCAAATCTATATTTAGATTCTATCGGTTGTTTGTAAAATTTAAAAAAATCAAAATATTTTATAGTTTTAGTTATATAAAAACTATCCCTTAAATATACAATTCTTTTTGTTTGCTTGTTTAGTCATCAAAATTCTTTTTTTTTTAAATAAGTGGCAATATGTTGCTAACACCTTCCTGATTGATATGGCCTTTAGAATGTCTCACCACCCAATGATATTTTATTTTATTATGAAACTTGCAGCATTGCCCCTAGAAGCCGCTTCGGACACTTCATGACAAAAATGAGGAAGGGGAAACCATCTACTTAACTGTTAAACATTTTAGTTTAAATAATAGGGAGGTTCCATAGGCGATTTCTCTTGGGCATCTATGAAGCTTTATTTGAAAGAAAAACAACATCGGTGCAGCGTTTAGTGTGATCCTTTGGTGCAAACATAGAGACAAACCGACATCCTGTTACTTTTATATTTTACAATTGTTTTCAACCTTTTTGTACAAACTACCAATGTAGTAATTAACCAATCTTTACGTCTTTCTTTACCCAATTTATTGGGAAAAGATTTTAGATGCAAGTTCTCTCTACAAGTATTTGTTTTCACAAATATCTACCTATCTTAAGTTTTTTGTCTGAAGCTAAAGATGTGGATAATAGCTCCGGGATGGTTTTAGGCTACTTAATTTTAAATTGAAGTCTTTGGATTATCTTGGGCTTTGTTCTGTCCTTCCCTAATCCTTCTAATACAGGGGTCCCTAGAATCTATGGGCGCAGACGCTATTTTATCTATATATCAATAAACTAATCCATTAACACAAACGTATCAATTTATAAAGCTTCCACCCCATCAATCTATCCATTAATTAATCAGAATTATCTACTCAACCATCCATTTACCTATCCTTTCACCAATCTAATAATCTGACCATCTTTCATCTATCTATTTAGTAATAAACAAATTAATTTATTTGTCAATCAATTTCTCTACAATCTATTTATTAAAATGGTCATTCTTTTATATATACATTCATCCATCAATTAATTCATTATCCATCCTGAGGCTTACCTGTATATTTAAAACTTTATCAATGAAATTAATCCATTACAAAATCAATCAATCAATCTACATATCAATATTGTTACAGGAAGAAAGGGAATAATGAGCTGTTTATTACTCTAGTTCCAAAAGTTTTAAAATAAGGTTTTCTTATACGTTGGCTTTACAACCTCGGGGACTTTTATGGAAATTTAATTGGTTGGTTCAAGTTGAGTGTTCAAACGTTTTAACAACTAATTTTAATCTATAGAAGGGGGTAATTTGTGAATTAATAATTGGGGATATACATAAATTTATCGGCCATTGTCTTATCCCTTTAGATCCCTATTTGTATATCTCTATTGTATGAGAAAATACTGAAAGTATCAGTTTCTCATGTTGTTAGTTTGTTATTGGTTATTTCTTGTTGTCTTAATGTTTTTTTAGCGTTCGTTCAATGTGCCTAAGTCTGGTTTTGTCGAGGAAAAATGTCAATCCTAAAAAAGAACTTTTTACGGGATGAGGGTGATATTTTATACAGGGAGGGAGGGGACATTGGGCTGTTTATTATTCTAGTGCCTAAAGTTTTAAATAATCATTGTTTTCTTATTTGTTGGCTCAACAACGTTGGGAACTGTTGTTGAATTGGAATTGGTTGTTTAATTAAGTTCTGTGTCCAAACGTTTCAACCACTAATTGTAATCTACAGAAGGGGTAGTTTTGTGTAGTATTATTGGGGATGTACATTAATTAATCGGCTATTATCTTATCCCTAAATAGATCCTTGTATATTATATCCTTCCGGTGTGCTCCAAATCTGAGCCCTAATTCTACTTTCAACCAAAATAAAACTTTACTATTAGTAGAAAAAAGATAGATCCAGCCTTTTAATATATCTTTGTTAAAATAAACAACACAAGGAGCTTATATAAAACAGATTCTAAAAATAAGGATGTTGCTCTCAATTTAAATATTGCTTAGTAACTTTACCTTATTGTAAAAAACCCTATATTTAGATGTTTTTATTTTATGTATTTTTACTATTTCCTATATGTACCAATTTATTTTAACTATACTTCTTGTGTTATTACAATAATTATCATACAACAAAGTAACAGTGTTCAAACTTTTCCACCAATAATCATAATTTACACAAGGGATGATTCTAAAAATATATTGTCAATTGTCTTTTCCCTGAAGATCCCTGACAAAACATAAATATATTTTCCAACACGGCTTTGTTAAAGTGAAATCAATTTGTCCTCAAATAAACTCAAGCATAATAGGGATTTAGGTAGCTGTGTTTAGTGCCCTAGGAAAATGGGGACAGATTTATTTATTTCTACTCAAATACATTTTGCTTAAACTCAATACATAGCTTTTCTAGTTATAGAATTAATTCTACAAAAAGGCAAAAAAGGAGGTTTCACTGAACGTACATAGTCGAGCACAGAAAAAAAGATGGGGCAGGGGTTAGTTTTTCGTGTGTTATTGATTTACTTTAGTTTAGGTTTCATTTGGTACAAGGTAACAGGGTTAGAGCAACACTGGTAGAGACCCTGCAGTTTTAGGGCCCTCCGAAGGGTTATGCATAAAGAACCACCCCCATTTAATTATATTTATCCCAAAAATTTGTGTGTGGGGGGGGGGGGAAGAAATCTGACTTCGCTAAGCACTTTAATAACCCTTAAAAATACTTGTAGACCATATGTGGACCAAAAAAATTTCTTTACATTGACAATTTGTGTAATTCTTGATGCTGAAATAGCTGTAATGACTCCTAGCCATTGCCATTTTTTATAATCACTAGTAATTTTTGTCCAACAAGTTTGCTAGTGAAATTCTATTATTTTACAACCGGAGCATCAGAACATATGCCTTTAACGGCTTTTCAGCGGAATCTTAATACCTATTTTAAAACCGTGAAAATGGTGTTGTAAGATCTAATGTTCGTTTGTCAGGCAGTTTCAAGTTTTTAAAACTATTTTATCTTATTTTATCAACTTAATATCCCTATTCAAATTCATGAACATTTTTTAATATAACGTTTAAGATTAATGAACCTCCTTTTTATTTGTCTTCTTACATAAAGAAGTTACATAGGAGATAAAGAGAAAGATAAATAAGATTTATTCCATGTTTTTTTTCCTATTTGGTTAGGATATAAGACACAATATATTATGTATAAATTAAATGTTTTTATTTAATAATTTGCAAAATAAACTTGAAAAATCTATATCTTAAAAATTAAAGTGAGGTGGGTACAAGCCTCTATTTCCTTAAAAATATCATGCCTATTGATCTACCAGTTTGTGCAACAAAGACATGCAAGAAATAAACATATTTTAACGTAGCTACATATACCTTTATCTTATTATTTTAAAATATCCTTGCAAACTGCAAAATTATTAAAAAGTTGCGCGTGTTTCTGTCTGCTAGAATTCCTCTTTATTAAAACTTGCCCTTTACCTCACATTATGGTTACTTAATGCAGGGGCCCAATACAGGGATCTAAAAAGATAAAACAATGGCCGATAAATTTATGTACATCCCAAACGATGATACATAAAATCACTCCTTCTGTAGATTACAATTAGTGATTGAAACGTTTGGACACTATACTAAATGAATTAACCAATCAAAACTCAATAAAAGTCCCATACGTTGTTAGACCAACGATTAAGAAAACATTATTATAAAACTTTGGGGACTAGTGTTATAAACAGCCTAATGTCTAACATTTGGACACTTAACTAAATGAACCAACCAATAAATATTCCATGAAAATCCCAAGTGTTAAGCCAACAAACGAGAATCGTTCTTTAAAGACTTTTTGGGCAAGTGAAATAAACAGCTGAATATCTCCTTCCTCCCTGGGCCCTTGTACTTGCTTATCAGTCATTCACTCACTCAGTTGGTTTCTAGGCGTCAAAATGAAAACATCCAATTAAAACATTTTGCAGTTTAGTAATTGATTTACAAAATGGCAGCACTTGTTCGCAAATTTGTATGTAAGTATCTAATTTTTATTGGCACATTTTGCTAGTGCATATTATTTTAGAAATAAAATAAATATAAAACAAGTTTGATGTGCACGAACCAAATTATGTACACATTCTCCAATTATATAATTTGTATCACAAATAAAATTTTGGTAATTTACAGCAAAAAGTTTTAAAATCTTGAATTTAAGATTATTTTTTTTTGTACAGATATTTAGAAAAGCTTGCTTAAAAATATTAAATTTAATAACTTAATTAATATGATTGCACTATTTTCACTTAAAAATTTTATTGTTTTTAACAATAATCTTGAATTTTTATCTTTGAACTGCATTTAAGTATTTAAATATATATATGACTGTTAGAAATGATAGAAACATAAATTTTTTTGGATGCTATTCAGGATAGACGACTGAATTTTTAAAGCCTATTCTAAGACCTAAATTGAAAATAACATAAAACTATCCAAGGACCTATTTGAAGCTTCCTTAAAATGGAGAACTCAGTCAGTTCAGTAGTAATTGAAATCTTAAGCTTTTTTTGGAATATGGATTCCTGGGATATAATAGTGTTATAATAGGGAAGCAAACCTATAATCAATATCTAAAATGTAAGCATATATAAGTGACTTTGTTATGGAATAACATGCAATTTTCATTAAAAACATCTAAATGCAAATCTAATTAATTATGTTGATAACCTTCTTTTCTTAATGTTTGTTTGTCTAGCTGACTGTCTCTTTTATTTAGTTTAGCTGTTATGAATGTTATTATACATGTTTTCTTTAATTACATGTTTTCTTTAATTAACTAAGTGTAAATACTTTTGTTTAGGCAAAATTCTAACCATTGTGTTTATAATTGTTGTGCTTTTGATAGTTGTTAAAAGAGATCAGGTTTTTTGTTTTTAAATTGTTAATTTTTAAATGAATCAAGTATTTTTTATTAATTATACAAGGTGATCTTAACAGAAAATATTGTACTAAATTGTTAAGCAAAGCATTATTTAATAGATAAATGGAGTACTTGATCTACATTTTAACACTGGAAATATAGATAATACTACCCTCTATGATTTTAATGGTAAAGTTATAATTATATTTTTTAACAATAAAGGATGACCATATAATTAAAGGCATGTCACATGAAAATACTAAGTCCAAACTATTTGGTGCAAAGAAAATGACTAAAGCCTAAAACCATTTAAAGTCATATACTAAGCAAGCATCCCTATAAGTAATAACTTAACCCCCTTAACCTTAAACAACTTTCCGTGGATATAAAAATGTCCTATTATAAGATTCAAACCAGTTTGTTTAGCCTCAAGATGCCAAAGGCACAAGCTAAAAAACTGGCTTTAGTCTTATGATTGTACATTTTTGTATGTGTAGAAAACTGGATATAATAAGATGCTATACTTAGTTTTTCAGTATGGCTGAGAACCGTCTCTAATCAACCAGATATTAATCAGTTTGGAAGCAATACTGGAAAAAGCAATAAAATTATTAATTTTTGAAGAAAATTTTTCTTTAGGAACTTTTAACTTGAAATGCAATGTCAAAATTTTCTGTGATAAGAACCATTCATATCAAAGGTTGTATATATTTAAAATAATTTTTTTGTTTCAATATTTAAAAATGGTGTTTTCCATTAAATTAATTCTTGACCAATCAAGTCTTCCTTACCTTATTTGAATGGATTTGATACAACTTTTTTGAGCAAAGTAAGGTGGGGAAATAATTATGATTATAATTTTGATAAATTATCTTATAAATTTAGCATAGTACAACTGGAACATGAGGTTGAAAGTGGCTGTTATCCTCCATTCATGAAAACAAATTACAAATATTTCTTTATCATTAACATGTTTTGTATCTTTCTAATAGGTAATACATCTAATGGTAAATAATCTGTTTTTGAAATATAATTAATTCAAAATTCATTTTAATTCTTAAATGCTTTAATATACAGGAGCTGTGGGAAACATTTTGACTTTGTTTGCAATTCCTTATTGTTATGTCAGGTAAATAAAAAGGAATTAAACACAACAACATTAATTAGAAACTTAAAACCAGACCATACAGGAGATATTTTTTTGACCTATACTCAATATTCAATAAAATTCAAATCCCCTCTTTGCCCCTTTGGGAGAAATAAAAAATCTATTTTTTACTTAAAAATGACTTTTTTCAATGCTTATTGTATTTTACACTTTGGTTTTTATTGACAGTATCTACATTCAGACATCTATCAGACAATTTTTCTCTTTTGATAGATGCTTTATCTCTAATATCTTTAGTTCATGGTATGCAGAGCTTAAATGTTTATTGCCCTCTGCTTTATATACTACAATATAACACAAATCTGATGTCATTAAAAAGCACATATATCTTAATCAATTCAAAATCAATGGGTCCACCAACATTTGAATACAATTTTTAATACTAATACTTTCTAGTAAAACCATCCTCAATTGAATATTATCAAATATTTAGATATCCTACTAAATACACTCTAAGATGGAACGCTACAACCATACTTATATGCCAGCTGTCTTTTTGTGATCTGGCTTTTATATTACTTGGCCTACCATTCATCCTTGTTATCTACTTCAATGAAGGTAGAACATTTTCAACTTGGATTTGTTGGTTGACTGCCACAGTAAGGAAGTTGATAGAGTATACAGATTTTCTGACTATTGGGATGATAGCTTTTGTCAGGTTAGATAATAGTTATTTCTTTCATTGTATTATAAACAGCTTTCTGTGGATATAAAATTTACAATTATAAGATTAAAACCAGTTTTTTTAACCCTGATATGCCGCAGGCATGGGCTAAAAAAACTGGTTTAAATCTTATGATTGTACATTTTTATATTTGTAAAAAACTGGAAACAAAATGACGCTAGACACATTTTTTTGGTTAAGATGAGAATGGTTCTAATTCAACAAAAATTAATCAGTTTTGAATGAAAATTGAATATGAGAATAATGATATATTATTGTTAAGAAAAGATATCCTAAACGATGGGTTCTATAGAAGCTTCTATAAATTAATCAAACTTATTTTTTATTTTTCAGGATGTTGGCCTTGCGTAACCCTCTGAGAAGACAGGTTATCAGCAAGGGCTTAACTGGAATGCTGTGTGCTTTTGCTTGGGCTTTTTCCTTTATCATACTCATTCCTATAACATTTGAAGTAAATTTATTTGAATTGGACTGGAGCAAGTTTGGATTTAACCCCCTCCATGCCTTGTGTAATACATATTCCTGTAAAACAGAATGTTTGGGATTTTCTTCCTCAGCGTTTATTTATACGATTGCCTTTTTTGTTCCATGTTTCCTTATTTTGCTGGCATACCTAGTGATGGCACCAATCTCATTGTATAAATATATCAAACTAAGTTCATTGTTGACACAATTGAATCAAGGAAAGATATCTAAGCATATTAGTAAAATATATTTGAATTATTTGAAGGTTTAGCATTTTTACAACTTTTACTCATTTTTTTTAATTGTCAGTTTATGTTAAACTAGCGACTGTGCCCCTAGTATCTAGGAGCTTTGTACTCAAAGGATTAGAGAAAGAAGAGAAAAATAGCCTAAAATCATCCCAACACTTTAACTCTAAAATAAAATAGTCTATAACCATCCAAAGACCTATGTGAAGCTTCTTTGAAATCCTTCGCTACAGACAAAAAAAAACTTAATACTTTATTAATAGGATTGAAACTTTAGTTAAACTGAATTCCTTTATAACATAATAACAAAGACAAGTAAGCCTGTTTAGATATTATTAATATGTACAGATGACCAACTTCAGTATGTGGATTTCTGTTCCATAAACAAAACTCTTTGGGTTATTGTTATATCATATGTAATCTTTACCTTTCCCTACTTGTGGATAGGTAGGTAGCTTTCATAAAATATTGGGCTGTTCTTTAGTTTTTTGGAAATATAACTTTTATTTTTTTGTTATTTGTTATTTAGGAGATAAGTTGAAGAAAGTAAGAAAGTTTGAGAAAAGTTTTAATTCAGTTGGAACTCTTTACCACCTAGCTCCTAAATTATTTGTAGCACAGGAACTGTAATTGTATTTCCCAAAAGCTAGAGCTCATTGCAGTTCTAACGGTATAGTATGCGTAACATGTTATACTATTAACACAATTCAAGCCACAACCCATACTTTGATAATTAATGATATACTCGCAAGTCAGTTGGGACATACTAGGTAACTCCAAAACTATATGTAGCACAAATACTAATACAAGCCGCGCAATCATAGTTTTAAAAATGTCCGCATTTCATTGTTTTGAATTCATAATTAACATTTAATATAGAATGGTTTGTACCTGGAGATCATACTTCCTTAGCATATATCATTGGTGAGCTACTTATTTCATATCTAATATTTTAAAGAAAAAAATCTATGTCTTTATTTTTAGTTCATTTAAAAACAGTAGTGTATTGTATTTATCTTCAATTTATTTTATCTAGGTTACAATTGGTATTGTTGGATATTTGCTATTAATTTCATTGTCTATGTTTTTGTTTTAAAGGTAATTAAATATTTAACTTCAGTTAATCCTTTTACTTCCAGGTTGCTAAAAAAAAGTATAATCTAGGACTTTAGAGAAATGTATGTCTTATTTCTCAATGATTGTCTGAACTGCCTGGTAAATTTGAGACCTTGCCTGCCAAATAATGAAGAAATCTTGCAGCAAGCCAATCAAGGTAGGCCTAGGTTTAATATAAATATGAATACTATAGGTATATTTATATGGAAAGGTCGACAGTATCATCCTTATTTACTTTACTCTCCTTTCCCAGAGATAGATAGAGAGAGAGAGAGAGAGGGTACAATTGGCTGTTTATTACACAAGTCCCCAAAGTTTTAAATTAACATTTTCTTATTTATTAGCTTAACAACTTTGGGAACTTTTAATGAATGTTGATTGGTTGGTTTACTGAATTGAGTGTCCATAATGACCAACTAATTGTAATCTACAGAAGGGAAAATTTTGTGTATTATTATTAGGGATATACATCAATGAGTCAGCCAATGTCTTATCTTTTAAGATCCCTACTCCTTTACCATATTTTAAAATTTAAGCTGGGAGAAAAATACCAGGCTTCTCAAATCATTATTATTGCCCCAACAAGAAGTTTGAAATCCATAGAAAAAAATTGAAACTCTTGTATAATTAGGTAACCAATATGGAATAGACAATCCTGTGTGTTTATTTGAAAAGCACAATGCACTTGATAAACCACCAGATTATGAGACTTTATTTACCCATTCATCACTCACATACAAACTTTCAAGCTCTCAAGGAAATAGGACATTTAAAATTCTAATTAACTATTTAAATTTACGTCTCATACAGATTAGTATATTTCCAGTATCCCTTTGAAACAGATTAATATCCGGTGGATTAGAACCGGTATTCACCATGTTGAAAAATAATGTATAGCATTGCATTATATCTAGTTTTCTAAAAATATAAAAATGTATGTATCATAACCAGTTTTTTAACCTGTGCCTTCGGCATTTCGGGACTTTTTAAAAACTTGTTTTAATCTTTAATGGTCATTTTTATTTCCGTGGATAACTGTTTATAATACAATGCAATAAATAACACTTTTTAAAATACAAAATTTAATATTAAATTACATTAAATGTCCTAAACTTTCTTAGGAAGTACTGGAAAAATAGAAAATAAAACAAATTTTTCTACTCGTTTTCAAAGATCACTTTCCGCCCCGAATCTAAACAATGTTTAAATCATTTGATAGATTAGATAATTTTCTATGAAAATTAATATATTAAACCTTTCTGAATGAATATTATACAAATATACATATATCTAGAAGTATATATTTTAAAAGAATATATTTTGTGTGTGTAGGTAGATCCAGGTAAAAATGGCGTTGCTACAAAAGACCTACTCTACAAAAGACCTACCCCTACAAAAGGTCTACTCTACAAAAGACCTACCCCTACATAAGACCTACTCTACAAAAGACCAACGCCTACAAAAGACCAACTCTACAAAAGACCTACGAATATATATTGTTATAGAAACATCAAATTTATTAATAAAGTTTGTAGGGGTAGGTCTTTTGTAGCAACGCCGTAAAAATTGTTTCTCTTGAGACAAATCCTTTTCTATTTCTTACAATATCTTCTTAAATTGGGAGATATTTTCTGGTTTTAACAGATTTTCTTTTACATTCACTAACACAAAATGGAAATATAGTTGTGTTTTGGAATATATAGAAATTGAGTATTACATGATTTAACATTCTTTTAAAACTTGTTTGAGAATTTATTACATAGAAAACAATTTTTTAGTATCCCTTCGAAACCGATTAATATTAGATGCATTAGAACCAGTTCTAAGACATACTGAAAAGTATTACATCCAGTTTACTACTAATATGAAAATAAGATTAAAACCATTTTAATATCCGCGGAAAAAAGCTGTAAATAATGCAATGCGATAAATAACTATTATATTATTTATACAATTCTTTTTCCAATAACAGATTGATAAAGATTTGCGCACATGGTATCCTTTTTGTTTGATGCAGAAGCTATTTGTAAGCAGTTTTTCTATCTTAAAGTTATCCAATTCCCGCATTCTAAAGTGGTTTTGTAGTACCAACTCCCCTGCTCTCAAAACCTCTTTTGCATTAAATATAGTTTCTAGTGCCAAAGAATCGTCTCTGATGTATAAAAATGTGTCCTGCCCCTGACAACTTTCATATCGATACACATTTACAATACATGCAACTTTTTATCCTCTCTCACTTTCTCACACCAACCTTGTCCAAAGTTATTTGATAAAAGTTCTAACAATGAATGTTCATAATCCGAGATTACTATCTGGTTTTAGTGTGAGGACCTTTTTCTTCTGCTTACAAATTGCTTTCTGCTCTTTTGTAGCGACTTGGCTGTGTTGATATTTTCGACGCTATTGGTGGATTGCTGTGCTGATCCAATTGAAAGTCAGCACAGGTTCCACAGGATGGAGGCAAATAGTTATTTAGCCCCTGTTGCCACCTTTATTGTTTTACTTTAATGTTCTAACATTTACCGAACAATTAAAAAATTTTAACTTAATAAAATAAGATTTAAAATCTTAAATTATGCTTATTTACAATTCTTATTATTTAAATAATGAAATATATAACATGAATGTCAATAAAAAAAAATACTGTCAAATAAAACCCTGATATAGGTAGGGGTTAAAATAAACTTTTGACTTGCGTTAAAACATGATATTTTAACTTTAAAAAGATGTAAATAAAATAAAGCAGGGGTAATTTCATAAATCAGTGCAAAGAAGTTCATCAATTTAGAGTCCACAAGGTAATGAAGAAAATAAGATATTGCTTATTAATTCAATTATAAGTGGGATAAATTAAGCAATAATTTTGTTCCTTTAAAAATCACAACATTACTTAATTCAATGTTTAAAATACGTCATAAACATATAATGTATGAAACAGAAATGAAATATTAGTTGAAAGAAAATGTATCAAAATGTCAGTAAAGAATGATGTAAATTTTAATATTGGAAATGAAATAAGAATTATTATTCATTGTTTCACTTATAAATGAATATTATTTCTTTAAATTTACTTCTTTCACTTTAAAGCATTATTTGTTTGCTCATTAAAATATCCAGAAAGAACAGTTACCCTGTTCTGTACATATTTATAAATGAATCATTAAAAGATGCATATGTCCTTCTTCTCTATACATTTCCACATCAGAGGATATAAAGATATTTTATATAACATAAATCAACGGCAGAGATATTTAAGTTTGGGTAAAGCTTTTAAGAAACTGGACATTGCTAAATGTTTCTTAGTTTTTTATTAATATAATACATTTTTTAATCCAATTAAAAACAGATTAGAAGAAAGAGTAAGTTCAAAAACTTATATTTTATATTTTTATTGCATTAAAAATGTTAATTAGATATTTTTTATATTAGGCACTTTTAAATTAGGTATTTTGTCACATGAGACATTTATAAATTAGGAAATGCCCCCAACATAAATAAAAAATTGGGTTGTCAAATTCAGAACCACCTTATCAAGTGCTCCTAGAGGCTTCTAGGGGGCGAGACCGCTAGTATAAAATAAGCCAGGCATGTCTGAACAAATTGAAATTAGCCTAGTTCATGTTTTCTAACTAGGATAAGTGTTCATAAATTACAGCTATTTTTTTTATAAATATTGATTGTTAATTAAGTATTCCTGGAGAAGATGGGATAAAAATTTGGAACTTGAATTAGGTAATCAAAATTTTCAATCACCAAAACATACTTAAAATTACCTTGGAATATGCAAAGCTTTCCCCAAAAACAAGGGTATCATGACTTCTAGGGGGCTTGGTGTCATTTAGGGTTATAGACATCTCCATGCACCTTGAAACATACTCTTTATCTTATAGTGTCCTTTCCCCTTGTAGACAACCAACCCTTTGATTGCACGACCTTTGTCTTATTGTACACGGTAATACTATTTATGTCGAGCACCTGATATAGCAGCAATAGGGACCATTTTTAACGTCAATCTGTGATTGGTGGATTGAAAACTATCTGCGCTCAGATTGGAGAAGCTTAAGTGTCGTACATCATTCAACCAATTAGAGCGCAGGTAGTTTTCAATCCACCAAGCATGGATGTCACAATTAATTAACTTAAATTGTATTTGCGCTTTTAAATAAAGAAATATACAAAAAACGAATTTTATAAAAAAATCCTTTAAATTTGATGCAGATTATAAATCTACCTCTAACATTAAAATTCTTTATAAAAACTTTAAAACTTATATATCTTAATAAACAAGCTGTAATTTATTGACTTGTTTGGCTGTTTTATAGAAGAGTTAAGTATATAAAGTGTTTCAAAAGACTAGGTATAGAAACCTGAAATCTAAAGGAAAGACAATCGCCGATAAATGATGATAAACAAAATTACTCTTTCTATAGATTACAATTATTAGTCGAAACATTTGGACACTCAACTAAATGATCCAACCAATCAAAATTACATTAAAGTTACCAAGGTTGTTAAGCCAACAAATGAGAAAACGTTATTGTAAGACTTTGGGGACTATTGTAAAAAACAGCCTAATATCCCCTCCCTCCCTGTATAGAAACACAGAACTAGACCCCTCTAGTTTTAGCAGGGATAAAGAGATATACCAACTGATCTGTATCACTTTAGTTACAGAAATATTGTGACAAAACAATAAAGGGAATAGTTGCTTTCAAAATATTGTGTAAAGTTTTGATTAAGATTCCAGTCAAATGCGCTTATTAAGTCTAACTGTTATAAAAGTTGACCAAACGCACAGTATAATTAAACGAATATTTAAAAACAGTTTGACCTAATAAGCGCATTTGACTGCAATATTACTCACAACTAACGTAATATTGTGAAAGCTACTATTCCTTTTATAGTTTAGATGTATAACCAGATAACTACCTGGATCCCCTGTTAAGTACCTTTTTCGTCTGCTAGCTAATTGATTTCTGCTCATTTGTAGCGATTTGGCTGTGTTAATCTTGGGAAGGGGACATAGAGTTATTCAACCCCTTTCTCCTCTAGTGTTTTATTTAATGTAAAAACAATGGTATAAAGAAACTTTTAAACATCCTGTTATTGCATAATGCTTTAATCCTGTAACCCTCTACAAATTTGATTCTTTTCCTGATCTAATTTGACAAAATTTTTGAAAATAGGAAAACTTATTCAATGTTTCAACGAGTTTGTATAACAGAATTGCTTAGAATATTTAACTCCAAGAAAATGTTTGCTCCTCTTAAAATGTAGCGTGAACATATACTGTGTTCTCTCATTTTTTACCATTCTTTTCTTATTCTTTTGAGGTGAGTTTTAAAATAGTATCTCTATGTCAACAAGAGAAGTAATGCCGCGACAATAAACCGTTTTACGGCATTCTCGCATTTGAAGTGGCCAAGTAAGAATAAAAATAAATTCAATTTAAAGAAATATGTACTTTTTTGCATTTAGTTTTTTCTAACTTGGCCACTTCGAATGCGAGAATGCCGTGAAACGGTTTATTGTCGCAGCATTACTTCTCTTATAGACGTAAGGAAACTATTTTAAAACTCACCTCTGATAAATACTATTCCAGAATGGCTTCAAAACGGATTAATAACTGCTGGATTAGAACAAGTTCACAGACATACTGAAAAATCATGTAAAGCATTGTATTACTGATGATTTACTTCGAATATTAAAATAAAAACCATAAAATGAATAACATTTTTGGTAGCCTTTGGCCCCTTTAGACTAACAAAACAGGTTTTATACTTTTTTTTTCATATTCACAGAAACCTGTCTATAATACAATATTTGCAAATCAATCAATAACTTATTTTAATTTGTTGTGAAGCCTGGCTTGAGAATACCTATTCTTAAAAAGTGTATGTCTTTTGATAAGGAAATTCTTATTTAAAACCTAAAATTAAACATGCTGTAAATAACCTATTGTCTCTGAAGTTTAATATTATTTGTAAATATCTTTGGTATAAATTGTACCAACCTTTGTTTTAAAAGTGTTTAAAATTTAGCTCTTTAGTAATATAAATTTAATGTTTCAGATTAGGTTATTAAAAGTAGGCTAGGAAGTAAAAATAGATCTTTTGGTCTTCTAAATAATTTGAATCTATTATTTGTACCAGTTAGACATATTTTAGATGTACAATTGTAATGTAATATGTAAAAATTTATCTCATATGTATACCAGCCATGTTTTGAAATATATTATATTGAAATAAATTTAAATAGGTCATATAAAAACCAAATATTATGACTAGAAATTTAAAACTCTTACTATACGTCCAAATTTTCATGATGATTTTTTTTGTCAAAGAGTGGGGATAAAAGGGTTATTACCCCCTCAAACTTTGAAACTCTTATTTTAACCCCCTCAAAATTTTAAGTAATACATTAGATTAAAACCTCAAACCTTTGAAACCCCTGATTTCACTCCAGTCAAAATAAAAAGCTTGAACGTTACTGTCAAAGAGTATGGCTTTTTTCATCCTTGAAGGAGTTATTGAAGGGTGTGTTTTTCTCTCCAATAAGTTTGAAGTTGCCAATGCAATATTATTTGAGATATAACTATAAAGTGCAAAGTGTAGATGAACAAAAACCAAGGCCTGTAATATCTTGCAGCTTACATTTGCCAAGAACATTGCAGGTCATTTTTATTTTTTAAAATATTTTTATACATGAAGCTTTTTATAGTGCCTATAAAAAATGACGTCAATTGACCTTCCATTGGTCAATTAAAATGTATATGTACTTGCCTGTCATTGGTAATTTAGTCTGTGTATTGGCCTATCATTGGTCATTTGTATTGTAAGATGTCATTTTTTGTATAGGTACTGAAAACAGCTTCTTTTTAAGTTGAAAAATTTAAACGTTATAATATACAATGTTTCATGAATATGTACTAAAGAATGTCAAACTGAATAAGATAGTTTTCTATTTATATGGTCATGAAAAATTGAGATACACATATTAATGGAAATTTTTATAAAGGGCATGATTTTCTTTACTACTATTGAAGATAGATTGCTTCTTTTTTTCAGGAATTTTCATTTGAACAGGGAGCATTTACTTTTTATTTCAGTTAGAACGTCTGTCTTTTACTCATGACATGGAGAAGATTTTAATACGGAAAAATGTGATTTACTTGGCTGCTATATGAGGTTCTATTGTGTTATATCAAATCATCTAAACGCACTCCCAGATGGGGACCTTTCGTCTGCTAGCAAATTGCTATCTGTAGCGACTTGGCTGTGTTAATATTCCCGACATTATTGGTTGGTTTTCAATGACCCAATTGAAAGTAGGCACAGGGTCCTCAGGAACGGGAATATACTTTAATATATTTTCGTTCTTGTTTTCCTTTATATCTATCTATGTAAATGTTAAAACCTATGTAGAGATGTTGAAAGGAAAGTGATGTTTTGTAAAGGTTTTGTCACAAAAGTTTGATAAATTCCCAGGACTTCACCGCTCAAGTTTTGTCGTTGTAAGATATACACAGACACTTCAAAAAACTGTCAAAATTAGTTTTCAGCTGAATTTAGACTTTCCGCCATTTTTTAACAATTTTAAAACACCAGCTTATTGTATTTATAATACAGTTGCAAAACTATTTCAAATTATTATTACCTAATTGGGGAAAGATTCTCATTCTCTATTTCAAGTGATCATCTAGAGAACCCAAAGGCATCATTAGCTTGTAATAGGATGCAGTACTCTAGTCCCCACTGGTGGATATTAGCTTAGGTAACATCAAACAGACAACCAACCCTTTGATTGCACAACCTTTGTCTGAGAGGTCCTTACTGTGCATAGTAATGAGTTGTGCCCATTTATGGGCCAAGGCTATCCCCCTACTATATAACTATTTATGCCGCTTATTGACATAGCAGCATTAGGAACCATTATTAACGTCTTCAGTTATGACGTGTTGTCTGCAGGCCGAGATTCGAACATATCACCTTTCCGATGACGAGCAGATGCGCTACGTGTTGAGCAACGGTCGCAGGTAAAATATTTCAAATACATAAATATTAGATCTGCTATAAAGCTCTTTTTTTAAATGTAGTGTGCAAACACTCTAAAGTAAAGAGAATAGTGAAGAAACAAAGAAGTAAGCAGTTTTAGTTACACTCACAAAATCTTTTCATTCATTTTACTTATAACAACAACTTTAATAGAATAGAAATTAGAAAAAAGGAAAAAAAGAATATAGAAAAATAAATTAATACTTAGGTTTTTTCTACATATTTTAGCTGGATTTCTATCTATCTGTATGCTTTCTTTCTTTCTTGATATCTAGCTAGCAAGTAAAAATATTTTTTTGTTATCTATCTTGTTTCTCTTTCAAACATTGTTTCTAGTCGGCTATCATATTTGAATGTCTCTCTATCTTTTCAACCTGCGGCTAACCTAAAATAACGTATCAAAGCTACTGTGAAAATATGACGAAATCCTCTACTTCGTTTTCTTCCCATGATGCCTTTTTTTATCAATGCATCTAAATGAACTATCTATAACTTTTGTCATTCTTTCTATTAATACATCCATTTACTAGTCCAGTCTAATTGCCATGCTATA
Source organism: Acartia tonsa (assembly GCF_053477335.1). Lineage (NCBI taxonomy): Eukaryota > Metazoa > Arthropoda > Copepoda > Calanoida > Acartiidae > Acartia > Acartia tonsa. Next base: position 18,576,110 of record NC_137271.1, on the reverse strand, counting down.
TTTTAAACTATCTATTGTCTGACTATCTTCCTATCCAGATACTTACAGGGAGGGAGGGAACACTGGGCTCTTCATTGCACTGGTCCCCAAAGTTTTATGATATCGTTTTCTTAAAAACATTGGGGACTTGTTTCGCCCACTATTTTTAATCTACAGTATGGGTAATTTTATGTATATTCATTGGGGATGTACATCAATTTATCGGTCATTGTCTTATCCCTTTATATCCCTTGGATATCTAGCTAGTTTTAACTATTGATCTGCATGACTATCTTGCTATCTGGATACCTAGCTGGCTGGATGCCCAGCAATATTTAGGTTTGAGGTACATTGATTTTTACAACCTAAACTTGGCTCCTCCTGTCAATACAAAGGACGTATTAGATATAGAGAGCAAATTATAACAAGTACCAACGACAGTGACTCAACATGTAGCTCGTTGTCAGAGTGGTGATAGGTTCGAATCTCGGCCTGACAGCACGTCATTAAAAATGGTTCCTACTGCTGCTATGTTAGGTGCACGAAATAAATAGTTAGAGTATAGGGAATGCCTTGGCCCATAAAAAGACGCAACTCATCACAATGACTTTTCAGAGAAAGGTCGAGCAATCAAAGAGTTGATTTTCTGTTGTATGTTACTTAACCTTATATCCTTGGGTGTTAGAGTATCACATTCCATTACAAGCGGATGATGCTCTGGATTCTCTAGATGATAATCTAAAAATCGAAGGAGAATTCCGCCCTTAGAAGGTAAAAGGTAGATTATAACAAGATACATTAAAAAATGCAAATAAATTATGATTATTTATAATAGATTGAAAGTTAAAGCTTTTTACACCCATCTTGGGGGGGGGGGGGGGATGAAGGACAATTAAGAATGGAGATATCAAAACATGCAGTTTAAAAGAAAAACTTATAAAAAAATTGAAAATAATAGATAGATATTGATAATTTTGATTAAATATGTAACTTTTTATAGTGCCTATAAAAAAAAGACTTCATACTGGCCTATCTTTGGTTCGTTAAAATGTATACTGGCCTGCCATTAGTAATTTAGTATGTGTATTGGCCTATCATTGGTCATTTGTATTTATGACGTCATTTTTTATAGGCTTTATAAACAGCTTCATTAAATATCAATAACTAAGCATGAACGGCAAAAGATGCAGAAAATAGATATCAATATTCCTTTAAATATATTAAATTTTTCTTCTATTTATAATACCTTTATTGTAACTACGTTACAAGATGCTGAAAGTCAGGTTTAAGCATTAAACACTTTCACTTTTGGACAATGAAAGTAATTTCTAACAAAATATATACTAAAGTATAAAGTATAGGTTTTTTAATGTCCAAAAAGATCTTGTAAAAAGCTCTGGATAATAACTCAATTTTTAGAAAAGATTAGTAATGGTCCTAGAAAGAATTACATTTCCTAGCCAATACTGACCCTTAAGCAGCCTGAATTAAGCAACAATTTTTTTTTGAAATGTTTTGTCCATACATATTTGATTCTATTTTGTCGTTTAACCTGGAATTTATAATATTACTTGATAGAAACTTATTGAAGTAGCGAGGCAACTTTATATAAATGTATGTACATTCAATGTATATGTTGTAGTTTTTGTTGTATTGTAAGAAAGTACTTTACTGACAGAAAAATGAATCAAAGAGTGGCTATGCTCAGAAGAGAGAGGGGACATTAAGCTGTTTATTACACTAGTCCTCAAAGATTTCTTATTCATTGGCTTAACAACTTTAGGGACCTTAATCGAAGTTTTATTGGTTGGTTCATTAAGTTTGTGGTCTAAACTTTTGAGCCACTAATTTTAATCTAAAATAAAGATAATTTTGTGTATCCTCATTGGGTATGAACATCAAATTATCGGCCATTGTCTTATCCCTTTAAATCCCTGGTAATTTTAGGCTTTCTTTTGACAATATCGGCCTTGTTTTTTATAAAAGTTAAGCCAAGTTTGTATAAAAGTTTAGTTTATAATGTAATAGAAAATGACAACATACTGATTTTTATTATCAAAGTTTAAGGTTAAATATCATTTCATAAATTTTATTCATAGCCCAAGTTAGATTCATAATAATAAAACACTTTTAAAAAGGAAAGTCCAGTAAGTCATACCAAGATTTATAATATGTTTTCTACTCCAGAGGCACTTTTCGGGGTTATTTTTCTTTGGAGGGTGGTGTTACCCTCCCCCGAAACAGTTTTAAAACTTCCCAGGAAAATGAAAAGCTGGATTGTAAAGGAGAACCGCATTGCTTCAGCGGTTTGTGAGATCCTTCCGTACAGACAAACAGACACACACACACATATAGATCCTGTTACAGTATTATAAGGATTAAACCTTAATTAATAGAACATAAATAACAATTTCTTTAAAGCATATTTTAAACAATAAATAAAGAGGTATGTACAACTAACAAAAAAAATTCATAAGTTTTGTGCTTTTTATAATTAGACACTAAACTATTCAACCATGCAAAAACACGTTTTAGTAGCGAAGCAGCTTCACAATTATTTCATGCTATCTCTACCTGACAAGGCGGTATCATTTTGAATACATTACAAGTAAAATGATTTACTTTCACCTTTCACCTTTATTTACTTTCACCGGATTTCTTTTTCTCCAATATTTTGACTGCATGTACTTTCAGCATTTTTTTCTTATTCAACAATTAAGTTAAATAAAATTCGTCCTTTGAATAACTTTTTGGAGTGTAATTGACCGCAATTGACTGTATTAAACCGTATTTAATTGTAACAAAGACTAATTAGTATACTAAACCCCCCTATCCACTTACTCCCCCCCACTCTCCCCTTCCCTTCCCTCATAAAATTTGAACTTCATTCCTATGATCACAGCACTGCTGTGAACCGCTCTCAAAATATTAAAATCAGATTCCGGAGGAATCGAACTCATACACACTAAGGGATTTTGTATCCCTTGTATCCCATTTTCAAAAAACCAAAATCAGATTCCGGAGGAATCGCATATTATATTGTATATTATTTATCAAAGGATTTGTGTCCTTTCTCAAGAATAAAAAATCAGATTCCGTAGGAATCGAAATTAATGTCGCCCCACTCCTTGTTCATCAATGTTCATCAATTTTTGATTCTATCTCCTATGCGTTTTTAAAGGATTCTGGGGATTTGATCGGTGTTGTCAGGATATATGCCGCTATCCTGATGTCATATAGTGTGAAGATACCCTTAATTTAGGCAAAGTTTCACAACAATTTGTTAAAAAGGAACTTGTCAAGCAGGGTTGCTGAAGGATCACAACGGGAATAGCGACTTCTCATGAAGGCTTTGGTTCCCTAATTGTTCCGAACTTATGCTTGGAGGAGTTGCAACTAATGGTAGGAGGATATCTGAACACACAGCAAGATATATTATTATTACTATTAAGATTTGTATTTTATACATCTGACATTGTACCAGCTTGGCAAGCGTCAAAGTACACCAGTGGCTCCACAACCCTTAAAGGGTTATGCCATCTATCTGGTACAATGTTGCATGGAATTTTCTTTTGTTTGTAAAATGTCTTTTTTATATCATATATGAACTTGACTTGGCAACTAGGTGGAGACGAAGTTCAGTCAATTCCATGCTAGGTACTTTTGTAGACATGTTATTATGCTATTATTATTATGCTCAAATCTGAACTACGAAGAATCTGAACTATGAAGAATCAAAGATCAAAGATCCTGCATAGTAACCTATAAATTGCATATCAATCATTAAAAATGTTGTACCTATTGAGGAAAATAAATCTTATCTTATCTTATCTTATCTTATCTTAAATCCACTTTGTAAATAATTTTTTTTTATATAACATATATTAGGTATTTATCGCATCGTATTATAGACAGCTTTCCGCTGATATTAAAATAAAAAATATAGTATTAATTTTATGATACTTATTTTAATATTTGTGGAAATTTGTCTGTTATACTATGCTATACATGATTTTTCAGTATTGCTGAGTATTAGTTCATATCCTGAGGATATTAATCGGTTTCGAAGCCATACAATAAAATTGATTATTGTTAAATAAATAAATGAAACTGTTATGACTTTTACTGCTTTTTAGTGTCTTCCACACAACGTCCTTCATGATTAGTAAAATTAAAAATAATATTATGTTGTTTTGGAAGCTATGTGTTCTTGTGTAACAACAACCACTTTATAATGTTTATATAACATTTTATTTAGTTTTTTTAAAGCGAAGCTTTTCTGTTATTAGGATCGGTTATCCGTAACGGTTAACTCTTTTTGTTATTATAGACGTGTTATAATTTTCCTACCGATTTTAAACTTCCAATAACGGCTAGGTACGATTTAGAAAGTCTAGCAACTCTATAATCGTTACCAGAAAGTCCGCACGTCCATTTAAAATATGCTGATTTTTAACTTTTTGTACAATATTTATTTATGTATTGTATAATTATCCTATTCATTTTATTTTCTGCATCCTGTATTTACACAATTTTGCAACAAATTTATGTACAATTTCGTTTCCACTTAGGAATTATTTACTGACACTCACAAGAGTTATTGTTCGTTTTTCCTTCCTTCATATTTTAGAGCTTCGCTTTCATGGATATTGTCATCCTTGTTTCATTCCATCATTTGATGAGCAATCAAAATCTATTATAAGATTTTTGTTTGTCTTTCATTCACATAACAAATAACGGGAATAGTCCCTTTCGTAACATCGCCCCATAAGGGGCGATTTGTCGTATTTTCATAATGGCTTTTGATAGGTTATTTTAGGTTAGGTTTGGTTATATTGGGTTAGGTGATTGCCCAACAGGGTTAGGTAATTGGCCCCGCAGGGTTAGAGCCCCCCCCCCACAGGGGCTAGAAGTAGGAGAAAAGCTACTGTTACGAAAGGGACTATAGCCCAAATAACTTACATATTCATTCCTCGATTTGAAACAAATACAAAGAGAAAAATAATGGAATATACGTTTGTTGTGCTTTTTTGCTTTCGTTTGTCCATTAAGATTTCAGAAATCAATGGACATGTAAATATACTAAAGGATATCATAATAAATGTATAAGTATAGATGTAAAGACAAATAGCTGGCCCATGTGTTGGAGACCCTTTTCGTCTGCTAGCAAATTGGTTTGTGTTCTTTTGAGAGACTTGACTAAGTTTATATTTCCGACGGTGTTAGCTGATTTCAAAGACCCAATACAAAATTAAAAATGGGTCCCCATCCATGGGAAGAGATAGATATAGCTTGTATCCCCTCTTTTCTTTTACATTTATGTTATAATAATTATGTCCTACAAATAAAATTTTTTATCAGAAAAATCCGACAAAACAAATTTAGATAAAATCTGGGGGTTCAGTATTGGAAGCGGGAGGGGGGTTGAAAACAGCCTAAAACCATCCTAAGACTTTAATTTTGAAATGAATTAGCCTATTGTAAATTTTTTACCACTATTATAGCCTAAAAGTATCACTTTCTTTTCTTTTAACAGTAAAGCTACATTGAGAGTTATAACTTGCAAAATTAAATCAAATTAATTTAGTATAATGGACCATTTTACAGTGAGGACCTTAAGATGGATAAAGTATAATAGAGCAGAACTTTTTACCTTTTAGGTAGCACGACTACTCAAATATTTTGGAAATCCATACTTAACATTACCTCGTACATACAGTGGCCAGAGATATGACTAAGATAGAGTCACCTCAACTGAAATTTGATCTTTGGTAAACAACAGTCATTATATACATGTTTTATGTACCTGAACATACCACGCTGTTTTTCTGTTTGCCTTTTAAAAAATGCTTTAGTAAGCTTATTGGCAACGTTACTTTGTGTTTGTGGATTTTACTGAGCAGGACGCTCCAGGTCTCAGGTACTTCTGGTGCCAGGTTTATATGTCAAAGGCCTTTATTAGGTCAAAAAAGTGTTGATAAGATTATTATCAATGTTACTTTTTGTAAAAAAGGTAATAATAGTGTGTTTAAAAAAAGATGCATATTTGTGTCATTTGAAAAGTAACTAAAATTAGAGACAAAAAAAGTTAAAAGAGAGCGTTAAAAGCCCTTCCCCCTTCCCCGGAATAAGATTTTTGAAAGACTATTGGATTAACAGCTCTAATTTACTCAATTAATTTCAAATTCTTCATTGGATTTATTATTCATAACATCAAAATTTATGGAGCGTGAAAATAAATTGTTTTAACATTGAATTATCTTTATATTAATGTTTTATTATAATTTACATTTGTCTACATTTATCAACCAACATTTATCAATTATTGGGATCATGGAAAGACAACGAAGTAGAGGGTTTCATCATATTTTCACAGCGACTTCACTCCTATTTCTAGCCCCTTGCTATTAACCTATCAAAAACTACTGTGAAAATACGACGAAACCCGCTACTTCGCTTTCTTTCCATGATCCAATTCTTGCTTTTAAAATTTAATTCATTCTATTTTATGGGATATTATATAATATTGCAAGCTTTTTTGTCTAGCAAAGGATCTCGCTAACCGCCAAACTGATATGGTTCCCTTTACGTTTATATCTCCCAATAAGAAATGAACCACCACAACCCCCTCCCCTAAATTAAAAGAATATTATTTTACTTTTTTTTCTCAGATTGAAAATGAGGGGGGGATAACTTTTCCCCCTCGCATCTGAACTGCCCCTAGAGGCTTCCTGGGGGGGGGGGGGGGCGTAGCCGCTTATGACCGAATAAGGATATTACTACTTGTTATATGATAAAGTTATTACGTAGGTTATCAATATATCAATAAATTCTTAATCCATAAATATCTAACATTACTATGTAACTATTATTATTAGTATAACAATATTTTAACCAAACGAACATGATATATTTTGTATATACATATTTTAAAAGCTATAGTAGAAAATTAAAATGAAATAATATGAAATTTTAAGAATAAGATATAAATATAGAGAAAATAATGTTTTGGTGGGATTCAACCATTTAACACAGAAACAGAAAACAAATCATAAAAGGAATTCAGACACTTAAAAGGATATGCATTGCATCCCTTAACCCTTAACGGTCGGGGGGGGGGGGGGCGTTGAACGCCCCCCCCTTCCGGTTTTTTCTATCTCATTTTCTGTGTGTGAAAGATAAACAGCCCAAACTGCTTGACTTTTTAAGTATGGGTATGACACATAACTGAGAGTTGGAATTTTTTGAATATCTCCATCCTGGCGGGCACAGGATGCCAGCAAACCTGGCAGGGTCATCCAGGTAAAGAGCAAAAATATTTTTTTGACTAAAACAAAGCATTTTATCATACCAAAATACTAAAAAATCCTCTAGTAGTACATCCTTATATAAAATACAGGTGTTCAAGTAACTTTCAGGTTCCAGGTATGATCCTGCAGGTCCTGATCCTCCAGGTCTCCAGAAATCTTTAAAAGGCTCCTGTGGCCGCAATTTTTGACTTAGAGACTTCAAATTTTAAACTTAAGCTTTTCTTACATGTCTACATAACGTATTAAAATTTCATGAAGATCCGCCGCCGTTTTCCCGCCGACCGCCGACTGCGGCGGCTGGCAGCTGCCAAGTACAGCTGCGGCCGCTGAAATTTATATTTTGATATTTCTAATGTAAAATTTACACAAAAATAAACATTTTCTGCAAAAAAAATTTCTTCTAGCTTTAAAAATAAAAAAATTACAGCCGTTTGAAATTTTTAAGTAAAAAAGGACCTAAAAACAAAGGTTGTTAAATAAAAGGGTGAAGGAAGCAAAAATTGACTTAGACTTATAATAGGTCGGAAATTCATTATCAAACAGGGGACTTGCACAAAAAAATTTAGCCCTCTAGCTCTAATAGGAACTGAGATAATAAGGGGGGGGCGTTGAACGCCCCCCCCCCCCCCCGACTGATTAAGGTGCGGCAAGGGGCCCGACTGTAAAGGGTTAAAGTGTCTATTAGAGCACAAAAATCAATTCCAATTATTTCATATCAATTCTTTTTTAAATGGATAATATTTTACCTATGGCTAGGATAGGTTATGTGATATTGGTTAATGGGTAGCCACTCAGGGTTAGGGCACCAAAGCGCAAGGCGTAAAGAGAAAAAAATCCTTCTTAAAAAGGGGAAGGGGTTCTTGCTCGCTAAGCACTTTAAGAAAAAGCACCGAACAAAGAATGCTTAAACCAATTTTAATTTGATTAAGTGAAAGGGTCTAAACCTTTTGTCTTTTTCTTTAAATGAGATTTTGGAGGGTTGAAACCAACTTTCCATATATGGGGTCCGTAATAATTATTATATTGCAGATACTTGGTAATGATTATGCCTAGATCATATCTATCCAGGCATAATATAAATATATCGGTTAATTATTTTTCATAGGTACTGTTTTGTTTTAGATAAAAAGCAAGGACAACATGTCCTACAGTAGCATAGCAATCTGCAATTCCTTGGCCCATAAACAGCCTCAACTTATTACCATGCCTAGTCAGGGCTTCAAAAACAAGTATTTTCAGAATGTCTTCGAAACCGATTAATATCTGCGGGTTAGAACCGGTTGTCATCCATACTTAGAGATAACAGAACATTTTCTACAAATATGAAAATAACTATCTTAAAATTAATACCAGCTTTGTTAGCTGGGACTTCTGTCCCTCAGGTGTAACAAAACTGGTCCTAATCTTTTACTTCTTCATTTTAATATCAGCTAAAAGATGTTTATATTTTGATTAAACAAAGTGAATACACTGAACTATTTCTATTATTTTTGCTGAATACCCTCCCTTGGCCATATTGGAAATCTTTACTATTCTTAGCCTCTGGCTAAGGGGCATAACAGAATATAATTCATAGACAAAATACACACACAAAAAAACCAGAATAATAATATTTATTAGAGAGAGGCCTAAAAGAATAAAAAATTAAATTCATAGATTAAAACTGTCAAATTCATGATTGGTTCTTAATGATTGGTATAGTACGTATTTTAAATCTAAAAGAATCACCAAATTAAGATCATAAATAAGTTTTGGTATTGTTTAAGGCTATTTTCTACCTTTTCATATCCCTTCGAAATAGAGCCCCTAGTTGATAGGGGGCAGTCACAAGTAGTTTTATGAAGCAATTGTTAGACCTAAGCCCTGGATAAAAAGCCTAGTAATGCAGCTAAATACGGTGACCCCACATTCATATTAAAGATAACAGAAAAGCTAATTAATCTATAATACAAAGTAGCTTGATGTCTGTCCGTCCGTCCGTCTATTAAGATGTCGGTAACCACTGAACTGATCAGATTCTACTCTTCAGGGAATATATACTTTCTGGTCCTGTGGTAAATTTAGGCTATTTTCTTAGGTAGTGGGACACCCCTAACCCCCCCTAAAAAACAAAATTCCTCCCTCCCAATTTTTTTTAAAAAGAATTTTTACGAATTTTGCGCAATTTATTCTTAAAAATTTACGATTCATGCGCATTTTTTTCCACTGGTTAGGGGCTATGGGCGAAGCCGCTAGTTTTTATGATATAATGCCTATTTTTTATCGCAATAATTTAAAGAATTTAAATAATAATCAGGTATCTTAAGCGATAATACAATAAACCATAAATTGACATAATAAACCCAATCATTATGATGAACAAAATACCCTTCCTAAAGCTTATAATTATTGGTTAAAAAGTTTGGATTCTGAAGGTCTGTACAACCCAATCAAGATTTAATAAATGTGTCAACGAATGGGAAATTATGATAAAAACTTTGGGTACTAGTCCAATGTTCCCTCCCTCTCAAAATTTTTTGTTGTTGTTAATTTATAGTATTTGCTGAACACGTTTATTAGATATTCATTAATTATTACTTTTATGAACCTGTTTTATTGATATTTTATGTCAAAAATCTTCATTTTTCTGGAGTAATCATCAAATTGGTCTTAGACTATTATTGTTATAGCTGTGCTTTAATCAGTTTTATGGGAACTCTATTGGCTAAATATAAACCAAAACAAACACAGGAAATAAGTGTTTTTACAAAATAACATTTGAATAATCTGACAATAGTAGCAAAACCTTTTGGTGGGTTTCCTCACATCGTCTATAGATCACAAAAGAACTTCTTTTGATTCAAAAAGTATTTTCATGCTTATTTCAAGTTAGGTTGTCTAATTTATCTTTGCACGAACCCTGCGTGGGTAATTCCCCGCTGGGATAATGCCCCATGGGGATATGGTCACGCAGGGTTTGAGCCCCCCTATATTTTTCTTTTGGTGCTCCAGGAATGAGTTTGAGTAAAATCACCAGTTTTAAAATTAATTGGAATGTCATGAAAGGCTGGCTCAATTGTTATTGTATTTATATACATTTGGATAGTAATTTCAACAACAATTGTTTACAGAAATCTTTGATAATTTTGGATCAAAACAAAGTAGTGGGTTTCGTCGTATTTTCACAGTAGCTTTTGATAGGTTATTTTAAATTATGTAAATGCGAAAGATTGAACCGCAGGGTTAAATCCTCCCGCAGGGGCTAAAATGGGAAAAAAGCTGCTACGAAAATATGACGAAACCTTCTGAATTTTTTCACTGTAATGTTAAAACATCAGGAAGACGAACATCATTTTTTTACAAGAAAATAACAGATTTATGTTTTTTTCTTGTACACTAAAACATCATAAAAGGGAGTAGAAAGGTATAGCTAATTAAGTGGTAAATTATTACAAAGTAGGATAAAGTGACTCAAAAAACAGCCACGTGACGTCGTAAAAGTGAGGGAGAAGAGAGGAGAAGTGGGAAAGAAAATCCCTAAAATAGAGATGAAAAATCCCTCATTTTTATGACGTCATGTGGCTGATATTTTAGTCACTTTGTCCCTCTACACTATTATACACTAGTTTTATAACATTTTTTTTGCACCAACTTTCCAACCACTGGAAAATCACTTTCTATTGAAACAGAATGTATTTTTTCATTAGTAGTACAAAATAAAAGATTGCTATTTGCTTATTTAAGTTTAGGTTAGATAAAGCAAGTTCCCGAGGGGATAAGGCCCCTGTAGCGTTCAATTTTTCATTAATTGAATTGAGAGGGGGGAGGGGTAACTGGTAATTTTTATTAGCGGAAAAATTAAGAGTGAAAAAAGTATTTCTTTAAAAAGTTTCTATATATACTAGGACTATTATAAAGCTTTCTTGGAAAGTAAATTCAATTGGAACCAACTTTTCAAATATCTATAAGAATAGTTATTTCTTTTCTACAGGAGAACTTTCTCCCCTAGCGTGTAGAAGCCTGATAATTAATTTCTCTTTCCCCAAATTCCTGCTATGGTAAGCATGTACATAAAAACAAAGAAAATGGGAAAAGAAAATTGTTTTTATAGATTCTTCTCTATGGATGTCTGTTATCTTATATTCATAATTTGTCATATTTTTTTCTTACAAAAAAAAACAACAGTTTTTCTATAATTGTTAATAATGGAAAAGAGCAAATTCCAAAAAATTTATCACACGAAATAAAGAAATAACTGATGTATATAACTATAAAATGTCGAAATTAGGATTTATAAAAATTGTTTAGTTTTAACAAATAACAGACAGTTTGACTTTAACATAATGTTTAATTATACAATAATTATTTTCTTTCGATTTTTAAGAAATCGGGACAAAATTAATGGAATCTGCCTAGGTCACGTTCGACTAAAAAAAAAACAATACCCAAAGTTATAAAACCCAGTAACTTTTTAGATAGCTTCTAAACTTGAATACTATTATTGAATTATGATTGGTTAGTTCCAAACTAGCAGTCTTCTATCATTTGAACCAAAAAAGTTTGATCTACAGATGGGTTAATTTCATTTCTCGTCCATTAAATAATCAGTTTAATGTCCATTGTCTTATCTCTAAAGATTTTGAGATTAATATGATTCCTTTCCAAAGCACTGGAAGGTGTCTTGTGTGACGTCATAAACCCCCCAAAAAGAGATGGATTTAGACGTATCTTTAAGACGTCCTTCGTGACACTTTCCAGCGCTTCTTCATTTCTCCAATAACTCTTTCTAATGCTGTTTAGGTTGATACACGATTTTTCATGTTTTGTTTCATTAGTTTTTTTTTTATTGTGATTTATTTTTTATATCGTTGAATTCCCCAATATTGGAAATAAAATTAAAAATTACCTCAATGAAGAAATTTAAAGTCACAAAGCTATAAAGGAAACGCTTATTAATACTCCACTAATGATTTGACTTAAATTTCTAGTGTTTAATTTACTTTTCATGTTCTATAATATAAAGTGGTAAGTTTGTTTTTTTTGGTCTGAATCTCAAAATCTCGGAACTTTCTGGTCTAATTGTGTAGTACTGCTCAACGAAGTTTAATCATGTCTTTGGTTGAATTTAGGCTATTTTCTTGACTTTTCCCGTCCTCCCCTTTAGGCTGGAGGCGAATGAATTAGTGATTATTGAAAGTGAAATATATTAATAAAAATATGAAAAATAAGGACAGTTTAACTTCAAATTAGAAATAAAAAGAAAACCAACCACTCTAATAAACTCCACAAAAAGGGCAAAACTAGAATGTATCTAAATGTAAATCTGCTCATTGTTCTGTATTTTTATATAGGTTTATACCTTTTTATACCAAAACCTTTTTATGGACACAAATTAATGCCGTAAAAGAAATAAATATAGGCGACACAAAACAATAATTCAAATACAAGTAAAATCGTAAATGTATAAACGCAATTCACTACCATGCGAACAAACAAATAGAAGAAATAGAGAAGCTTTGCTATTAAAAATAGAACTGATAAAAGCATTAAAATAAAACTTTAATGTATACTTTTTTTAAATTCAGCCATAATTGAAAATGTAAACTGTTTTGCTTGGCTACTAATGTATTTATTTCTTCTTGTTTTGTTGCATTAACTTTCAGCTTTTTGTGGCCCGTCTTTATCTGGGAACAATTTGAAAGGATTTGTGGGGAAGATATATTATCTTTATATATACCATATACATTTTAAACAGGGTGACCAACAAATAAATGTTTTTTTCTGTATGGCGTCGAAACCGATTAATATTCGCTGGATTAGAACCAGTTCTGAGCAATAATAAAAAATCATGTATTGTATTGTATTACAGACAGTCTCTTACGAATATTAAAATTAAAATCATAAGATTAAAACCAGTTTTGTTAATTAGAGCCTTCGGCCTCTCAGAGATAAGTCTTGTAATTTTCATTTTGATATAAGGGGAAAGCTGTATATAATACGTTGCGATAAATAACTATTAGAAATAAAAGCATTTTCACATTTAGGTATAGTTCATTCGTCTGTAACGGACAACTCTCGGTAATTAAAAGGACATGTTAAAATCATTTTGTCAATAGGGAATTTTGCATGATGATTCTCGTGATAAAAAGGTATAATATCATAGAAAAGTAAATTTGTACTATATTTGAAACATGTGATATTTCTAGCTATTATAAAGCTAACTAAGTGCTTTTTATCAATGTTATTAGCAAAGCATCTCTAGTATACAGTGTTATAATATATGCATGTACATTTAAACTTTTCTATTCAAGCAACTACTAAATGTTCTCGAAAAGTGTACAACTTTTTATTATCTATTTTACTGAACACCCTTTAAGCATGTAATGTAAAAGATATATTATTTTTATGTTTTATAGCTAAACTTGGATAATTTGCGGATTTACGGACGCATTTTATACACCAACCCCTTTTGTTAAAAAAAGATATAATGGCCCCATATATTTTATTTCTAATAAACTTTTTAGAATTAATTACATTAACTTTAAATGTTAACAATACAAAGATTGATTTTGCAATAATTATGTAATTAATGAATTGAAACCAATTCTTCGAAATTCGATATATAATTGAATTTTTCGCAGAAATTTAAGGATTGATATTTATATATGTCATAATAAAATATTATTGAGGATTTGTAATCATTTTTATTTTATCAAATTGAAATTTAAAATTAAAACTAAAAAATATTTCCTATTATAAATTATTGTAAATATCTTAACATTGATTTTAACACTCTAATAAACTATTGATTTGTTACTCTAACTTTTATTATCTTTTCTTTCAATGAAGTATAAATCAGGAACGAACTGATAAGTATGTTATATGTTTAAACATATGTATAAAATAATCTCAATGCTTGTAAAACAACATTTATTTCATGACTAAATTTCTAAAAACTATTTGAGGCTATTTTCCATAGAAAATTCAACCAATCAAAAAAAAATCACAAAAACCCATTTTTTAAATAAAGATTTTTAAAAAGTAAGGCATTTTTTCTAAAGGCGATGTCTTTTGAGAGTTATAAACCTTCCCGGGACCTATGAGAAGCTACCCTGTTAAGGAGAACTTAATCAGTTCAGCGGTTAGTGAGATCCTTTGGAACAATCAGACAAACAAACAGACATCCTGTTGCTTTATTATGAGGATTGAAATGAACTAATGAAAGTTTTCGAAAGCACCAATCTTATTTAGTTTAAGCCCTATCAGGCATTACAAAGAACAACAATTATATTATCATACTTCTTATTCTCCAACAAAGTTTCTGGTGGTTCAGTACTTGCACATAGATATCCCCCTCCATAGACGTCCAATGGGGGGGGGTTAATGGGGCGATTACCCCCCCCCCCCCCAAACGAATTTTTTTCATTTTACCCCCCCCCCCCCATTTAAAATTTACCCCTACCCTGGAGGTGCCGTAGGCACCCCCAACCATTTAGTAGGGGGTATTACCCCCCCTAAACAATTTTAGGGGGGTAAATACCACCCCAGAAATAGAAAATCTCTAACAAAAAATTTATGCGCGGTTTGCGCGCATTTTTAATACTAAATTTTTTGTAAAATTTAAATTACCCCCCCAAAAAATTTTACCCCGGGGGTAAATTTGGGGGGGGGTAAACAAATTTTACCCCTGCCAACAGATTTTGGGGGGGGGGTAATTACCCCCTCTAGCAAATTTTACCCCCGGGGTAAAAATTTTGGGTGGGGTAAAAAAAATTTGCAGCGCGCTTCGCGCGCCATTTTACCCCCCCAAAACCGAATTACCCCCCCCTTAAAAAAATTTTACCCCCTCAAAAATAAAAAGCTTGGACGCCCCTGTCCCCCTCTCCAATATTTTGAAACAAATTGAAAAAAGAAATGATTTTTTCTGGTATTAACTGTTACCATAGGTAAGTTATATTAGATAGGTGGTATGGCACTGCAGACAAAGGCAAAGCAGGGTTAAGACACTAAGTTGCATTAGGCATAAATCTAAAAAAACTATATACCCCCCCCCCCAATTATTTTTAATTTATTTTTTTTTTTAAATTTTGCAAAAAAGTTTTCTATCCTTACAGTTCAAATCCTTTCAATCTACTTGGTGTGAAAGAGATGATTGCGTGTTTCAAGATTAATGTCAAACATTTGACAAATACAGATGAAATAATTTGACAAATAAAGATGGAATACATCTAGTAGAAATAAAGTGCAAAATTATCTCTTCATTGGATTTGATATTTATCACATTTTACTCATGAGTTAACCAAAATTCAAAATAAAAATTTATCGTTTATAATAACCACTATGTAAAGTTTTTGGTTATAATCTTTTAGATTCATCACATTAAAGATGTGAGAAAACAAGGTTTTTAAATTTTAGTCAGAAGTAATGTTTTATTGGCGAATTTTGATAATTATAATCCATTGAAACCTTTTAACAGATTTGCTGAATCCTATGTATGCACCTTACCTGGTTTCGGGCAAATCTCTACCTATTTAATAAAAAGTCTGATCAAACCCTAACTCCTTTTAGAGGTCTCATAATTGCAGGGTAGAAGGTCATGCCAAATTATTTTACATACCTCATGAAATTTTAACAATTTGTGTTGTTAAATCTTTCAAACCTATCCAAAAACAATTAATTAATTTTCTTGGGATATCAGTATTAGGATATATTTACTTTTTTCAAACTAAATTCTTACCAAATTTATCCTTTTTTAAATATAACATTTGTTAAACTTTGACAATGACTATCATCTTTTAGGGTCCTAAAACATAAAATTTGCAAACACAAATCTATGAGAAAAAGAATTATTTATGGAAGGGCAAAGTTTGCAAAGACATTGAAACTTTTCTCTCCTTTTTGTTCTTGTAAAAAATTCAGGGAAAAAGGATATTCTTGGATTGAAACCAAAAGATACATTTTTTAATATTTGCCTATTTGATTCTAAAATTTAATAAAAGCTTTGGATTTGTCCTGAACTTGTAATAAAAGACAGTAGTTACCTCGTATACCTTCTGAGCTGGATCTTTAAATGTGTAGCTATTGCCGTTGCCGCTGCCAGAGGTACAGCCACTAACCTAATTGCAATCTTTAAATCAAATTAGCTATGCGTGGCCACGGCTTTAAATCTTTGAATCCCAACCACTTTTTAAATTTTCAGTAAAAATATGAAAAAGAATAATAATAGTAATACGTAAAAACTTCAAACATTTAAAAAATCAATGTTTTATTGGCATCACTGGCAGTGGCAACAGCAACAGCTGCACATTTAAAGATCCAGCTCTGAATGTTAGTAAAACCAGGTTGGTTAATAGATTGAAAGATTATTAGGCTGTCAGCCAATTTATATTATTGATATCCTAAATGCACAACTTTAGTTTTAAGGCCTGTAAAGTACCTGTTTTCAGGCCAAAGCACTATCTTTTGGCATTCCTAGTACATTTGTTATTATTTCTAGTTTTTTTTTGTATTATAATAGTTATCTATTGCATCATATTATAAACAGCTTTCCGTGGGTTTAAAATGGACAAAACTGATTTTAATATTATGATTGTAAATTTTATGTGTATTTATAGAAAATTTATTACAATACAAATTTTTCAATGTGGCTTAGAACCGGTTCTAATCAAAAGGATATTAATTGGTTTTTTAGCCATAATGAAAAAATTATTATTACTATGATATGAAATTTTTAGGAATTTAACTTATTCCTCAACCTCTGGAGAAATATTGTAGACATGAAAAGTTTTTAATTAAATTCATGCAGCAGTAGAAATATAGAAATATGGAGATTGTTTACACATGTTAGAGATAATTTAGAGTGATTTTCAAAGATACAATTAATAAATATGAATATTAACACAATATAGACGTAATATAGAGAAGTAAGAAGTAGAAATATGGATATTATAACACATAATAAACATAACATAGAGTAGTCATTAGTAGAAATATGGAGATTGTTTACATGTATTAGAGATAATTCAGAGTAATAAGCAGTAGAAATATAGAAATATGGAGATTATTTATACATATTACATAGAATTTAGAGTCACAATCAGAAGAAATATGAAGTTTATTTACAAATATTGGAGGTAATTTAGAGTATAATAAGTGAAATCATAAAAAATGGAGATTTTTTACACATATTAGAGTTAATTTAGAGTAGTAACAAGAAAAACATAGCAATATCAGATTTTTTTACACATTTAGAGTGATTTATAAATCAAATCAATACATTTGAAGATTAACATGTATTAGGCATAACATAAAAAGTAAGAAGCAGAATTATTTAAAATGGACATTTTTAAAACATATTAGATATAATTTAGAGTTGTAATCATTAGAAATATAGAGATTGTTTACACATAATAGAGATAATCTGAGTTATAATCAGTAGAAATATGGAGTTTATTTACAAATAGTGGAGTTGATTTAGAGAGCATTAAGTAGATTTATATCTAAATATGAAGATTATTTTTGCATAATTAATAAAATTTAGAGTGGTAAGTAAAATAAGTAGTTATTTTTAGTGTTTCAAGAAAGAAATTACAGATTGATTGGACAATAAGAGTTACACATAAGAATTTTATTTGTAAGGAATATCTTTGCATAAATTAATATCTATATTACTAGCCATTATTTAAATAATATTTATACCAGTTGACAGAAAAATAGAAAAATTAAAGGAAAAAACTTGTTACAGATAAGCTTTGCCTATAGAGCTGTTAAATTTTCAAGGTTAAGGTGGATTTCTCTACCTTTGCCCTACATCTATTGTTTAACCACAATTTCTCTTAATCTTCTCACTGTTTTCAACTGTTTTAACTAAACAGGTATTTCAACATTTCAGCATAGTTATCAGAAAGCAGCTGACTAAAGCCAGCAAACCAGATTTGCTTATATAAATATTGCCTAATTGAGGCGGGATTCTTCTTCGATTTCAAGTCGTTATCTAGAGAACCCAAGGGCATCATCCACTTATATTGGGATGCAATTCCTTATCGCCTACTGGTTGATATTAGGTTAAGCTTATTCGTTGCTTAGCAACCTTGGGGATTTTTAGTTAGTTTTGATTGGTTGGTTCATTTAGTTGGGTGTCCAAACGATAAAACCACTAATTATACTCTACAGAAAGGATAAATTTTTGTATCATCATTGGGGATGTGCGTCAATTTAACGCCATTGTCTTATCCCTTTAGATCCCTGATATCAACCAGTATTATCTATATGTAAAACATTTGTTTTTTGTTTTGTATCCACACTTAAAAGTTGTATTTAGAATAATTTTGTTGAATTTCTTAAACTTTTATTCTAGACTGACAAACTTTTTACAACAACATTTAATTAAATAAAAACATACATTTTTTAATATTTTCATTTCCTTGTTTTAACATATGATGTTTTAAGCAAAATTATAAATGAATTTAACAATTCTGCTTTAAGTATCCAAAAAAAAAGTCATATGTCTGCCAAAATCCATTTTACCTTTCTGCCTATTATATTTGAACAAGGATGATGATGACCAATATTGGCAAATCTGCTTAAAATTTTAAATATTTTAATAATTCATTTAAAGCGGAACTTGCGGAAGAAATAGTAGGACAAAAGATTGAGGGAGAAAGAAAACACAATAAACACAGGAAGAGTAAGGGAGGTATCTTTTGACGTCACTACGAGCCTTGTACTTCCAGGGACAATGCATATTTATTTTTGCACATATCCTGGCGAAGCCTATAAAGATTGAAGTCATACTGGCCTACCATTGGTCAATTACAATGTATATTGGCCTGTCATTGGTAATTTAGTCTGTGTATTGGCTTATCATTGGTTATATGTATATTGTATTGTATTACGTCATTTCTATGAGCCTATACAGAGCTTCATCCTGGTTAACAGAAAATAATGACGCCCACAAAAAAAGACGTTAAGCTCAAGGTACATCCAAGCATTACAGACAGACAGATTGACAGACACTTCCCAACTAAAAATCAAGAAGCTAAAGCTTGATAACAGTAACCAAAACGGAGAAATCTCCCGTCAAATTGAATTTTTTATAAAATTCAACGAAAAGAAAAAGAAAAAATGCATTTTTTATACCTAGTAAAGAAAATTGTTATGAATCGCAAAGTTGTTTAATGTATTGAATTGTGTAGTAACCGTTTGTTATTTATTCATAAGTATATTGCATGCAATCCTTCTATTATTTAGATAAAGTTAAAATATAAAACAACTAATTTTTATTCTCATATTCATTCGAAACCGATTAATATCCGGTTCTCAGCCATACAAAAAAAGCTATGTCTAGTATCGTACTGTATCCAGTTTTCTACGAATATAAAAATGTACAATTATAAGATTAAAACCAGTTTTTTTTAGCCCGTGCCTTCGGCATCTCGGGGCTAAAAATACTGGTTTTAATCTTATAATTGTACTTTTTATATCCGCGAAAAGCTGTTTATAATACGATGCGAGAAATAACTATTCCTTGATTTTCCTTTTATTAGGATGACAACATATTTATGGCACAACTTATCAATTCAGAAAAAGAGAAATAAAAAAATTCAAAGTCGGAAAAAAACTTGTGAACAAAAAGATTATTTGTTATGTAGAAACAATCTGAAAATGTAGGGTATTTTATTTATAAGACAGTAAGGCCTATGAAAGGGCTAATGATATAAAGGAGAGAAGTATCTAAAATCTTCAAGACAAAACTAGTACAACAAAAGGGTTTTGTGTGTCAACTGTTCTTTCAGTTAAAGCATATTGGTTGAAATTCACATATGAGATTAATCTCTTTGGGTTTTTGAAATTTAAAATTATGGAGAATTTACCCGACTATATCAGTAATTAAGCACTATTGTAATACCCATTTTTCATAGGACTCTTCCATATCATAAAGACTTGCATAGGCTTTACTATCTATTGTCTAAATAAGAAGAAACTTTAAGCTGCTATCAAATTTTATATCTATTACTACTATTTTTTAATCAGTAAGTATTTGGAAGGATCTCAACTGAACTGTTTTTAGAACGTTCATAGGCTAAACTAAATAAGCTCTAAATAAGAATAGCTAAAAAGCAATTAATTAAATTGTCATTAATCCATGCTAGACTTTTATTAGATATGCTAAGATAAGAAGATCTAAATAGGAAAGCTATAGTGAATAATTATTAAAGTTTACTTTAAATCCTACCCATTCAGCAAGAATTTCATAGGCTATACTATATAAGATCTAAATAAGAAGAAATTGTGAGGAGTTATTCAAGTTGAGCTTTCAAAAGAATTTATAAATGTAGTTTGTATTTGAATAAAATGGAAGTTTCATAATGCTACAAAAATTTAAGGTTGGCATAGCATTTCTACCTAGTTGATTATAAGAAAAGTTTTGGAAGATAATTCTATTTTTACAGTTGGAATAACCAACCCACCATCTTATGTGTTCAAAATAATTCCTTTTACCTTATTTATACTTTATTAAAAGCACTAGTGATTAGCCATGTGGGTTTCAAAATAAGGTGTTAAATTAAATATTACTTAATTTGAAAAATAGACATTTTACACAGCAACTTGAAAAAATTTACACTTGAGAAGCTTTTTTGTGTTGACGTTGTGTTGAATAAATACCAATACAAGAGGCATATTTACAGCAACAATATAGGGTAAGTCCTTTTTTAGACTTATTTGTTGTTTTTTAGACGTATTCATGTCCAAATTTTTTTTACAAAATGAGTAAACAATGGGGGGGGGGGGGGGTTAAAATTAAGGGCTGCAAAAGTTTGGAGGGGATTTGTCTAATGTATTTGCATCATTTTAGCAAGTTTTGTCAAGCTGGGTATTATCATATGACATTATGACTAAACGTTTGGTTTTATTATCCTATTATATAAATAAGTAAGACTTTTTTGTCTGTAGCGTAGGATCTCGTACACCGATGAACAGATATGGGTCTCCTTTACAGTGAAGCTACTTATGGATCCTAGGATTCATTCAACTCTTTTAGTGGAAGGTAACACCATCCCCCAAAGAGAAGAGATAACATCACTAGAAAATAATCTCCGCTATTGATATAATATGATACTACACAAAGTATAGACAGAGTGTCCCTTTATCAAGAAGGTATACACATATAAATATACATCTCTGCCACATTATAAAATATTCAAATTTCAATTTGTTTAAGGACAACTTTTCAAACATTCCTCCTCAAGTTTGAAACAAACATAACTTAAAAATTATTTTGTGTTATTAATGGCATTTATTCTAAAGCCGATTATCAATTTAATTGTTTTGGAATCGTCCTATGGATTTTAGACTTGTAATACCAAATTAGAAAGCGTAGCAATTTCACAATTATTACAAATGAATGTCTGAACTAATTTTTTTATATGTTTAGATATTTATCATTTGATTTTGAAGACGATTAAAGTCGCTCAAAAAAATTCTGACGTCATAAAAATGAGGAATGAGGAGAAGAGGAGAAAGAAAGAAAACCCCTAAAAAAGAGATGGATAATCCCTCATTTTTATGACGTCTTCCATTTTTTATCACACATTAATATTATTTTATTATTAGTCACTTAAAATATATTTTTTCTCTTTAACGAAAAAAATAGTTATTTATTTAAAAGTTTCCTTAAAAAATTATAAATTTACTTTAGAATTAATGTATCTTTTATCCCATATATTTTTTCCATGATTTCCCTTTATATACATATTTTTCTGTATATTAAAAATAACTTTTTTTTATTTTAAATTTTATTTATCTTTAACTTAAAGTTTCATGCTTTCGCATTTTCAGAAATGTTGGAAGATTTTTTCAAAATATTTTTAAATTTTTTATAAAATTCTTTACATATTTTACCAATTTTGAAGTTGATCAATGATAAGCTGTTTACTATAGACCAAAAATAATATTTATTTATCGCATCGTATTATAAGATTAAAACCAGTTAAATAGCTGAGGCAAGGGCTAAAAGAACTGGTTTTAATCTTATAATTGTACATTTTTATGTTCGTAATAACTAGATATATAATACGATGCTGTGCATTTTTTTCCGTGTGGCTGACACCGGTTCTAATCCAACTGATATTAATCGGTTTCGATAAAAAAATTTTGCTCATTTGGGGGATTTTGTTTGGTCCAAACGAAGGTGAAAGGAAACTAGCGGAAGTATTGGCTGTTGAAGAATTGACAAAATTATCAATTTCCCTTGGGATGTCAGCTCAGCTCAGCACGTCAAATCTTCCAGCTTGGAAGTTTGGGTTGTTTGGCTTTTCAGGGACTAAATGTTTTGATAGTGATGTACAAGATTTACAGGTGGGAAGGGGGGTTCAAAAGGTTGATTACTCTTCCCCTACCACCAAAGAAAAAAAAATTGGGGTAAGTAAAATTTTTTTGAGATATATTAAATTTTAAAATCCAGATAAAAATTGTATAGGCACCACAAAAAATTAAGTTGCCAGTCAGGAAGGATCTATAGGTCTAGGAATAAAACAATACCGATAAATTGATGATACACAAAATTGTCACTTCTTTAAATAACATTTTGTGGTTGAAACTTATGGACACTTAATTTAATGAACCAACAAATCAGAATTCGATTGAAGTCACCAAAGTTGATAAGACGAACGAAAAAAATATTATTGTAAAACTTTGGGAACTGGTGTAATAAACAGTCAGTCTATCGGTATATTTTAATGTTAATTCTGGCCGAAAGACCCAAATTTGCCAGCGATACAATGTGCAAAATCACACGGTGTTTAAACATATAAGCCAATAAATTTTGCATTTTTTGTATCTTTTTGAAGTTTCTATTTTCAGAAC
Source organism: Acartia tonsa (assembly GCF_053477335.1). Lineage (NCBI taxonomy): Eukaryota > Metazoa > Arthropoda > Copepoda > Calanoida > Acartiidae > Acartia > Acartia tonsa. Next base: position 18,552,978 of record NC_137271.1, on the reverse strand, counting down.
ATGTTTTTGTAAAAGTTATTGTAAAAATCCTACATTTAAAATAAAATTGATCCTTTTGTTTGGTGCTTTTCCTCGAAGTTCCAACGAGCATATAAAATAAATTAGGGGGATTATTTTTTTCTTTATGCCCAACTATAAGTATAATAAATGTGGTGCCCTAACCCCGTGGGACTACCTTGAATCCATGTATTCTAACCTAACCTGAACAGAAGTAAAACACAAACATACGAAAAACTCCCTCCCTCCTTATTTTTATCTATTTACAAGAAAAAGGAGAGGGAAAGGGGGGGGGTAACTTTGAAGACAAGTACCTTAGGTTGTTTCAACTTTGCTGCCATTTATATTAAAGCTCTTTTTACTGCCTATAAAAAAAGGGGATAAATGTAAAAACGTATTGCCAAAGTATCCCGAACGTCATTCGGGTATTTCGAGCAAAAGTGTTCATAGTTATCCTCATTTTTATGGGAACTTCATTTTCATCGTGAGAACACCAAAATCACATTGGAGGTTGGAAGATGACAGGGAACTGAAAAGAAAAGTGAGAAAGGGGGAAGAAGAAAACATAATTTTATTATGTTTTAGGTTTAAAATGGTTTTGGAAATATTTTATTGCCCAGAGCTACTCTATATGTTTTGGTTCCAGGACAAACGCAGGAGTCCCAAACGTCGGAGTGGACAAACGCAGGAGTGTTAAAATATTAAATTTAAAATTTCTACACAGATTAGGTTAGGTTAATATATGAATGAACAAATAACCCCCCGCAGGGGTTAGGCATTTAAAAAACCTATAAGATGGTATAAAATAGGTTAGGTTAGGTTAAGTGTCCACTCCGACGTTTGGGACTCCTGCGTTTGGCGTAGGACCTATGTTTTCTTTCTGTATCTGATACTATTATTTTATTTCTATAATATCGGCTACGCTCCTATAGTCCACTAAGTGTAAGAGGGGTGGTAAGTCGACCCTCCACTTTCAATTGTAGTATTAAAATGAAAACCTAAAAAAACTGGAGGGGGGGGGGGGAGGGGTATTTTTATAATGACAAATTCTCTTGTGGGTGTGGAGGTAACCTCACAAAAACTGTTTTAAACTTGCCTTAGACCTCTGAAAAGCTTTACTGTAGAGGAGAACCATTTCGGTTCGGCAGTCAACCAGATCCTTAGATAGGGTGTCCCAAAGTGTAGTGGTTAGCGCACTACGCTTTGGTTGGGAGAAACCGAGTTCAAGTCCCGCCATAGACTATGCTCTTGGTTGACAAATTCACGCTGTCGCAATTTGTCAAATTCACGCAACCTTTCCTGAGATGCCCTAAGGTTGTAAGAGGGGAGATTTGTAGAAAGTTAGGATTCTATATGTCAAGCAAATTATATCATACTTTCCCTCGTCCATTCTCCTCATTCATATGAGAGCGCCATTAATTAGGGTGGCTTAATATGGAACACCTGCCAAAACTCTAGGCCAGGGTGATGTAATAATTGAGTAGCTTCCACTAGAATTGCGGGTCAGCTTATAACGTATCATAGAATACATCCAGCTGTGCGCTAAGCTTACCATTCTATGATTGGCCAAAGGATTCTCACCTCCAATCTCCGTGTGCATCTGAATCCTAACTTCAGAGAATCATGGCTACAAACAACAAACAACAACCAGATCCTTAGCTACACACACACTTACACACAGAGAGACATCATTTTGCTTTAATAAAAGAATTGACAAAACCTCACATTAAAAAAACATTTAAGTTATTTCTATGTAGATATTATAAGCTTCATGTTAGTACTGCGCTTCTTATGAACTTAATCAACCTTGTTATAATAAGTTGCGTCAAAAATCAAACGAAAAAAAAACGTGCAATGTTTAAAATCCATATGACAATATTAACGTAACAAAGTTTGCTAAAATTTTTCTGGTTAGAAATTATTTACAAGTTTTAATATACGATGCCGTCATAAAATCAAGGAACGGTATATAACTTATAAAGATTAATTTCTTCAAATATGAATGTAAGAATGTTAAATAATAGTCTTATTTAACGATTTCTGTAACAAAAAGGTAAACTAAGTTAGAAGATGGGAATAAACAATAGATCGGAATGGGGTTAAATAACTGTATGTCCCCTCCCCGTTAACCTTGTGCCGACCTTCAATTGGGTCTTTCAATATCAGCCAATAGCATCGTAAATATTAACTAGTAGCTACAAAAGAGCAGAAATAATTTCTAGCAAACGAAAAGGGTCCCCAAGACAGGGGCCAGGCAGTTGTCTGGTTTATACATCCATACTTATTACATTTATTGCTAGAAGCGCAGCAGCAATATATTCAGAAAGTCAGAAGATCCATTTCAAATATGTTGTATAAATTTGAATTGCCAAATGAAATTCTTTGGTTTTGAATACAGTTTCCCCATCAATGAAAATAATTCGTCGTAAATATCTTTACACAAAGTTATTATTAATATTAAATGTCAGTTTGACATTAAACTAACATTTAATAAAACAAGGATGACAACATCCATAAAGCGAAGCCTTGAAACGGTAGGACAAACGCACAGTGAGCCCAGGAATCCAATTTTGTGGAAAAAATTAATAACTTCCTTATTTTTCAACCAAATCAAACAATTTTTTTTTTAATTAAAAGGTTTTTATAGTACCTTTTATAGAATTAACAAGATTATCCCTTCCTCCCTCTCTAGATGATTGGGGGGTCAAAATATCACCCCCAAAAATTGGTTTTTGGTCGATTTTGATCCAGGCCACTTTGAATGGCCATCACGGCCAGGGAAATGATGGGAAAAAAATTGTGCAAAATAGCAAAGATGGGCAATGGCCCAATGTGTCAGGTGACATGTGTCCCAGGCCTGTCAGCCAAGCAGTCTGGCTGCACTGGCATGCCAAAAATCCTCAAAAACTTCAATTTTTGACAATTTTTGCGACCTTTAACTGCGGCTGTCGGCCAAACGGCCGGCCAGACCACCTCTGGCCGCACACCCGCCAATCCGGCTTGGAATGACCTACAAAAAAGTGGTAATACACCTGGCTGCGCCACAAACACACACCGCCCTGTGTGCAAAAAACACAACAAAAAATCGTCATTTTTTTGGTGTGCTAACTTTGCCGCCAATTAAAGGATGGAAGGCGGCCGGCAATTATCTCTGACTTCTTCTGAGTGCAGTTAGAGCCGGCCATTGTGGTTCTAAAGATACCTTTAGATTTCTGGTAGCCCCTCCAGGAGGCCCTCAGGGTCCAATACACAAGGGCATAGTAAAATTTTATTTTGAGATGCTCTAACTTTTCCACCACTGGTGGGAAAATTTTATGCCATGATTTTTCGGAAAGGCATTTTGCCAGATTTTTACCCTGTAAAAGGATTTTTCTCTATAATGAAATCCGGCAACAAATTATATAAGGATTATACACTAAAAATAGCTTAAAACGACCTTTACAAAAATATCTATAGAGGTTAAGCAACTAAGTGAAAGTTGATAAGACCAATGGGATCCTCTTATATATTGCCTAATTAATGCTAGAACTTCATCCTAAAAATTTTCACCTCGTTGCTAAAAAGATCAAGGTATTTGAATCAGAGCTTAAAAAAATATTCAACGTGCTTTTTTTTGCATTTTCACCAACTTTCTTTAATATGGATTCAAGAGGTTTTTTTTATACAAAACTATTTAGTTTCTTGTTATCCAGCGTTAGATAATTGCACAACCTTTCTAAAATGTTATTACATTACGTCCTAAGTTAATATTTGATTAAATGGCAAGTAAAACAAAAAAATTTAAAAATATTTTTTTTTGGAGATTTTTGTATCTAAATTTCGTGAATTCCAGGGTAACAACTTCAGAAGGCCATAAAAACTTTAATTTTTTTAAATTTTCATTAATTTAAAATGGCAAACCTCCTCTAATATGATGAATTTAACCATGGACTTTTAAAATAATTGATTTTCTAAAGTGCGATTTTGGGCATAAATAATTTTTTCCACAAAGTTGGATTCCTGGGCTCACTGTGAAACGGACATTAAAACTTGTATAGTGTCAGAACTGAATAATCATAATATAAATGTATAAGAGTCAAAGCAAAATTGTAAGTAAATTTGTTGAAAAACTGCTTGATTCAGGATAATGTTTATGGACATACTTACATTTTTAAGACTTGATTATAGAGTTGCTTCGCTGATTACATTATACTTTGTTGTCCCAGGAATCAATATACCAAAAATCAGATCAATCGAATGATTAGATCACATAAAAATTTGTTGTAAAAAAAATATAAAAAATTAACATGTTTAAAATGGACATACGGACATTTTGGTGATGATTATAGGGTTGCTACGCTTTCTAAATCGTACCTAACTATTAAAAAAATCACCATGCAAAATTTGAAATCGATAGGACAATTCTAACATGCCTAAATTAATTAAAAAAGCTATCCGTTACGGACGTACGGACGGACCAACGTACGGACGGACCGACCCTAATTATAGAAAAGCTTCGCTTTTAAAAAGATATAAATTTATCTATATAATGAATCTACTCTATTATTATCAGAGATCTAAAGGGATAAGACAATAGCCGTTAAATTTATGTGTATCTCCAATGATGATACACAAAATTATCCCTTCTGTAGATTACAATTAGTGGTTTAAACGTTTGGATACTTAACTTAATGAACCAACCAATCAAATTTCTCCAAAGTTGTTGGGCCAACGAATAAGAAAACGTTATGATAAAACTTTAGGGACTAGTGTAATAAACAGCTCAATGTCCCCTTCCTACTTTATCATGAGTAATTCCTGGACAAATGATTATCTACTCTATATCTCAGTTTGTTCGTTCGCTATTTCCTTGATCAGTTATGGAGTATCCTATTGTATAAAATAATAAGCTTTTTTGTTTGTAGCGAAAGATTTCGCTAACCGCTAAACCGATATGGTTCTCCTTTACAGTGAGGCTTATTATAGGTCCTGACATGGTTTTATGCTATTTTATTTTTATATTTAAGTATGGTTTTGGGCCACTTTTCAATAACCCTTCAAAAAAGAGCCGCTAGATGCTAGGGGCGCATCCGCTAGTAGAATTATAAAACAATAAATATCATTAACAAATATCCCATACTCTATGAGATAATATATATATTTGCAATACCTTTCAAAGTCCTAAAGTTTCAGTTCAGTTCAGTTCAGGCGCGTCTCTCTTTTGGACTGTGGAGTCCAGAGAATACGGCCACCCTGCTCCTCCATGAATTCCTTTTTTTGGCAAGTGCTTCAGCTTCTCCCCATGTTAATTCCAAATTAAAGAGGTCCTTTTCAGTGCTCCGCCTCCAGGTCATTTTTGGTTGTCCCCGTTTACGTTTACCAGTGGTGGGGTTCCATTTTAAGCACTTTTTTGGAAACCTATTTTGTTCCATTCTAAGCACATGTCCTAGCCACCTTAGTCTTTTAAATTTCACTTCTGCTTCAATACTATTGCACTTGGTCTTAGCATACAGCTCAATGTTTGATATTTTGTTTGGCCAGAATATTTTGCAAATTCTTCTTAGGCAGCTATTGTGAAATGCATTAAGTTGATTTGATTCAGTTTTCACAGTTCTCCAGCATTCAGCTCCATAAAGAAGAACTGATTTCACATTACTGTTATAAAGTCTGATTTTTGTTTTCAGAGCAAGTTTCTTTGAATTCCAAACGTTGTGTAGACTGTTGAAAGCAACCCTAGCCTTATCAATCCTGGTTTTAATATCAGCTTTTGAGCCATTTTCACTGCTGATAACACTCCCCAAATAGGTGAATTTGTTGCTTTGTTTCAATTGTTCACCATTTATTGTTATAGTTTGATCAGGGTTTGTAGGTATATTCATAATTTCAGTCTTCTTGACATTAACAAAGAGCCCGACTTGTCCTGCGTATTTGACTAGTCTATCTGTCTTAGCTTGTAGATGTTTAATTGTTTCTGAAATCAGTGCCAGGTCATCAGCAAAGTCCAGATCTTCTAGGTGTCCTAGTATGCCCAGCTGGAGACCACGTTTTTTGTCCTCTGTGGTTTTCTTCATCACCCAGTCAATGACCAATAAAAATAGAATAGGTGATAAAAGTCCTAAAACAAAACTTTTATACTTGAAAATTTTATATGGATGGTAGAGATAAGCAGAGAAATTCAAAAAAATGTGAATAAATCTTAATATACGTTTTTGCATATTTTTGGTAAATAAAGGTGATAATTATTATATAAAACAAGGATGACCAACATCCATAAAAGCGAAGCTCTGAAACTGTAGGACAAATTAATATTTATACTTGTAGTGTGTCAGGACTGAAAAATCAGAACATAAATGTATAAATGTCGAATCAAAATTTTAATTAAATACAGGATAATGTTTAAGGACATACTTACGTGTTTAGGACTTGATTATAGAGATGCTTTGTTGTCCTAGGAATCAGTATTCCAAAAATCAAATCAATAGGATAATTTTATCACATACAAATTTGTTGTTAAAAAAGTTAAATGTTTAAAATGGTCATACGGACATTCTAGTAATGATTATAGAGTTGCTACGCTTTCTAAATCGTACCTAACTACTACAGGAAGCACCATGCAAAGTTTGAAATCGATAGGACAATTCTAACATGCCTAAATTAACGAAAAAGCTATCCGTTATAGACGTACAGACGGACGGGTGGACGGACGGACCCTAATAATAGAAAAGCTTCGCTTTTAAAAACAACTCTATTTGAAATTTGAAATTTGTTTTAACAGAAACGAAGGGCTAAACCTTGAATATTTTGCTAGCCGACAATAACTCTTGTATATCATAATTTAATAAGCAGAACTTTAATTAGTGAATTAGTCTAAATAAAATTGTACATAAATTTGTTGCAAAATTGCTATATGCACGATACAGTAAAAGGACATAAATTCATTTTAAGATTTGATAATAGAGTGCAACCTAACTGTTATAAGAATCATCAAGTTTGAAATATATAGGCCAATTCTAACATGTACAAATTATGAAAAAGAGCTATCTGTTTCGGACAGACGGACTGAAGGACAAAGTGAATTATAGAGTAACATTGGTAATAAATATATTGACCAATTTATCAATCCGTTTCTCTCTGAAAAATTTCCACAATTCCTTACTAGGTCAAAAGAATAAAGTCAAATTTTGATGGGGTCTAGGGTAAAGTAGAAAACAATATTATGGCTTTTAATCTTTTGATAAATAATTAGCGATTCCTGTAATATTTAGATATATTGTACATAAAAAACGAAGTACTTTTATGGATACTAGTGGCTACGTCCCTTGCATCCCAAGAAATGAATTTGCAAATTAAATAGCCAAAAAACTTTATAGAAAATATGTAAAGCTTACCTAGAAGAAAGAACCATATCAGTTCTGTAGTTTTTGAGATCTTAAGCTTCAGACAGAAAATCCTTACTACTTTATATAATAGGATAGTCATCTTTATAACAAAACTCTCTGTTATTTAACAAATCATAAAAAGCTTTCCTGAATATTCAAACCTCTTAGTCTAACCGTCTTTCAGATCTTAATCAACAAACGGATACAAGGACAGACAGACACACAACCCCATACTTGTGTATATAGGATATGTAAACTCTTATATATCCTTGAAATTGATTGAAACCTTAAGTGATACTTTACATATGTGAGCCAGAGCAGGGAGGGAGGGCACATTGGGCTGTTTATTACACTAGTCCCCAAAGTTTTATAATAACATTTTCTTATTCATTTGCTCAACACCTTTGGGGTCTTTCATTAAATCTTTATTGATTGGTTTATTAAGTTGAGTGTTCAAACGTTTTCACCACTAATTCTAATCTACAGAATGGGTAATTTTGTGTGTTATCATTAGGCCATTGTCTTGTCCTTTTAGATCCCCGGTACAATGTACTGTACTGGCTGCTTGAAAACTTTTGTAAATATCATGACATAACACTACAAACACTAAACAAATATTTTTTAAAAATCTAATAAAACAAGGATGATTATGTTCTGTAGTAGCATAGCTGTTTCAAATTATAAGCAAACCTTATAGTAAAACTAAATTATATACATTTGAGAAGGGGGGGGGGAGGAAGTCGACCCCCCCCCCTTCCTTTTTAGTTTTAGAATTCAAAAGAAAAAGTTTTTAAAAATTAGGGAGGAGAAATTTTTTTGTTGCGGCGATTTTATCTTGGGAGGTTTGTGGAAACTCCTCAAAAATATATGAGAATTTATTGTAAAGGAGAACCATAGCGGTCCAGTGGTTAGCGAGATCATTCACTACAAACAAAAAACTAGCAGTTTCGCCAATGGCCTCTAGGGGCTTTGCTCCAAGAGGTAATTAAAAAAAATTAAGTACCTCTGGTGCTGCAACCTCTGATTTTAAATTAACTGCCTACAAAAATTGGGTTGGGGGTGTCCCACGCCTCAAGAAATAGCCTAAAACCACCACAGGACCAGTAGGTATAATCCATGAAGAGTAGAATCCGATTGGTTCAGTGGTTACCGAGATTTTAAGGGACAGACAGAAGGACGGAGTGACATCATTCTACTTTGTATTATAGATAGATAGGATAGGATATAGGCATATGTAATATGTATATTAATATAGAAAACAGAGAGGAAATTTAAGAAAGAAAAAGCGACACAATCCACCAACCAGGGATCTGGTCATTCTTTTTAATGTCAAAGTAAAGCTCTTTATAGTGCCTATGAAAATTACGTCATATTAGAATAATCCGTTATTCTAATATGACGTAATTCGGGATTTCTCATTTTTTGGTATTATTTATACAGCATTAATGTTAAAGTTAAAGTCAGGGGGAAGGGGAGAATAAGGAAAGGGAAAGTAGTGCAGTGATGGGTAAAGAAAGGGAAAGTGAATTTTGTAATGATAGAATATTGATTTATGACATCCAATTATAGACAGCTTTTCGCGGATAGTAAAATAAAAAAAAATCTTAAATTAATTCCACTTTTGTTGGTCCCTAAGGGCTGAAGTCCTAGGCCAACTATACTATTATTGATTTAATTTTACTAATCCTTAAAAGTTGTTGCAATATATGATCTTAAAGTGTGGCTAAGAACCGGTTCTAATCAAGCGGAAAATAATCTGTTTCGAAGACATAATGGAAAAGACAATTACTTGCACAAGGGAAAATATTTAAAAATATATTCTATTTTGTATTTTAAAAATGGAATATTAGTCCTAAATCTAAAATAAGTTTCAGTTATTTTTTTCTTTATGAACGTATCCCTGATTCCTGAGACAATCAATATCTAACAGACTAATACATTAAATATGTGTCAGTTGCACCGGGGTAGTTTTTCAAACTTTTAACTTATGGGGGGAATTTAGGTAGGCTGCAATTAACTTGTGATGTTTATATATTTCTTTAGTGGCGAAGCTACTCTATAATTCATTTTGTTGTCTTTCCGTCAGTCAGTAAGTCCGTAGTGCTTTGGGAGAAATGTATTTTCTCAGCTGCTATTAAAAATAGACGTCTGAATTTTTTCAAATCAAAGAAACCTTATACAATATCCGTTAGTCTGTCAGTTTTGCTACAAATATAGATATTTAAAGATATTTCGGAATTTTTTAAAATTTTTATTTAACAAATGCCCTATAAATCACCTTGTTCATATTCCCATTCATAATTTGTTGTGCTTCGCTACTTATTGATGTTGTCATCCTTGTAATTATATTGCTAAGAACATTCCAAAATATTATCAATCGGAATGATTCATATTGCATCTGGACCAATTATGTATTTTGATGTTTATTTTAAAGAGAGTCAGAAGAGACCCACAAGGGCTAGAAACTGTTAAATATTATATATAAATGAGTAAAGAAATACGTGAAAACACCTATTAAAAGCAATTATAGTAAATTTGTTTTTATGTAGGTATGAAAATAATAGTAATAAACTGACTGATTGTGATTATAGAGTAGTTATGAATCATGATATTAAGCTGAAAATTTCGGAACAAGCAAACATTACTCCACTTAAATTCCACATTGTTCAAGTTATTGGGGATTATTACTCTTTTCTTTGAATCTATGTCATATACAATTTATGCCTCACTGACTTTAATTCATTGTCTCACATTCTACCAAATTATTGATTTTATGTCCTTCTATTAGATAAAGTTAAAATGTTTTTTGTCTGTAGCTTAAGATTTTAATAACTATTGAACCGATTAGGGTCTCATTATTAGGTAAGTTTCGCTGGTCCCGTGATGGTTTTGTGCTATTTTATACTCATATTTATGTCTTGGGATAGTTTTAGGCTAATTTCTACCCCTTCCTATACCCATATTAATACAAAGCTGTTATCCATAATACAAAGTAGCTTGATGTCTGTCCGTCTGTCTGCCCGTCCCTTAAGATCTTGGTAATCACAGAACCGATCGGATTCTACTCTTCAGGTTATATACCTATATTGGTCCTGTGGTGGTTTTAAGCTATTCTTGGGGGGTGGGACACCCCCAACCTCCCAAAAAATGAAAAAATCGCCCCCCCCCCCCAATTTTTTAAAATTAGGTATTTAAAATTAGTAGTGGAGTGGGGGCTTCTCCACAGGTACTTAATTTTTTTAAGTATCTAAAAATAGTGGTGAAGTGGGGGCATCTCTAGAGGTACTTAATTTTTTTTCATTAATTACCTCTTAGGGCAAAGCCCCTAGATGCTAGGGGCGAAGCCGCTAGTATTATATAAAGTAGTAACGTTTAAATATTTATCAATAAAGATCTCATTAAACAAATAAACCTAATTAGCTTTCCATTTTAGGGAAGCTTCCCATAGTACTTTAATAACAATATTATTTTTTAATTCAAGAATTTGGGTGGTTTAAGCTATTTTTGTTTCCCTCGAGAACACAGACACCCCTCCCCTATTTAAAAATACATTTAAAAAAGAGGGGCAAGGGTCGTTATTTTGTTTATTACTTTAGGTAATTTTCTCTATTAAAGATACAGCTGTAACAAGGATCATCGATATGGACCTCCTATACATTGAAGCTTATTATATGTCCCGGGATGGTTTTAGACTGTCTTGTGTTTATGATATGTCTAGGTATGGTTTTAGGCTTTTTTCCTTCCATATCCTTGGATAGGGAGTCCCTATATGCTCGAGTTCTATAGTTCATTTCCCAAAAATATTTTCTCTGTATGTATCCTAATTTGGCCTAACATGAAAATGATATTAAGAACGAGGAATATGTTTGGCAGTTGCCAAAAAATTATACCTGGTCGCGTATTCAAGAGGTGGGGTAAACTTTTGTATTTTTTGCATATCCCAATATTGAAACAAAACAATAGAGGGGACAGGTACTAAATAATTGTATGTTCATTAGATGGGGACCGTTTTAATTGTGTCTATAAATATCAGCAAATAGCGTCAGAAATAGTAACACAGCCAAGTCGTTACAAAAGAGCAGAAATCAATTAGTTAGCCGACGCAAAAGGTCCCCACCCATGGAAAAAGGTAGTTGTATGGTCGTGATCGTGTTGTTGGTCATGTTCGTGTATCTATCTCTCTATCTCATGAACCAAACGATCTCTCCAATCGCTAGACTTCTTAATTAAATTATTAAATGCTTTTTTATCATTTAATTCTGTGGTATATGTTATAATTATACATTATTTCTTTTTTTTTGGTATCTTTCTGAATTTTTTTCTCAATAGTTATCGAAAAAATATTCATTTTTCAGTATGGCTTTGAAACCGTTTAATATCTACTGGATTATAGCCGGTTCTCAGCCATAATGAAAAATCATGTATAAATCGTATTACAGACAATTTTCAATGAATACTAGAATAAAAGTCTCAAAAATAATACCTGTTTTGATAGCCCGTGCCTTCGCCCTCTTAGAGCAAACAAAACTAGTTTAAATCCTAAAATTTTTCGGAAAAGTGTCTATAATACGATGAGATAAATTAAATCCCCCCCCCCCCCCCAATAAGTTACCAATGCACCCTAACAATGAATGTATAAATAGATAATAGTATTACTACTATAACATATCAAGATATTTTACATAATCAACAGGAACTAATATATTGTACAGTTCTTTTATAAGATTTTTATTTATTTAAACCATTAAAGATTACTTTTTTATTTCTGCAGCTTATCCAAGATAAAAATGTGTTAAAATTTGTTTAGAATTAATGTCTGTAAATTTCCACGTCCATATTGGTTGAATTCAGAATCCTATTTTTAGGGTGTTTCTCCTTTTTTTAAAGAAGAATTTACTATTTCAGCTTCAAAATTTTTTGAATTCAGAATCCTATTTTTAGGGTGTTTCTTCTTTTTTTTTTAAGAAGAATTCACTATTTCAGCTTCAAATAGATCATAATGTACAAAGCATAAATATCAAGAGTTGGTCCTTTTTGTATAATATGTAATATGTTAGCAGTGTTGCTCCTTTCATTATAGATATGTTCTTATGCAAATAATAGAAATAATCAGGGATCTCTAGGGATAAGACTATGGCCAATAAATTGATGTACATCCCCTATGATGATACACAAAATCACCCCTTAGATTGTAGATTCAAATTAGTGGTTGAAACTTTTGGACACTCAACTTAATGATCTACCCAAAATTCAATAATAATCCTCATTTTTGTAAATCCAACGAATAAGTAAACGTTATTATCAAACTAAAGTAATAAACAGCACATTGTCCCCTCTCTCTCTGGTAAATAATAATATTAATGTTATTAACAGGTTATATACTTTTGGCAAAGGATAACATGAATAACCTCTACAGGAAATGTAGGGTATAGTCCTTTTCACGACATCCCTCCATAAGGAGCGATTCTACGTATTTTTCACAGTAGCTTTTCTCCTATTTCTAGCCCCTGCGGGGGGCTCTAACCCTGCGGGGCCAATTACCTAACCCTGTGGGGCAATCACCTAACAGAATATAACCTAACCTAACCTAAAATAACCTATAAAAAGCCATTTTAAAAATACGAAGAATCGCTCCTTATGGAGGGATGTCGTGAAAAGGACTATACCCGAAATGTACTCTAAAAAGATAATATTTCACTTTGCTGGATAACCTCTAGAGAATGGGTACACTACAATATATTTTTTTGATGTACTAGAACCTGGATAACCTCTAGAGAATGGGTGCCCCACAATATCTTATTTTGATGTACTAGAACCTGGATAACCTCTAGAGAATGGGTGCCCCACAATATCTTATTTTGATGTACTAGAACCTGGATAACCTCTAGAGAATGGGTACTCCACAATATCTTTTTTTTGATGTACTAGAACCTGGATAACCTCTAGAGAATGGGTACTCCACAATATCTTATTTTGATGTACTAGAACCTGGATAACCTCTAGAGAATGGGTACTCCACAATAGCTTATTTTGATGTACTAGAACCTGGATAACCTCTAGAGAATGGGAACCCAACAATATCTTATTTTGATGTTCTAGAACCTGGATACCTCTAGAGAATGGGTACTCCACAATATCTTTTTTTGATGTACTAGAACCTGTATAACCTCTAGAGAATAGGTACTCCACAATATCTTATTTTGATGTACTAGAACCTGGATAACCTCTAGAGAATGGGTACTCCACAATAGCTTATTCGCATTTAGTAAGTGGTATGCAATGCATGTCAATTAAATGTGAAATCAATCGTCGAGTATTTCAATTTCACAACCTAAAACAAATAGGGTAGTAGTTCATTAGTAGTTGAGGATTTTGATTTGAAATCTTAAGTTTAATATTTTCAGGGAAGGAGTGGAAATTTGACTGTTTATTACACTAATCCCCAAGTAACGTTTTTTAATTCGTTGTCTTAACAAATTCAAGAATTTTTAATAAATTTTGATTTTTGGTTAATTAAGTTATGTATCCAAACGTTTCAACCAAGAATTGTAATCTACACAACGTATAATTTTGCGTATCATTATTGAGGTGGGGACGTACATCAATTTATCGGCCATTATACTTATATCAAATATTCTAAATTTTTCTTTATAAAACTTGTCCCTATGTTTACATGTGCTGCATGGTTTGTAAAGATTAACCTATTCTTTTTCATATTTTACAACCAGACATCAATCTGATGAAAATTCTGATATCTCATACAATTCCTTTTTCTTCCTTACACAGTTCGCCGAGTTTTAATTCAAATGCTGGGTCAAAATTCAAGTATGGCTTTTTGAAAAAAAGTTATATTTCTTAAGTGTTCTGAAATCATAAAAGAATTATTAACAGAAGATTTTTATACAATTTTCAAACATTTTAGACAATAACTTTGTAAGATTTTGTATGCAAATAATTTTGGTTATCACCTTTAGCCGAATATAAGCAGGGAGTAAGGGGACATTGGACTGTTTATTACCCTAGTCCCATAAGTCTTAATATAACGTTTTCATATTCGTTAACTTAACAACCTTTGTGCCTTTAATTGAATTTTGATTGATTTGTTCATTTAGTTGAGGGTCCAACGTTTCAACCAATAATTGTTATCTATTTATTTTAGCATTAGCATCGGGGATTAACATCAATTTATTGGCCATTGTCTATTCCTGGATTATAAGACCCCACCTCCGATGGTATGTTTTTTAACATTAAAAAAGCTTAAATAGAACTAAGTCTCATGCATTGGTAAATTATAAATCTCACAATATTGTCAATAGAAACTTGAATTATGTCATCTGTTAGATCATTTAAATAAAAGTATAGAGGGGGTACGAGTTATATGTAACTCTACCTACGGGGTAGGGATCATGTGCCGACTTCCAATTGGGTCTTTGAATATCAGCCAATAGCGTCGGAAGTATAAACACATCCAAGTCTCTACAAAAGAACAGAAAGCAATTTGCTAACAAACCAAAGGGTTCTCACAACTTGGGCCAGGTAGTTATCTGGATTATACATTTATACTTATAATATACGTTCATTGCTTGGTCATGTTAGTCATTCTCCGTATCCCTTTTATACCTCAAATTAATGATGCAGAAATAATTTGAAGTCATACTGAAGCCTTAATGAATTTGGCAATTTGTCCTAAAAGTCATTGTAGCGACCTGTGCTTTTGTATAGGACAATTTTTGTTTGTAACAACATATTGAAAATATTTTCTTTTCTTATGGATATTGTTATATTTCTACAGATATTACTTCTGCTAGCTTAGCAATACAAACCTTATTCATTGTTTAGGTAGCGAACCTGCTTTACAATTCATCTTGAATATGTAGAACTAGCTTCTAGAGGAAATAAAGGTGGGATGGGAGGCAGTCGACCCCTGCCCATTAGTTAATTTTAAAAATAAACAACTTGGGGGAAGAACATTTTTATAGGGGCGATTTCCTATGTTAGGGAGGTGGTACCCTCCCACATCGGGTCAGCGTTTATTAGCGAGTTTCTTCGATACAAACACCTAGACATACATCCTATTATTTTTAAAGAAGGTGTATCAACTTTTTTTTTATAGCTAGCCGGTTCTTTTAGTAAGTAGTAGATGTAAAATTTTTCATAGAATTCAGATATGCAATCGGTTTTTTTGTAGACCTCTTATTTTTAAAGTAATTTAAGTTTTTTAAAAAAATAATTAAGTCGGTTTTAAGGTACTAAAACGCAACAAAATAAAAGAAGAAAATGGCCAGTAAGAACAAAAATAGTAAGATATTTAATTTGACACCTTACTTTTAAAATTCTGTTGAGTAATTATTGAAAAAATTTATTTTTTTAACCTCGGTTTAATAAAAACTTTAGACCTAAATATTTTCTCAAACAGACATAAAAAACATGGGTTCATATATACCTTTAGAATCAGAAAAATATTACGAATCCATTGTAAGCAAAATTGAAAAAAAGTAAAAAAATTAAAAAATTAAAAAATGGCCAATTGTATTTTTTGTTCTGGCAACACTATCGTCTTCCCTTTTTTACCCCCCTTTTACCCCCTCTATACCCCCTTCCCATTTTTATACTCAATTCAAAAGTTAAGACGTTGCCTGTACAATATAATATGATATTTTCATATAATTCCTTTTATTGTAGTTTATATACTATATTGTAAACTTTTTTTTTCAATTTTGCTTACAATGGATTCGTAATATTTTTCTGATTCTAAAGGTATATATGAACCCATATTTTTTACTTGTGAAATGATAAAATTGAGTTCAAAGTTTTTTAATCTCGTGGGTTTAAAAAAATCGATTTTTTCAATAATTACCTGACAGAATTGAAAAAGTAAGGTGTCAAATTAAAGATCTTACTATTTTTGTTCATAATGGCCATTTTCTTTCTTTTTTTTTGTTGCATTTTAGTACCTTAAAATCGACTTGATTTTTTTTTTAAAAACTTAAATTACTTAAAAAATAAGAGGTCTACAAAAAAACCGATTGCATATCTGAATTCTATGAAAAATTTTACATCTACTACTTACTAAAAGGACCGGCTAGCTATAAAAAAAAGTTGATACAACTTCTTTTAAGGATTAATTTGTTTACAAGCAAAATCACATTATAACAAACTGTATCAGTCTATCTGTCCTTAACACATTAAAGAGATTTTGACACTATATTTGATTTTTAAAGGGAACCGTAACATTTTTAATCTGCTTTTAAAGATTGAAATTGGAATTTTGTAATTCGAAAATTCATCACAAACAATAAAGACAAATATGTGGAAATCAGTTGTAAAAGACAAACCGGCTAAAAAAATATGCTTTATAATAATGGGAATGTAGACATGTATAACTTGAATAGCAGCCAAGAAAATTACTTTTCTCTCAAAACGTTTCAGACAAACATATCAGATGAACATTTCGAATTATAGAGTAGCTTCGCACTCTTTCATAATGACATTTATTCTCAATCATTCACATTAGAAAACTAAGAGGTAAAAAGAACAATATAATTATGTAAATTTAGAAAGTTATAGTTAGAAAATTAATTTCAATTTTACAAAAGAAACTAAGAACTCTTTCTTTTTGACAGAATTAAACATAAAGTGTACACAAGTTAAAAAGTATTTATATGCAGATAAAAAGAAAGAAAATTAATTCATAAAATACTAATTTCAATTTCTATCTTTTTTAGATGTTTTGTGGTATATTTATATTAGATGACAGTAGTTCCCTGTTGAGAACATTTTTCCTACTACTAGAAAATTGCTCTCTGCTCTCTTGTAGCGACTTGGCTATGTTAATATTCCTGACGCTATTGGTTGATTTTCAAAGACACAATTAAAAGTCGGCACTGGGTCCTCGGGTTGTTGACATATAGTTATTTAACCCCTTTCCCCTCTGTTCTTTTACTCTAATTAATATCTTCTATAATAGAAAACAAATTTTGTTTCGAAATTGTATTTTTCCTTCTCACCAAATGTCAAAAAACCGTATGTGTACTTTTCTTAAAATTCCTTTAAAATATTTGAATATTCTGTCCTGACATTTACGAGATCTTTTGGTACATACATATATACAACTTACAATTTTAAGTAATATGTTTAGCTATTGAAATTGATAGTCAATAAAAAATCTTTCTGATTATTTAGATTTTAGGTCCAAATAATTTATAATCCTATTATATAGTCTTTTTAAAGGGTATAAAATGCAAGGACATATATTTTTTTAACTCTTATTTCATACATCTTAATTGGAAATAATAATCAATTTAGTAGTGAGACAATAATTGTCTTCCATTAATAAAATGTAAAAAAAATTAGAATATGATATCATTATAATAAAGTGTGTCTGTTTATTTGTATCGACGGATCTCGCTAACTGCTGAACCAATCAGTATCTCCTTAACAGGGTAGCTTCTCATAGGTCCCGGGAAGGTTTATAACTAATTTGGAGGAGGGTACCACCACCATCCTAAGAGAAATCACAAAAAAATCGAATTTTCTTTACGTTTCTCGATTTTAGGAAGAGAGTTCAACGCAACATATACATATTTGAAATATAAAAAACATTTAAAGTGCCACTAGAGGCCTCTAGAGTCGTAGCCACTTGTATTATATAAAGTAATAATCTTTTTTTTTTGTTTGAAGCTAAAGATTTCAATAACTACTGAACTTGTTGATTTCTCCTTTTTTGATGAGCTTTGCATTAGTCAGTGGATGGTTGTAGGCTATAAAAATCTTAAATTTAAGTTTGGTTATAGACAATTTTCCTACTTGCCTTACTCTATATAATACATGGCTCCTGGAAGCTAGGAGCGCAGCCGCTCGTATTTTATCGTTTAAATTTTAATTTTTGTAGCATAAAACTAATTCAGAAAGTAATGTGAATACTGAATAGGGAATGTTAAAAGAAGATAGACGTTTATTATTACAGACAGAAAGATATAAAACTGTAGAGAAGCTTCGCCACTTAAAAATATTGGAATGAGCTGTCAAAATCTGTAGCCTCAGCTCATGAGAGATTCATGAAGAAAAAACAATTTTGCTAAGTGCAAAGATTTTTAAACTTTTAACAAAACTTTTCAAATGTTTCTTCGGTTTTTTCTCAAAGAATATTTTAGAACAATAATGGTAGTTTGAATAATTTATAGTTTTGGAATAAATAAAAGGGTTAAGCAAGTACAAAATACATATAAAATCACAGATTTGTGGCTCCTTACAAAATGTATTTTCCCTCAAAGTGCCTTGTTGAGCACAAAACCCCCCTTTTATGTTTTTAAAAACAAATCTAAAATATGATGGAAGAATTTTTTTACTGCTAATCCATGCATATAGTAGGACTTATAGAGGCCCAAACAATGCGGGGTTATCCTGTACCCAATACAACCTAACCAAACCTTGCCTACAATAAAACACAAACATATGGTAAAAAACCTACCCTGTCCAGTGTCCAATCTATTTTACAATAAAGCTTTGCTATAGTTAGTAACTAAACTTCAAAGCGTCATTTTATAAATGTTTGATTTTTAGGCATACCAGCAGTAAAATACCTGACTGAACCCTGATCTTTTGCTATCCATGTTTTGTTTTGCAAAATAATACTAAAGTTTTTTAAAGGTGCATGTGCTTTATTTGTTTTAGGGTTTTGGAAAATCAGTATAAATATTGCCTTTATAATTATACTGAAATTATTGTTATAAATTGATTATTTATAAAAACCAAAACTTTTTTCTCCATTAGTTAAGTAAAAAAGGATGTTGGATATACGTGGATATTATGACAGGGAAAAAATTGTCGCCAATTTAGCTTGATAATATAGAACTCATTTATTGTTCAGTTCTTTCATCCAGTAGGATGAGAGAGGATGGTTTAAAAGGGGTGGAATGAAGTAAATCGTTATTTTAGCCCGCTGCGTGTTTCACTTTATTAGAGAGCATAAAAATCTGGTTTAGGATCCAAGTAATAATACATCCATTTAAGTAAAGGACTGAAAGTGAATTGAAAATTCATTGGGTTAATTCCTATTTTGTTGGTCCCTTGGGGCCAAAGACAGGGATTAATTCTTTGATTTTTCTTTTCTTTCTGTAGAAAATTGTCTTTAATTTAATGCAATATGTAATGTTTTGCATGATCTGTAATCAAAAATCGTGCAATCGTTGCTTAATATTATGGAAAACAAATTTCTTTATTTAGACACTAGTGGCTTTTTAAGCTAGAAGAAAAATTTCTAAAAATTTTAATAAAGAAAAGAAACTAAAAAGAGAAAAAAAATTCGGGGATTGTAATATTTTTCCCTTTCTTGTGGGGTAGTTGTCTCCCATTTTTACCTTATATCAAAATAGCTTAAAACAACCGCAGGATCAGTAATTATATTTCTTGAAGAGCAGAACCCTATCGGTTAAGTGGTTACCGTGATTCAGACGGACAGACATCGTTCTACTTTGTATCATAGATAATACTTTTATCGATTATACTATATTTGTATAAACAGTTTTTTAACAAAATATAGAAGCACACATTTCTTATGAGATGTCCACTGAATAAGTTTGAAAAAGATTTGCTCAAACACTTCTCAGATTCTCTGTGAAACCAAAACTTTGTTTGCCTCAAGATTTAGAAAAGATTTACTTGAGAGCCTTTTCTATCTATCTATCTATCCAACCATTTGTAAATCTGTTTTTTTAGAAATTTTGAAAGATTTAGAAATGAATCCTTTTCTTGAATTTTAAAGTAGACTTTCTATTTATTTCAAAGCTTTGATTAGTTGAAAATAACCAAAAATAGCTAAAATATTAATTTGTAAAGATTTTATCGATTATTCTTTGGGTTTATTTCCTCTAGAGCATAAAACTATTAGATAAAGAATGGGAATTGGATTTTTCTAGGGGTTATTCCTGGAAAATTAAAACTATTAAATTTTTGGGCTAATTTCAATAAATGATAATTTTAGTTGCATAGCAACTATTCTATATCTATGTCCTACAAGTTAATATTAACCAAAAAAGGAATTTTCCTATGGGCTCGGCAGCAGCATAAGCCGCCTGTAAGCCACAGAGAAGTTAATAAACTTTTACAATTTTAAAATTAATTGAAGTGTAAACCAGCTTAAAATATAAAAATTCCTCTTTTTCAAAACATTGCAAAGCATCCACTGTGATCCTGTTTTCATGGTAGTTCAATAACCAGTTATCCCGCCGGATATCCGGTATTAGAAATTAGCTGGTTATCAGATATCCAGCCAAATATGTATCTGGCCCAACCCTACTATCAATAGACTATTATTCAAAATTGAAATGTTTTTTTAGCTGCCTATGTCCTGTTTGCATGGAAGTGAAAGAATGGGAGGATTTGTGATAAAACCATTATACATCATATACCTGCAACCTACCAGTTCTTACTCAATTCTTTTAAAATAGACTTTATAATTTTTGAGTATACACTGAATTTATTATTGTCTTTCTTTGTATTGATAAGATAATAATAAATTTTTGGGTATACTTGGTTTGAGAACACTGCTCCCTATTGTCCCTTTATTTTACACTTTGGTTTGACTAAAGAGTGCCACTAGGGAGCTAGGATTGAGAAATCGACTTCTAGTCTTGGCTAACCTCTCACTAAGGCATCTGAATATAATGTACTAGCTTGGTAAGCGCCTAACTCAAATATGGTACGCTAAGGTGAGATCTGGTTGATGGCACTTCATTGGAGAGAGATGGTGCTACTAGATCTTGGCTCAGGGAGACTGTATAATAGATAGGCGCCTCTAAAACGAATATGTATGAGTCAGATGAGAGAGTAGTCAACAATGCAGTTTTGTGGACACATAGTTACCTTTGTCAAAACCCCCACTAGACATTAAAGTAGTTTGTTTAAATAGGTTAATTTTGAATTTTTGCAACTTTCAAACAAGTTATATTATTTAAAAATATTGTTCACATTGAGACCTGCAAAAAGAGAAAAAAAAACAATGTTGTGCATATATTCTTTATTCTAAAAAGTCAATATTTCCCACTGAGTAATGGCAAAATTCTATTATGATGATTAAAATTCCAAGGCCCAACATTTTGTTCTAGCCAAATCTAGAATAATATTGCATTAAGTAATCAGGAAATTCACAGAACATAAATGGTAATGATTAATAATTTATTTGTAGGTTTTTAAAATCAATAAAATATTTGAAATATATCTTAAAAATTTAAAAATATTGATGATTACTTAAATACATATGAATTTTTAAAGCAAAGCTTTAGTATCCTAACTTTTTTCATCAATATAAGATCTTTACATTAATTAATCATCAAGTGAAATTTATAAAATATTACTAATTATATTTTAAACAGATAAGACAATGGCTGATAAGTTGATGTACATCACAAAGATTATAGACAAAATTATCCTTATTTAGATTATAATTAGTTGTTGAAATGTTTGGACAGTGACACTCAACTTTATAACAAACTAAAGTCTCCAAAGTTGTTGAGCCGTCAAAAAGAAAAAATTATTTTAACACTTTGGGGACTAGTGTAATAAACAGCTCAATGTCCCCTCAATCCATAGATTTTAGCCCACTTTCAAAGAATTAACATTTGTTAAGCTAAGCATTAAAAAGCAATTAGTATCTTCATTAAGAATATTTCATGTAAACAATTTTTAGCATTTAAAAAGCTTTGGCATTGTGGGTATTACTATTCTAGAGCAAGCAATCAATACAAAAGGCTTGAAATAGAGAGGTATAGTCTAACTCTGAAACAGATTATTTTTCCAATTGATTTATTATCATCGGGATAAGATTGAAAAGGTTTTTGAAAACCACATCATCATGTATCACTTCTCAGTTTCTTTAGAATGGCCTTAATATAGTTATTTTTTAACAAGAATTGAAGCCTATCTTATAACAAAACTTGAATTGTTTAAATATACAATAGGTTTTTCCCTTAGTATAGATAAGAACCATTAATTAATATTAATGGTGAGTAAGTAAGCTATATTGCTTTTGAAGTATTTCTAACATCTTTTTGTTATGAAATTTAAAATTGTTATGTAGTACTACTAAACATTTGTTGTTTAACCTTCTTGGTTCATTGGAGATTTTCCCCACCTTTCTAAGCAAATTTCTATCTAGGTTCATAAAAAAAACTTTTACTCAACATTTTAAAACTAGAATATTTATATAACAGTTGAACAAAATAGAATTTTGATTCATTTGCCACTGCTACCAAAAAGTTTAAACTTTTTAAGATACTTTTCATTCTTAAGCAGTTTCACAGTAAATGGTTGAAATCAAACCAGATTCTTTTATATTTTAAAATTTATTTTTATGACCAATTTCTTTCTCTCCTCAGTTACTCTTTGATATTGCATAATATACAATGAAAGAGTCAAGAATATAAAGTATAAGACAATGGCTGATAAATTGATGTACATCTCAGTGATGATACACAAAATTAACCTTTCTGTAATTTACAATTAGTGGTTGAAATTTTTGAACCAATCATAATTCGATAAAAGTTCCAGAAGTTGTTAAGAAAGAATATGAAAACGTTATTATACAACTTTGGGGACTAGTGTAATAAACAGCCCAATGTCCCCTCCCTCCCTGGAAAAAGCACTCTCCATTCACTAGATTATAGAATTTGCAGTGTGACTGGGAGAGAAAAATAAGGATGTAGGAAACAGGATGACACCATCCATAAATAACGATGCTCATTGATAATAAAAACATTTCTAATTACCATGTAACTCAGCTTAATTTCAAGAACTTTAAAGCAGTTTTTTTTAAATTTAATTGCCCTCATGTAGTTATTTAATAATGGACAAAAAAATGATTTACTTACAAAGTAGAAACATATTGGTCAGGGGAATTTTAAACATAAAGCCGAAATATAATAAATTTAAATCATGTTTCCCCAAAAAAATGTCTTACATACGCACATATATAACTATTGAGAAGCTTCGCTCCTAAAAAGACTTATAGGTAAAAAAGACAATACCTTATGCAACCAGCTTTAGGCTACAGATTTATCTTTTGCATATGTGTACTTTTTGTACCGTTGTGGCAGAAATAATATTTACAAAATATTATTTATTTAAAACTTTTCCGGCAAATCCATAATATTATTATTGTGAAATTTGATAGTTCATTTTTCTTTTCATCTATAATACAAAGTAGAACGATGTCTGTCTGTCTGTCTGTTTGTCTGTCTGTTTGTCTGTCTGTTTGTCTGTCTGTTTGTCTGTCTGTTTGTCTGTCTGTTTGTCTGTCTGTTTGTCTGTCTGTTTGTCTGTCTGTTTGTCTGTCTGTTTGTCTGTCTGTTTGTCTGTCTGTTTGTCTGTCTGTTTGTCTGTCTGTTTGTCTGTCTGTTTGTCTGTCTGTTTGTCTGTCTGTTTGTCTGTCTGTTTGTCTGTCTGTTTGTCTGTCTGTTTGTCTGTCTGTTTGTCTGTCTGTTTGTCTGTCTGTTTGTCTGTCTGTTTGTCTGTCTGTTTGTCTGTCTGTTTGTCTGTCTGTTTGTCTGTCTGTTTGTCTGTCTGTTTGTCTGTCTGTTTGTCTGTCTGTTTGTCTGTCTGTTTGTCTGTCTGTTTGTCTGTCTGTTTGTCTGTCTGTTTGTCTGTCTGTTTGTCTGTCTGTTTGTCTGTCTGTTTGTCTGTCTGTTTGTCTGTCTGTTTGTCTGTCTGTTTGTCTGTCTGTTTGTCTGTCTGTTTGTCTGTCTGTTTGTCTGTCTGTTTGTCTGTCTGTTTGTCTGTCTGTTTGTCTGTCTGTTTGTCTGTCTGTTTGTCTGTCTGTTTGTCTGTCTGTTTGTCTGTCTGTTTGTCTGTCTGTTTGTTTGTCTGTTTGTCTGTCTGTTTGTCTGTCTGTTTGTCTGTCTGTTTGTCTGTCTGTTTGTCTGTCTGTTTGTCTGTCTGTTTGTCTGTCTGTTTGTCTGTCTGTTTGTCTGTCTGTTTGTCTGTCTGTTTGTCTGTCTGTTTGTCTGTCTGTTTGTCTGTCTGTTTGTCTGTCTGTTTGTCTGTCTGTTTGTCTGTCTGTTTGTCTGTCTGTTTGTCTGTCTGTTTGTCTGTCTGTTTGTCTGTCTGTTTGTCTGTCTGTTTGTTTGTCTGTTTGTTTGCTTGTTTGCCTGTCTGTTTGTTTGTCTGTCTGTTTGTTTGTCTGTCTGTTTGTTTGTCTGTCTGTTTGTTTGTCTGTCTGTTTGTTTCTAGCGAAAGATCTCGCTAACCGCTCAACCGATCAGGTTCTCCTTTACAGGGTAGCTTTTCATAGGTCCCGGGAAGGTTTATAATTAATTTCTTGGGGGGTGGGACACCCTTAACCCCCTCAAAAAATGAAAAAAAAACCCAAATTTTTTTTTCAATTTTCTTTAAAATCTAAAACACGAAAAATTAGTTTGATCAAACCTCTTGGGGCAAAGCCCCTAGAGGCTAGGGGCGAAGCCGCTAGTAATTACATAAAGTTAGTTCAAACTTTATTTGCACATAATTTTTTTAGAAACAGATAGACAGAAAATATGAGGGCTTGTCAGCCGCGCCTCAGTCGCACATAAGCCTCAAATTTAAACCCGCTTGTGTGCAAAAAAAAAAAAAATTCTCGAAATGATGGATTGTCTGTTCGAAGGAGGGTACCACCTCCAATCAAAGAGAAATAGCAAATAAGATATTTAAAAGTTGTGGCAAGGCTGCGCTAGTGTCGTTGAAAAATGAGTAAACAACAGATGATCCTAGTATAAACAAATTATTTTTCAAATTAGATATTTAAAACCATCATAATTGCTACTAGAGGACTCAAGGGGCGTAGTCGATAGTACATAAAATAGCATAGGTAAAGACATTAAAAACATACATTAATGATAATTTGAATATATAGATATTAAGTTAGTGTAGATTAAGATGAAAGTTATGGTAAAGTTATGCTTGATAAAATAGTTTACATGTCCAGGGAATTCCCAAGAATAAAAGGAAACTTTTTTTCTGTAAGTTATAATCATAGTTATATATTAATAAATTTTACCTAATACATACATTGTCCGTTAAGATCTTGCAAACCACTGAACCGATTGAATTTTCCATTTATGGAGGCTTTACATAGATCCCAGTATAATTTGGGTATTTTATCTATAAATGTAAGTCTGCAGGTGGTTTTATATGCTATTTACGTGCCCCCTTCCCTCCTCTATTAGAAACAAATAATTATCTAGAACCCTTTTATTGCCCTGAAAAATTAAAGGTATAATAACCATCTGTGATGAATTTCTGATAACACTTTCAAGATTATACAAGATTATTATAGAACAAAACTGACATACCTTCTTCTAAATATTAGAACAGAGGGCGAACGGTCCCTAATTGTAGAAACGCTTCGCTTTATAGCACACATCTCTTTGATGTATTTTCTTCCCAATGATTTGTGACAAACTAATTAAAGTGAATGACTATCTCTTTAAGAAAACTTGAATTAAATTAGTCAACTTCCTTGATAACTTTTTATAAACTATTAAGCACTAGATTGTTTTCATATTATTTTCTCTTAAAATTGTAAACTTTCATTCTTTTGTGTGTTATTTGCTTCGTCCACAGCACAAACATCATGTCTTAACTTGATGAAAAAATAACACTGTGCGTATTCTAAGCTTTTATACAAGTAAACCGCTTAATACAAAACGTCCAACTTATGCTTTTATCAACTTTGATGTCTTAAAGTAATATTAATTGTTAAAATATTTTTAGACACTAGAGGCCTCTAGTGGCACTTGATTTGGGGGGGTTTCAATTTTACTTTTAATTTAGTTTTTTCGTCAACCTTGTATGAAGCACAGCCTAATAAGTCATACAGTAGCGCCAACCAGCAGAATTTGAAAAATTTCATGGTAATTCTTTTCTTTGGGTGATTTCTCTTATGAGGGCAGGGTGGGCATACAAAAAAACCACCCAAAAAACCCACCCAGGGTTTTTTAAAAAACCCATTGAAAAAAAACCCAAGGATTTTTGGGTTTTTGAAAAAACATTGAAATTTCACATTAAAATTTACAAATTAAACCTCTATTTACACAAAGACTAGGATCTAATAACATTTTAAAGCAAATTTACCCTAAAAAACATAAAAAAATATGAAGTAATTATATAAATGATACTCTACTTATTGTTTAAATGTTTATGAAATTACTTTCTCTCAAAACTTAATTTAAGAAAACGCTTTGCTACTAAATTGATGATATATAAATTGTGTAAATTACATAATTATAATTGATTTTTTAAACTAAAACATAACAATTTATGAAAGGAAATAGTTACAGTGGCGTGCAGAGGGTTTTATTAAGGGGATGTAAAAAGACCTTAATAATTTCTGGGAGGGGGGGGGGGGGGTGTTGACAGCTTAAGAATAGAGGAGTAGGTTCCATGTTTTGAAGCTTTTAACCTCCCCTCCCTCTTAATAGAATATTTTGTGCACCATTGCTAATAAGGGTTTATAATAAATCGGAATGCCAGCTTTCTTCATTATCTATCTTGTTTATTGTGAAATCTTGCTTACCTTTTACCTACAACAACATAAACATTAATATTTCATCATTATATCAAATGTATTTGACTCCTAAAGGAAAAAACCCAATAAAACCCTAAAAAACCCATAAAAACCCAGGGTTTTAAGGGTTTTTAAGGGTTGGGTTGGGCTTTTTTAAAAAACCCTGGGTTTTTCCCCACCCTGTATGAGGGTGGTAGTACTCTCCCACAAAACAGCTATAAGCCTTCCTGGGACTTATGAAAAGCTACACTGTAAAGGAGAACCATATCGGTTCAGCGGTTAGCGAGATCCTTCATTACATACAGAGATCCTGTTACTTTTATATAAGGATTGTTAATCCTTAAATCCTTGCACGTGAGAAATTGTAAACAAAATGAAGAGAAAACAAGGATGAAAACATCCGTAAGTAACAAAGTACAAAAACTCTAAGAAAATTACGAAACCTTAAGAGAATAACGTTTACATCTTTCTCAGCATGACCGACAGAAAGACGAACAAAACGATGTACACATTAGAACCACTTATGGTAGTTTATTTTCAATGGCAGCCGAGAAAATTTGTTCCATAGCGTTACGGACTGACCGACAGAGAGAAAACGTGAATTATAGAATAGCTTAGCTACTAAAAAGTGGAACCAATTTGCAATTTGATGAAGTCTAATGGTGTCCTTCAATTGCAGCAATTTATATATCAAGATAATGACCATTTTTACCATAATATAGGCTTATTATTAATGTTATTAATTCGGGAAGGTTAAAAAAATGTTCCTACTGCTGCTATGTTACTTGCGCGGCATTAGTATTAAAAGTAGAGGGAAAGCCTTGGCCCAAAACTGGCGCAACTCATTATCATGCCCAGTTGGGACTTTAGACAAAGATCGTACAATCAAAAAGTTTGTTGTCTATTATTTGTTACTTTACTTTATACCCTAGGCAATTGGTCGTGTTACACTGCAATTCAAGGGCAGTGTATGTTCAAGGTTGCGTGGAGAGGACTTGTATCCGAAGCGTTAACGAGCCCCCAAGAGGCCATCTTCTGTGTTAAAATCATATTAGCCTCTTGTTGATATAATAACAGCAAGAAATTAGATGAACTAGCCCATGATTTGAGGCTACAAAAAAAAACTAAATACCGAGTATGAACACTTTTCTAATGTGTTTATATTAGGAAACCAATAGAGGCTGCAGTTTTATAAAAAGAAAACAGTTTTAGAGGCTAAATCATTATTGTTGTTGTAAGATTTTTCTTAGGGTTGGATAACATGCGGCTATGATGCAACACGTAGCGCATCAGCTTGTTGTCTGGAAGTTGGTAGGTTCGAATCGCGGCCCAACAACGCATTAAAACCAAAGACGTTCAAAGTGGTTCCTCCTATTGCTGCTATGTTATGTGAGCGACAAAAACAGTGCAGTGCAGTATGAGGAATGCCTTGGCCCAAAACATGCGCAACTCTTTACCATGCATAGGTAGGACTTTTAGATAAAGGTCATGTAATCAAAGAGTCGTAAAAAAGGTGGTGTAACCATATAACCATACTCATTAATTAAGCAAGGTTTGGTTCAGATTTGCACCAAAATAAGATCTTGAAGTGTATCCCTAGAGGTTGGGTTGACTCAGATTATTATTTAAAAGCTCATCAGTAAAAACAATGTATAGTTTCCGAGATTTAATGCTTCAGATTGAATACCCTTCTATTAAATGTGCTGTAAGCAGAAAATATTAATTTGTGTATTTTAGACTTTAGCAGTGCGTTTGATAACATTTTGCCTTATTCATTAAGAGATATAAGTTTTCCGGAATTTTAATGTAGGGAGTAGATTAAAAATCTGCATCAAATTTTAAGGATTTTTTATAAAATTCGTTTTTTGTATAATTCTTTATCTAAAAGCGGAAATACATTTTAAGTTAATTAATTTTGACCAATAGGATAGTTGGATTTTAAACTACCTGCGTTCTAATTGGTTGAATGATGTACGACATCCAATCAGAGCGCAGATTTTTTAAATCCACCAATCACGGATGCCAAAATTAATTAACTTATTTTGTATTTCCGCTTTTAGATAACGAATTATACAAAAAATGAATTTTCCGGAAAACTTATATCTCTTATTATTCATTGGCTGAATTGATATATTATTACTTTGATGTTGCACTAAATTTTCATGTGCTGTGATAAAGTGATACTTACAGCTGGCTAAAAGGACGATACCCCATCCCCTATCCTACTATTGGTTGAAAGACCTAACCAATAAATAAGGTCCATATTAGCAACCTAAATTGACGACAAAGTTTCCCCTGTCAATATAACCACGTATTCCAAGTTCCATTATTGGCTAACTTAATTTGTTTCTCTATTGCTTTGTACTGTGTTGGAATGTCTGAGAATCATATTTTTTCATACTCTTTAACTCACTTATTCTGCACAGAAGTCTCTTTTTACTTTTATTTGACCTGATGATTAATCGTTATATTTTTCTCTGTATTATTCATTTCTATAAATCTAGGATTTAACATTATTAACTTTTCTAGTAGCGCAATTTTAGCGATTCCCATGAAGATTAGGTTTTTAATGTTTTTAGATTTAAAAGTTTTTTTGAAATCTTTAAAAAAAATAAAAATTTTATTTTTAATTTTTTCAAAAAACATTGAGAGAAAAAAATCTTCGAATTGAAAAACATTGAGAAAAAAATTCTACGATGAAAACATTCAATCAAGTTTACAAATATCTTTCTAGTAAAAATTATTTTTGTTTACGAAATTTTTGAGCTACCCATGTTTTTCGTCCTTGTTAAGTTTGTCTCCTCTATTTTCTTTTTAGACAATTTATGAAAATTGTTGGTTTTTGGAATTGCTTCGAGTTCGTATCAAGGATTGTGGAGGATAATATGGTTTTTTTTGTTGACCTCTAGAGGTTTCGTGTCGCTTCTTGTTCTAGACCTCTCCAAGCACCTTGAAACATGCTCCGCGTTTAATGATTGCGATGTATAGCGTCCAATGGTCCTATGACCTTTGTCTAAAAGTCCTAATTGTGCATGTTTAATGGTTTATGGGCCAAGGCATTCCCCTTACTCTTACTAATGATGTCACGAGGATGCTGTGAGAATTGGTGCAAAAAATATGACGTAACAAAAAAAATTAGCCAATGAGAGGCCGTTATTGACCAATGGCGGCCACTACCATTGCCGCCATTGGTCAATAACGGCCTCAAATTGGCTAATTTTTTTTACGTCATATTTTTTGCACCAATTCTCACAGCATCTGTCACGAGCCTAACATTGCAACGTTGGTACCATTTCTAACGTTTCTAGTATGACGCAGTGTTGGTTTCAGACTAGAACCCGACACCTCTCCGACAGCAAGTCGACACGCAACAAATTACGCTTATGCCACGGTTTAGGCTGATATGATTATTCCAAAACCCGTGACTTTGGCTTATCTAATAGTGCATCAGCTTGTTGTTAAGAAGATGATAGGTTCGAATCTCTGCGACACAATTAAAGACATTATAAATGGTCCCTTCTGCTACTTTGGAAGATGTGCGACATTAATAAAGTTGGGTTGAGGAGGGACGCCTTGGCTCAAAAAAATGCGCAACTCATTAAAATGCACAATTCAAAGTACTATCAAAAGATTAGTAGTCTGTAGGACGGTTGTCCGATCAATTCTCGTCATACTTCAGACATCAAAGATGATTCTATTGCTGCTTTGTCAGAAGTTATACTGTAATGATATATGGGATAAGACATTGGCCCCAAAAAAATCTTAACAAAGGAATTTTTTTATTGTAAAGGTTGGTTTTCTGTTGTGTTAATATCATTTACCTAAGCGACAGATTAACTTAATCCACGACACCTTGTAGCCTTTGAACTAATATTAGTTGTAAAAAATGTGAACAGCAAATATTAAGATTGTACACCATGGAAACTGTCCCAATTTTGTATAACTTTTGCGGAACATGTTCCAGTTACGTCATATTTTTCTTTCCCGAAAAAGGGAAGAGGGAAAGAAAAAAAAGGGAAGGGGGGAAGAAAAAAGAGATGGGAGAAAAGGGTGTTTTCCCCATCTCTTTTGAAGAGATTTTCTTCCCCCCTTCTCTTTTTCGGGAAAGAAAAATATGACGTAACTGGAACATGTTCCGCAAAAGTTATACAAAATTGGGACAGTTTCCATGGTGTCTTAAGACTGTACCTTCCTCATCCGTGGATCATATATGCAATTACACAAATTTTAGATAGTCAAATATTTTTTGCTTTAATTTCATACAAAAATTAGATTAAATTTTGACAATACAAATTTCTAACAACGAAATCTAAAGTAATTACTATGTAGTCTAATATCTCGCTAAGGAAGGTTTATAACTATTTTGGGGAGGTAACCTACATCCTCCTAAGATCGTCGCAATATAAAAAAGAACCCCAAAAATGTCTACTTTATTAAAAACTGAAATTGAAATTTAAGGGTCGATTTCTTCCCCTATCCCCTTCCCTTAAGTTTCACTAGAGGCCTCTAGGGTCGTAGCCGCTGGTATTTATATTAGATACCTAGTAGATATGTAATGATTTTTTGGTTGATAAAATAGCTCAATCAATGTATCAATTGTTGGTATCATTTCCGTAAACATGATAATCATAGAACATCACAGAAATATCAGGGATATAAAGGGAAAAGATAATGGCGGATAAATTAATGTACATCCCCAATGATGATATATAAAATTACTCCTTCCGTAGATTACAATTAGTGGTTGAAATTAAATGAACCAACCAATCAAAGCTCAATAAAAGTCCCCAAAGTTTTAAGTAAACGAATAAGAAAACAATATTATATGACTTTGGGGACTAGTGTAATAAACAGCCCAATGTTCCCTCCCTCCTTGCAGAAATATACCACACAGGAATATATTGATTAAAAGATGATATATTCTTTAACTTTTTTATTATTACCATTTTCTAATATAAAATTCTAATCAATTAAACAAAATCTATTGTTTTATAAATAAAATTTTCCTCGTAATTTTTTTACGATATTTACCTTATAACTTGAAGATTTATTTACATTATCTACATGCACATTTAGGCAATCATTTTTATGACTGCACACTACTAACCTACATTTTTTATTATTCTTAAATTATTATTATATAATAATAGTTTTTACAATATGTTTTTCTTTTTCTATCATTTACAATACCTGCAGCTACGCTCTTAGTTTTTACAAGCATAGAATAGTTGTTTATCGCAACGTATTATAAACAGCTTTCCGCTGATAGTATAAGGAAAATTTATAATTTTTAAATTGAAACCAGTTTTGTTACCCCGAGGGGTCAAAGGCCTGAGCTAATAAAATTAGTGTTAATATTATGATTTTGATTTATTATTCGTAGAAAAGTGTCTTTAATGCAATGCTTATACATGATTTTTAGTATAGCTGAGAACTGGTTTCCAGCGATTATTTATCGGTTTCGAAGCCATAATGAAAAATACATTATTTTTTGTTAATTTAAAAAGAAATTAGGTTGGTGATGTAGGAAGTTGGTTTTATATTTTCTATAATGACATCTAATATAAATACATATAAAAAATAATAAAATATAATAGGTAATTATTCTCATTATTATCATAATAGGAACAAAGATTATTTCTTTTATAGGCCCATGATTTATTATTACACCACTTTCAAAATAAAGGATCTTGCCATATTTCCTTTGGGACCTTTGCACAGAGATCTCAAGCAAACATAGTTCCTAGATTTTATACAAATAAACATCACACTTGAGTTATAGGTTGTGATACCTTATTATTTTGCTGTGATTTTATTAATAAAGAGTGCAAAGAACCAGTTTAACTATCCTACATAATTTTATTGCAAAAGACAGATTTTTGGCCAAGTTTGTAACATTTTTTTCTGAGATCTAAAAGGATAAGACAATGGACGATAAATTGATAAATCCCCATTGATGATACACAAAATTACCTCTTCTTTAGATTACAATTAGTGGTTGAAACGATTGGACACTGAACTTAATTAACCAATCAATCAAAATTCAAGAAAAGTCCACAAAGTTGATCAGCAAATAAATAATAAAACGTTAATATAAAACTGTGTGGACAAGTGTAATAAACAGCCTAATGTCCCCTACCTCCCTGCATTAGCGTTATGTTTTTGCTACTGAACTATTAAATGTGTACTGATTATATCTTATCTATATGTCGATTGTCAGTAGCAAATGATCTCGCCAACAGCTAGACCAATTGGTTCTCTTTTACAAAATGGATTTTTTTACTAATATTGAAAAATATGTTGATAAAAATCATTATTATTTCAAGGACGTTGTTATGTAATAGTACCAAACTTTATTAAACAAGAACTATTGTGTTTATGAGTAGCGTAGCAGCAATAAGAGAAATGATCAATAAACTGTAATAACCGTAATGTCAAGGGTGACAACATCCATACAAAGTCCCAAAATCATACAGTAGGACAAAAAAATAACTCTTGTGTGTTCGAATCATTTCTTAATCGTACCTGACTGTTACAGGAATCAACATAACGATATGAGCTATCTATTACGAACGTTTTGACGCACGGACCGACGCTGAAAACAGACAATCTTTGTATGGAAAACGAAGAACAAAACATGTGCATTAAGCGGAGCTTAACTCGCATACGAAAATATTATAAAATTAATATCTGGTATGAATACAGGATCTAAAGGGATAAGACAATGGGCGATAAATTGATGTTCATCCTCAATGATAATACACAAAATTACCCCTTTTGTAGATTAAAGTTAGTGGTTGAAATGTTTGGACTCTCAACACTCATTGAATGGACCAATCAAAATTCACTAAAAGTCCCAAAAGTTGTTGAGCCAACGAATAAATGAACGTTGTTGTAAAACTTTGGAACCAGTGAATAAACAGCTTATTGTCCCCTCTTTCTCTCTATTATGAATATAACGTAAACGAAGTGAAAAAAAAATATATCCTAAGATAAGAGCAGCTTCGCTACTCAAAAAAAAGTAAACATGAAATGTAATGGAAGACTAAAAATATGTTTCTTTTTTGTTATTGCTATGTAGGAAATTATTAGTATCTACGGGGGTTCACGGGTTTCCTTTCAGGGATGGAGGGGACATACATGGGGCTATTTATTCCACTAGTCCACAAGTTTTAGAATAACGTTTTCTTGTTCGTTGGCTTAAGATCTTTTGGGACTTTGTTGAATTTTGATTGGGTTAGTGTCCAAGAGTAACAATCACTAATTGTAATCTACAGGCGTAATTATGTGTATCATTATTGGGTATGTACATTAATTTATTGGCCATTGTCTTATCCCTTTAGATTTCTGGGTTTCTTTACATTTATTTAGGACAATAAAGGAATTAGAAAAAAGCTTATATTAAATTATAATGTACTGGTTGGTTAGCCCAAGGGTAAGATGAGTGAGGTCGGGGGAAGGGGAGTTAGGTAAATAGCTTAAAACCAGCTCAAGAAATTTATAACACTTCCCTGAAAAGTACAATTCATTCAAACCAGTAATTTCTGAGATCTTAAGCTTAAGACAAAAAAATGCTTATTGTCTTATGACTCTAAAAGAATCCATATGTTTCTTACTCCTACTTTTATAAATTATATAAAAAGATGCTTTCGAACTATTTCTAATACAAATGAATTTAATGTCATAATTTGAAGAAAAAAATAAGTTAGGACCTACACAAAGCTTTCCTGGAAATGTGTTGTAGACACAAAATAAATTTACATTAACTGTGAAGGCTTATTTGATCATAGACGTCCAAGGTTGGTGGTAAAGGGGTGTTTAACCCCTCAAACATAAAATTTCCTCATTTTACCCCACTAAATAAAAAACATTAAATTACCCCCTCAAACTTTTAAAACCCTCGTTACACCCCATCAAAATAAAAAGCTTGGACGTATATAATTTTAGAAGTAGAGCTAAATTATGATTTATTTAGGTATAGCCCTCTATAACTTATTAGATTGTTATATGAATATTATCCTACAGTTTTCAATATCTTTACCATGTTTATCAATGCTGTACCAAATCAACCATATCAAGGAAATACCCTGGCCAATAAAAGGTGAAAATTGTTACTGTGTATATTTAAAAATTTCAGATAAATTTCCTGCAATAAAAGTAATATATAAGAAGATTTTTAACTTTTATGTTTGTTTTTAACCCATTACAGACTTTGACTTGTCTGTATCCAAATCACCTTAAACATTCTAAGGGATCTTAAGGGATAAGTCAATAGACGATTAATTGATACACATTTCCAATTATTATAAACAAAATCCCCTTTCCGTAGATTAATATTAATTTTCGAAAAGTTTAGATACTGCTAGTTTGTTTACAAGATATAAGAATAGTCAAACACAGTATTTAATCTAACGATTGAGAGAACGTGTATATAAAGACACGTATAATTTAAAGTCCAATGTCCCCTCCCTCCCTCCCTTGCTATTCTTTATTCATTTATGATTATCTGTTTGGGAAAAAAATAACGCAACAAGGATGACAACACCGAAGCAAGGAGAAAAAAATGGAATGGACTAGCGGGCAAACTAAGTAGTTGTTCAGTTGTCATAACAAAAAAAGGAAAGAAAGATAATATGAAAAAACTCAAAGAAAATCACGGAAAATTTTTATGAAATAAGATTTTTGTCAGACGACAGACATACTGACAAAATAATGCGAATAGGAATCTTAACTGAAAATTTCAGCCCTTAATCTTCAATAGCAGCCAAGAAAATCACATTTTCCCCTCATAGCGTTATGGACTGACGGATATAAAAAGTTATTTAAAGAGTAGCTTCGCTATTGAAAATTGATGAAAAAGAAGTATGAGTAGAAAGAAAACTGGGAAACAAGAAAAGATTTATTCAAAAGAAGGAAGTGGGTAATGGTATGGAATAACTCAGGGAGAAAAGTATCAAGTTTGTTAATAAAGGAACAAAGTATAATACGGAACTCCAATTGTAAGATATAATTATCCTATCATTTGATTTTTGAAATAATAATTTCTTTGAAAACAAGGTACAATATTATAAGCAAGGCATCTCTATTATCAAATCCTAAAAAAGTATGTCCTTTACTTCAAAATGGTTCCACCGTAGGGGTGCCAACATAAGCTATTTGATCTATTTACAAATTTTGTGATATTCTAATGGTTTTTAATGGCCAATCCTCAAATTTTTATGTCTTGAATTTTGCTAAAAAATTGTTTTCATACTGTAACTTGATTAAAAACATAATTTTATAATTTTCAACAGCTATTGGCAAATCCCTTGAACCCTGCAGTAAAGATGAAAATAGATTATCTTTATGTTTTTATGGGCAAACTTGTACAATTATTCCCACAAATTTACTGCTTTCAGATGGATAGATAAATGCTGCTTTAATGTTTACTACTAGCGGCTGCACTTCTAGCATCTAGCAGCTATGAATTTGAAGGAGTAAGGAAAGAAGAAAAGTGGCCTAAAACCAAACTTAGATATAAAAATTATTTAGTCCTAAACCATCCAGGGACCTATGAAAAGCATCCATAAAATAGAGAAGTCAATCGGTTCGGTATTTATCGAAATTTTAAGCTACAGACAAAAAAAACTGTTTTATATAGTGGGATTGAAATATAGATAGATAGAAAAATGCTTAAATGTTTACTAATAGAAATGATTTGCTCACAAATTTTAACCATACCTGTTATATGTTTATAATTTACTCGGTGTGTTTGTCCGTTTGTCACTTTGTCTGTCCGTTGGTTTATTTAAATTCATAATGCTATGGAGGATATGTGATTATTTCGCCTGCTACTCATGATAGAACCCTGCTTTTTTGAAGATTTTCTACACAATTGATCATCCAGTATATAGTTTACTTTGTCCGTAATTCTGTCAGTCATGCTATAAAAATATTGATAATATCATAAGTGAAAGGTTTCGTGATTTTTCTTTAAATTTATTCCTGATTTATAACATTTGTTCCTTAATTCTTTTTGTCCTTATTTCCAACAATGATTTTTATGCTTCGCTTATTATTAGTGTTGTCAACCCTATTACATTTTAGTGGCGTGATGTTGGCGTAAAACTATTTTGAACTGTAAATAAAGAGAAGTGGGTAAGAAGGAGGGGGAGAATAAGTGGGTTGTGGGGATATTTTACTTTTTGTCAGAATCCTGGTTCCTTGTCCCTAGATACATTGAGTTTAATCTGTGTGGATGTCCAGTCTAAGTAATCAGAGAGAGAGAGGAGACAATGGGCTGTTTATTACACTTTTCCCCAAAGTTTTAAATAACGTTTTCTAATTCGTTGGCTTAACAACTTTGAGGACGTGAGTGAAATTTGATTGGTTGCTTTATTAAGTTGAGTGTTTAAACGTTTCAGCTACTAAATTTATTCTACAGAAAGGGGTAATTTGTGTTATTATTAGGGATGTACATCAATTTGTCGGCTATTGTCTTATCCCTTTAGATCCCTGCTAAGTAATTGTTGATGTGTAACTAAGCTGTAAAACTGCAATAAAAGTGTGTTAAAAACCAGGGGTCTAAAGTGATAAGACAATGGCCGACAATTTGATGAAAATCCCCAATGATGATATACAAAGTTAATACGAGCAAAAAATTTTTTTATCTAATTTAAAGGAAACCTAAATGGCTCCTAAACCTTACTATTTTATAAATATTAATGGAGTATACGCCTCTAGCTTCTAGCTTTTAAATAGCATAAAACCATCCCAAGACACAAATTTAAAGATAAAATTGCCTAAAACCAAATATAAGTAAAAAAAAAAGAATCTTAAAGAAAATACCGAATATTCTACATGATAGCTAAAATTGATTATTGAATTATTGAAAAATGTTTAAAATAATAATTCTTGCTGGTTAGAAAATTATTAATATCGGACAAATCTAGAAAAACACATTTATTTATTGTTTACATATTATTCAATCAAGTTTTTATAATTTTGATATAGCCGTGATTCAGCAATGCTATTTAAACATAAAAGTCCTGAAAATTTATATAATTTTTCGTGGTACACTCGGGGTAAATCTGGTTTTGGAGATTAATTGGCATTGCCAGAATCTTTGAATGGGTTTTAAATCGACAGGACGGTTCTAACAAATGTAAAAAAAAAGATGAAATAATGTACAACTATACAATTGCTTAAAAGAAGGAAAAATAAATCAAAAGATTTAGCTTTTAAAGCCTATTGTACATTTCTTGTTTTAGTAAACAAAAAATGTGTAAGGGGTGTTTTTAAAAGCGAAGCTTTTCTATAATTAGGGTCGGTCCGTACGTCCGTCCGTCCGAGATAGATAGCTTTTATTCGTTAATTTAGGCATGTTAGAATTGTCCTATCGATTTCAAACTTTGCATGATGATTCCTGTAGTAGTTGGTTACGATTTAGAAAGCGTAGCAACTCTATAATCATTACCAGAATGTCCGTACGTCCATTTTAAACATGTTGATTTTTCTCCTTTTTTAACAACAAATTTTCAAGTGTTTTAATTATCCGATTGATCTGATTTTTGGTATATTGATTCCTGGGACAACAAAGAACAATATTATAAGCGAAGCAACTCTATAATCAAGTCCAAAAATGTAAGTATGTCCATAAACATTATCCTGTTTTTAAGCAGTTTTTCAACAAATTTACTTACAATTTTGATTCGACATTAATACATTTATGTTCCGATTTTTCAGTTCAGATACTATACAAGTGTTAATGTCCGTTTGTTCTACCATTTCAGTGCTTCGCTTTTATGGATGTTGTCATCCTTGTTGGTTTAAATGTAAAGCAAAGATAGAAAGAGAGAGATAAAGATAGTGAGAAAGATAGACAGATAGATTACGAGAGAGAGAGAGGGAGATAGAGAGAGAGAGAGAGAGAGAGAGAGAGGGAGAAAGAAAGATAAAGAAAAAAAAATTGAGAGAGAGAGAGAGAAAGAGATTTTTTACTCGCAAAATTGATGAGTAAAAAAGCTGCCAAGTTTTTCCAGTTATCAAGATTAAAGCTCTTTTAGTTGTTTTTAATAGATACAAATTATAGATTGCTAATCTGTGAAACCTATAGAGGCGAAACCCCAACAGGCCTATTTTCTTTGATCATTGATGTCAAACAGTATATTTTATCTTCAGACAACCAGCCGTATCGTTTTGTCGTATTTTCACAGTATCTTTTCTTCTATTCCTTGCCCCTGTGGGCGGCATTAACCCTGATGGGCCAATTTACTAACCCTGCTGGGTAATCATTAATATTTATTTAACCTAACATACCCTATCAAAATCTATTGTGAAAATACGACTTAATCCGCTACTTCGTTTTCTTTCCATGAACCTAGATTTTTTACCACCTTCAAAATAAAAAGCTTGGTCGTCATTGTATTTGAGTACAAAACATGTAATAAAATAATCTTCCTTTAGAAATGAACAATTAAATGTTGTTTTCATTAGTTTGATAGTTATCTAATTGTATTAGTCTTATATAGTATTATTTTTAGATTACAGCTTTTACAGCCTTATTAGCTTGTAAGCGTTTCCTTTATCTACATTTTCTTTCTAACTATATAACTTCCTTTCCATCTATCTATCTTTTTATCTAACTATCTATCTTTTTCCAACTATGTATCTTTTTACCAACTATCTATCTTTTTAAACAACTATCTTTTTATGTAGCTTTCTATCTTTTTTCCATCTATCTATCTTATTATCCAACTATATATCTACCTTTCCAACTGTCTATCTTTCTTATCAACTGTCTACCTATCTTACTAACTGCCTATTTTTAAAAGCGAAGCTTTTCTATAATTAGGGTCGGTCCGTCCGTCCGTACGTCCGTTCGTACGTCCGTCCGTACGTCCGTCCGAGATAGATAGCTTTTATTCGTTAATTTAGGCATGTTAGAATTGTCCTATCGATTTCAAACGTTGCATGATGATTCCTGTAGTAGTTGGGTACGATTTAGAAAACGTAGCAACTCTATAATCATTACCAGAATGTCCGTACGTCCATTTTAAACATGTTGATTTTTCTACTTTTTTAACAACAAATTTTCAAGTGTTTTAATTATCCGTTTGATCTGATTTTTGGTATGTTGATTCCTGGGACAACAAAGAACAATATTATAAGCGAAGCAACTCTATAATCAAGTCCAAAAATGTAAGTATGTCCATAAACATTATCCTGTTTTTAGGCAATTTTTCAACAAATTTACCTACAATTTTGATTCGGCATTTATACATTTATGTTCCGATTTTTCAGTTCAGATACTATACAAGTGTTAATGTCCGTTTGTCCTACCGTTTCAGTGCTTCGCTTTTATTGATGTTGTCATCCTTGTTCTATTATAAATTAATAATCCTATTTTCTTAATATGGAATGGTGATTTTTAAAGAAATTAGGAACAATGCTTTAACCAAAACATCTCTTTATTGGGTATTGGTTATATAAGTTAATTGTTACTAATCCGTTAAAATCAGATGGGATATGTGAATGTAATTCATTCTAAATATCTAATGATAATATTATGTAGGTTTAAATAAAACAAAGCATTTGTTATTTAAAATATTGAATTTTTCTTATTAAATGATAGAGTTTGATGTATACCTTCATGCTACATAAATTTTGATATAAAAATTCTTTAAAGCTTTGCTTCCTATATTTATTTTCAACTTTATTATTTACAAAATGACACCTTTATTTTTAACCACCAAATCTCAAGCAATAAAGAAGGTGCATCAACTTTTTCACTTTTTATTTAAGATAGCTAGCCGGCTCTTTTAGTAAGTAGTAAATGTAAAATTTTTCATAGAATTCAGATATGCAATCGGTTTTTTTGTAGACCTCTTATTTTTTAAGTAATTTAAGTTTTTAAAAAAATAATTAAGTCGGTTTTAAGGTACTAAAACGCAACAAAATAAAAGAAGAAAATGGCCAGTATGAACAAAAATAGTAAGATCTTTAATTTGACACCTTACTTTTAAAATTCTGTTGAGTAATTATTGAAAAAATCAATTTTTTTAATCTCGGTTTAATAAAAACTTTAAACCTAAATATTTTATCAAACAGACATAAAAAATATGGGTTCATATATACCTTTAGAATCAGAAAAATATTACAAATTTATTCTAAGCGAAATTGAAAAAGTTTTAAAAAATTGTAATAAAAAATAAAAGAAATAAAAAGTTTAATTTAAGAATTGTAACTACTAAACTAGCCAATCACAAATCGCGAAAATTGACGAATCGCGAAGCTTAACCTATAAAGTTAACCAATAGTATTACCAAAAAAAAAGGAGAACGTTCATACAATATATACAATAGATACCACAATAATATAGTGATATTACAGAACATGTAAAGAATGAAAAATTATGAACAAATATGCATCAGTCTGTTTATAAACTTCAAAACAATGCAGTTAAAAATACTTATTGTTTCTTGTGTTTAAAAAATATCTGCTACATTGCATTGTCTTTTGTTTAGGTTTTGTTCAGGTTTTATTCAAGCTAACCCTTTAAAGCCGAAAATTATGATTCTTAAAATAAACTTATATTTTTTATTTTAGTTTTATAAAAGTTTTTCAATTTTGCTTAGACTGGATTCGTATTATTTTTCTCATTCTAAAAGTATATATGAACACATACTTTTTATGCCTGTGAGAGGATATTTTTAATTTCAAAGATTTGATTAATCTGAGGTTAACAAAATAGATTTTTTCAATAATTACTTAACAGAATTTTAAAAGAAAGGTGTCAAATTAAAGATCTTACTATTTTTGTTCATACTGGCCATTTTCTTCTTTTATTTTGTTGCGTTTTAGTACCTTAAAACCGACTTAATTATTTTTTTTAAAACTTAAATTACTTAAAAAATAAGAGGTCTACAAAAAAACCGATTGCATATCTGAATTCTATGAAAAGTTTTACATCTACTACTTACTAAAAGAGCCGGCTAGCTATCTTAAATAAAAAGTGAAAAAGTTGATACAACTTCTTTAACAAATTTACTAAAACAATTTAGCCATTTTTATTCTATCTCTCTCTCTCTCTCTAATTAATTCATACCTTGTTATCCCCCTCCCTTTTATTCACAATAATGTCCCCCCCCCCCCTTACCCGTACCAGGAAATGAGTGGTTACACACTTTGAAGACCCCCCCCCCCCCTCCCCTCCTTCTTATTCGCTCCTTGCCTCTCCAAAATTCCAAAAGCCATCGGAGCCTTACGGAGCCATAACCAGAGATTTTGTGGTTCACGGACGATAACCCCTCACCCACACCACCCCTCCACCTCTGATAACCCCTCACCCACACCACCCCTCCAACTCTTATTTCCCTTTTTACTCAATATTGAATGTAATACAAAACAGTAAAATTAATAAATTTAGCCAAAGCAGTTTAGTAACAATATTTACTGATGTATTAAAATTTTCTTAAAACTTCAAATTCAATATCCCCCAAACTCAACATTATTTTAATGATCTACAACCTTTCTCTCCCCACACCCCCCAAAAATTATTATATAATATCTAAGGCAGAATTTACCATTAAGCATAATTATAAACCCCCTTGTATACTATATTATTCAAACTATTATAATATTGTCCTTCTACATGTTTAACTCTGCGGGGCTATAGCATTAACCTAACTTACTCAAACACATTATCTACATTTACTGTTTATTTTGTTTGTGTGATATTCAACTCAATAATATTTTTCGCTAATTTAACACCCAATTATTTTGTAGTTTTATACGAAACACCCCTCTCTCTCTC
Source organism: Acartia tonsa (assembly GCF_053477335.1). NCBI lineage: Eukaryota > Metazoa > Arthropoda > Copepoda > Calanoida > Acartiidae > Acartia > Acartia tonsa. Next base: position 18,510,293 of record NC_137271.1, on the reverse strand, counting down.
TCTCCCCAAAAATTCCCAAATCAACCAAAATTGCCACTTCAGTTTGTCGGAGTAATACAGCGCGACAGACAGGCACATATTAAGTGATTTTTAGTAGAAAATAATTATAATTATTTACTGTTTATGGTTAGAAATATGATTATTTATTAAAATTACAGTGGAAAAAGACAAATACCACCATTTACATTTAATTTGTAAGTAAAAACAAGTTCAAAATATAATTTAAAAATAAAAATCAATTAATAAATATTTAATACTAATTTTGATTTATAATTGTTTAAAACAATAAAAAACATGAACAAAAAATGTTACAAAAAAATTATTGAAACGTTTTATAACTTATTTTAATGTATTTTATTTTATTTTTTATGTCCAAATGTGTAGTTTAATTTCATAAAAATAAGTAATTATTTGTTTGTTTTTCCCATAAAAACAAACATACATGATTTATTTAGAGTTTCTTTTGGGCTTAACGCTGATTTTCTAAAACTAAAACACGTTCGTCAGTCAGTAGTTGTTAATGAGATTGATTGCTTTTTTTCCCTAGAATTCGTAGTAATTACTTGCTTTAATAATTTTTTACTATTCTATTTACTAAACATGCCTTTAGATCACTTCATAATATTTCATGTGCTTCTCAGATGAAATATCTTGGTTTATTATCGTAGTTATTGAAACCAGGATCTGCTAGTATTCAGGGGCAGAAAGTGGCTAGAAAATAGCTTAAACCCGATCCAAGGCATACACTCATAAAAAAAAAAACATAAGACCATTACAGGACTTAAATGAAACCTGCCTCAAAATAAAGAATCAAATCGATTCAGTGATTATTGAGATCTTAAGATTCAGACAAAAAAAACCTTACTACTTAATATAATAGGATGGTTGGTTTCGAATTAATAAGACGATTATATCATACTAAAAAGTATGTTTATATTTACAATTTAGCTGAATAATCATTCTATGTTTTTTGTTATAAAAGAACTCTTGGCGTTTGTCCTGAAATGCCAGGAAGGGAAAGTAAAATACAGGGATCTAAGGGGATAAGACAATGGCCGATACATTGATGTACATCCCCAATTATTATACACAAAATATATAGATTTAAATTGTTGGTTGTAACTTTTGAACACTGAACTTAATAAATCAACCAATCAGAAATTCAAAAGTCTCCATAGTTGTTAAGTTAAGAACAAAAAAGCGTTATTATAAAACTATCCATCCAAATTCCTGACAAATACAAAACACATTTTTCATCATTTTACCTCAGATTTTGGATAAAAAGATAAATAAATTTATCTATTGATTATCTATCTATCTATTCTTATTTATTATGTTTTATCTATCTACTTATGTAACTATTCAACTAAGATGTGTCTTTCAATCCATCCATTAATCAATTTAGCTGAATATTTATGAATCTATCTATCTATTAATTATTTATCTATTCTCCTATCTACCTATTTGTTTATCAATTTATTCTTCTATCAAATAAAAATCTGTAGGGTGTTTCGAATTAACTTAATAAGAAATATTTTATAATACTTACTTTATATGATTATGATAATGGTCAAAATTATTAAGTCTTGCTATAAAAAAGACGAAGAAAAAAAATTTATATTTTCGGTTAATTGTTAATTTTTTCATTTAAATTTTAACCAATCAATCAAACTATTAATCCATCCACCTGTCTGATAATCTATCCATCTACTAAATTATTTTTCTATTAATCTTTCTATCCATCAATCGGAAATTGAGTGTATAAAGACAAACAAAATAAAAGTTATGTGTTGTTTGTAAGAGGTGACATAACCTTTAGATAGATGTATAAACTTTACTATATCAGGGGGTAGGGATATACCATCTGTAGATAAAGTATGTGTTGTTTGTAAGAGGTGACATAACCTTTAGATAGATGTATAAACTTTACTATATCAGGGGGTAGGGATATACCATCTGTAGATAAAGTATGTGTTGTTTGTAAGAGGTGACATAACCTTTAGATAGATGTATAAACTTTACTATGTCAGGGGGTAGGTATATACCATCTGTAGATAAAGTATGACATAAGAGGTGACATAACCTTTAGATAGATGTATAAACTGTACTATATCAGGGGGTAGGGATATACCATCTGTAGATAAAGTATGTGTTGTTTGTAAGAGGTGACATAACCTTTAGATAGATATATAAACTTTACTATATCAGGGGGTAGGAATATACCATCTGTAGATAAAGTATGTGTTGTTTGTAAGAGGTGACATAACCTTTAGATAGATGTATAAACTTTACTATGTCAGGGGGTAGGGATATACAATCTGTAGATAAAGTATGTGTTGTTTGTAAGAGGTGACATAACCTTTAGATAGATGTATAAACTTTACTATATCAGGGGGTAGGGATATACCATCTGTAGATGAAGTATGTGTTGTTAGTAGGAGGTGTAGGAGATGTATAGTTCAAACAACTTCCTGGCCCAAGTATTGGAGACACTTTTTGTCTGCTAGCAAATTGATTTCTGTTCTCCTGTAGGGACTTGGCTGTGTTTATATTTCCGATGAGTTAGATATAGCTTAAGCCCCTCTATTCTTTTATTTTAACCAAAGATTGTGCATTAATCATGAGCAAGTTGTTGGAGAATATTGCATCTTCTATACCTCCCCCCTGGGTTTGCAGTGCAGTAATGTTAGAGACACAGAGCCTAGAGTAAGAAAATTATGCCATCAAGGCTTTTTTCTTGTAATTATAAATTGTTTCAATTTCAGTAAAATTAAATTTTTATTTATAAAAAGCTGATTCTTTTCAAATTAGAATGAATATTAAGTATAATGTCATCCGTGGTTTTTATAGATTGTTTTTAAAAGCATAAATAATAATCCATTAAGCTTTTGCTTCACTTCCATGAACTAACGTTGCTTTAAAAGACGTTTTGAAAGTGGCAATCTTTATAATATTCAACTTTAAATCAGAAATACGTAAAAAGTAAATATTTTTTTCTTTGCTTTAGATAGTAAGCCAATCTATTTAGAAGTCTTCTAGTTTTACAAACTTCCAATGTCAAATTGACTTTGCTCAGATTATCTTTCTATCTTTGAAGGATTCATTCTGATTTTTTTTCTTCTAGATTGTTGATTTACGAATTTAATTTTAGTCCTTGAATCAGGGTTTCGGATCCGGATCTGGATCCGGATCCGGATCCGCAAGGATCCGCATATTTTCGAGTCCAAGGATCCGGATCCGGATCCGCAAAAAATCAATGCGGATCCGAAACCCTGCCTTGAATATCAAATCAAATATACTACTGCCATTTTGAGTATATTTTTACTTTTTGCTAGAGGTGTAGCAACTAGGTTATTATAGATCCGCGACAGTGTCGTAACACATAGTGCATTCATTGAATTTTAGCTTTCTATATTGAAATGGATCCGAGAAAATAACAACAAAAAAAACTTTAAAATCTAGGAATTGATCTAGCACTCCAATAAATAAACAAATTTTAATAAAACCTGAAGAAAATATTTAGAATGTGAACTTTTTTAATTCCTGAAAATTTCTGTTGTCTATCTTGAAAAGTAGCCGAGAAAATCACGTTTCCCCCTAAATATTTCAGACATACGGGCGGACAGACGGATATTTAAAATTATAGAGTAGCTTTGTTACTATAAAGCAGATGAGGGAGAAGGAAAGACAAAAGATATTGGTAAATGAAAGAAAGTGAATTATCTACACACTTATTGAAAATCATGCCTATCTAGCATTACCGACAGACAGACAAACGGACAGAACCAACTCTTAAAAAGTAGCTACGCTAATAAAACGTGACACTAACTAGATTTTTATACAATCTTTATTATTTTTCCCTCTTGATATAAATAAATAATGCCATTCTTAGAAACACATCACAATAAAATATGTTTCTTCTTTTTTATTTCGTAAAAACAAGCATCATTTTTTCCAAGAGTCAAATAAAAATCTTTTAGTTATCCTATTATATGAAGTAGAAATCTTTTTTTCTTCTGTAGCAAAGGATCTCGCTAACAGCTGATCCGAATTGGTTCTCCTCTGAAATGAAGCTTCTTATAAGTCAAGGGAAGGTTTTTTATCTATTTTGGAGGAAGTGTCTCCACCCTTCCATTAGAAAAGACCCCAACCCCTAAAACAAATTAGTTCTTTTTAAAACTCAAATCAAATATGGGGAGCAGAAAGCAATTTGCTAGCAGACAAAAAAGGTCTCCACCGCTCGCTTTTAAACCGTCTACTACCCCTAAAATGCAAACGTTTAAAGATAAGTATACCTAATATAAAAAGGGAAATTCATTATAAAATTTTTATTAAGTTGCCTTTTAAATAAATATTTATTTAACAAATTCTCACTCTATGAACCCTTAATCATTGTCTTTTCTATTTAAATCAATTAAACTATTTGCTACGCCCCTAGCCTCTAGTTGTGGGTGAAAAAGTCTGAAATAGCCTAAAACCCTTTCAAGAAATTTCCTGATTTTGGGTCTGTATTTTATGAGATTATTATTTTCAAACAAATAAAACCTTACTACTCTTTATTATACTAGCGGCTGCATCCATAGTATCTGGGGTATCTGTATAAAATGGGTATAGAATTGACAGAATAATAGCCTGAAACCATCCAAAGAATGAAGTCTAAAAATAAAACAGCATAAAAACATACTGGGACCTAAGTGAAGCTTCCCTTAAAGGGAGAAGTTAATAAGTTCAGTAATTATTGAGATCTTAAGCTTCAGACAAAAAAACTTACTGCTTTATATAATTGGAAGATTTCCTGAATAATTTTTCCTATCCCAATTTGTAGTACGTCTACTAAAATATCTGTCAGCAAAGATAAAAAAAGTTTTTTTTTGTGCTAATAAAAAAAGCAGACAGTCAGACAATGTTTTATTTACAGTACAATTAATACTTTTTACAATAATAAACTTGCACTTTTTTCACGTTACTGAATGCTATTACTTTATTTTGTAGATAAAATTAAATTTTTGTTTTGGAACAGGGGTTTAAAGGGATAAGACAACGGCCAATAAATTGAAAAAGATTTCATCTCTTACATTTTTATTGTAAATTAAAAACATCTTGACTTTTACAAAGCCTTTGAACTATTAAAAAGCAAATGGTTAAAAAAATTATCATCCAGTTTGATTATATTATTACTTAGTTTCTTTTTTTACACTCTGTTAAAATAAACTCAATGCGTATTTTGAAGCAAATCTTTACAAAATTTTGGAGATGTCGAATCTTCAGTTAGTAATAGGTAGATAAAAAATAAACAAATAAAAATCATCTTAATGACTTAAACCCAATATTTCTGTTTTCGTTGAGTTTTTGTTTAGACTTCTAAAAGTATAAAATGTTATATTTACAATGTAAACTGACAAATATTAAATATATTTTACATGGTACAACTATCTTTGAAAAGTAATATTTAAAAAAAAAATAACTGCTTTTTATAAGAAACTGAAATTGTATTTTGATAACTTTAAGTTCACTATGAAGGAATCTGTATAAAACTGGGCAAAGTCCATAAAATGGACGGTTGAAGAAATCATTTTTATTCCTTTTTAAATTAACTCATAGACAATGTAATATTTAATTGTTAAATTTTTTAATCAAGTTATAAACGGAAAGTGTTAGGCATACTACGACCATTTTTTCCAGACTTCTGAGACATTTTTATTTTCTTTAATATTTTAAGCGCTGTCACTCTTGATTTATGGTACCAGCGGATACGCCCCTAGAGGCCTCTAACCTGTTCCAAAATAGTTGAAAACATAGCCTTTACCTATGAGAAACTACATCGGTACAGGTGCAGACAGAGAGACATCCTGTTTCGTTTATGTAATTATTAGATTGGTATATATACATCTTTCTGATTTATCCTTTTAGTTTTTGAAAGAAAATACTTTTTACAATTTTAGGTTAGAAACGTCTCGCATGGGTTTAGCCCAACAAGCTGAAATGACTTATCTTTAAGATTTATAAAATGTTAGGGGTGTATGTTTTAAGCCCATTTTCGAATAACAGAATTCTCTATAAAAATTATGTTAAGAAAATGAATGTATTAACCTAGATGGCTAAGCAGGCACAATAATTCATCTAACCTAAAAGAGAAATTCTTGCAATCAAATATTTTGTTTATTTTAGTCACATAGAATTTATTCCCAAAATAGCTGACTAATTAAATGGATGACATAAAAAATAACTGCTCTTTTAAACCACTTAGTAAAGTGGTTTGATTGTTCTTACAATCTGTTCCTGTTGGCCTAATTAAGGATTGATCATTTATGCTGTTGCTTTGTCCATCTAAATGTGGCACAGTTGGCCCTAAAAATAGGTTGATCCTCTATGCTGTGTACATCTATTAGTGGGCATGTCTTACTATGTCTGTCTAAATGTGACACTATTGGCCTATAAATATATTGATCATCTATGCTGTGTACATCAATTAGTGGGCATGTCTTGCTAAAATGTGACGCTATTGGCCCTATAAATATATTGATCCTCTATGCTGCGTATATCTATTAGTGGGCATGTCTAATTCTATCAGACTAAATATGACACTATTGGTCCTATAAATATTTTGATCCTCTATGCTGTGTACATCTATTAGTGGGCATGTCTTTCTATGTCTGTGTAAATGTGACACTAATGGCCTATAAATATATTGATCCTCTATTCTGTGTACATCTATTAGTGGGCATGTCTAACTCTTTCTGTCTAAATGTGACACTATTGGCCTATAAATATATTGATCCTTTATGCTGTGTACATCTATTAGTGGGCATGTCTTACTCTTTCTGTCTAAATGTGACACTATTGGCCTATAAATATATTGATCCTTTATGCTGTGTACATCTATTAGTGGGCATGTCTTACTCTTTCTGTCTAAATGTGACACTATTGGCCTATAAATATATTGATCCTCTATGCTTTGTACATCTATTAGTGGGCATGTCTTACTCTGTCTGTGTAAATGTGACACTAATGGCCTATAAATATATTGATCCTCTATTCTTTGTACATCTATTAGTGGGCATGTCTAACTCTGTCTGTCTAAATGTGACACTATTGGTCCTATAAATATATTGGTCCTCTATGGTGTGTACATCTATTAGTGGGCCTGTCTAACTCTGTCTGTCTAAATGTTGACAGCTAACACAGCAGAAAATTTTTGAGAACCTTGACAATGGTTCAAATACAGCAGGGATAAGAAAATGGAAAATAAAGCTTTGATGATCATTTTTGTATGCGTTAGAATTTTAAATCATAAGTAAAAATCTTTTTTAAAATTACAAAGTATGTCAGTCTGTACGTTTTACTTTAAGAGAATTGAGCTCTACTCGCTTTCTATTTAAAATAGATTGCAAAATTTCCTAGACCAATGTCGGATAGATTATTAAGATTTTGACAAACAATTTATTCTGAAACGTATGGGTTTCTGTAAATAGAATTATGTCACGAAACTAGAGTCGAGACGAGACCACTAGCTTAAAAATATGATAATGGTAATATTTATCAGTTATAATAGTATAAAGGGGGAGGTGGGTTGTGCTCAAATTCCGTAAAAGTGTTAGTTTTAAGGCTTATAAACAGTAGTAGCACGATAAAATTTATGTTAACTTTTAAAAAATTATCTATAGTTCTTTTCAATAAAGAAATACACATATTTAGTGAATATTATCGTTCTACTGCTGTTTTTAAGCTTTAAAACTCACACCATTACGGCATTTTAGCACAACCTACCTCCCCCTTTTTTCTTTAAATTTCTGAAAATAAACGAACGGAATTTCCTACTTATAAAGTAGTCGCACTGCCATAAAAATTTGTATCAAAATTAATTAGTTGCATATCCTATGTATAAACAACATAAAATACAAAATTGTTTTGCAAATTTTTTTGCTATTCTAAACTTGACATTGAAATTAAAAATTTGCAATTTCATAAAATTTTTTTTTTAAATATTCAGAAAATTAAGAGTTATTTAGCATTTTAAAAGACAAATTAACATCATCAAAGGACGTCAAAGGGTGGGTGTAACAAATTTAATGCCCACACCAAAAAATATTAGTTTTTTAAAACCCCCAAAAATGGAAGTGACATAGGCAACAAATTTCAGAGGGGTACCTACCACCAATCCTAGTAAATTTACCATTAAACAACAACAAATTCTGCATACCATTACCCTACCCTCCAATAAAAGATCCATGCGCCCTTGAAAACAGTTTACGCAAAAAGTAAAGGCTTTTTGAAGAATGTGGGATTTTAAGCTTTATATAAAACAATTTGCGCATTTAAAAGTAAAAGTATAAAAGTACAACTGTAGTCAATAAATAGCATACTATAGGATTTAATTTTATAATGATTCTTGTTACAATAGATACTAATATTCATAGAGTAAATAACAGTTTCTTATCGCATCGTATTATAAACATTTTTCTGCGAAATTTAAGACAAAATATAATTTAAACCAGTTTTATTATCCCAGAAGGGCCGAAGTGCCGGGTTAACAAATTAGTATTAATATTATGATTTTTTATTTTTATTTCGTGGAAAAATATCTGTACTACAATGCTATAAATGATTTTTCTGTATGGCTGATTCTAATTCTAAACCGTGGATTTCAATTAGTTTCGACACCATACTGGAATAGTTATCGTATTATAAACAGCTTTCCGCGGATATAGAATGTACAATTATAAGATGCCTTCGGCACCTCGGGGCTTAAAAAAACTTGTTTCAATCTTATGATTGTACATTTTTATATTCGTAGAAAGCTAGATATATTACGATGCTTGACATAGTTTTTTCGTATGGATGAGAACCGGTTCCTATCCACAGGATTCGAATGAATACGAGAAACGAATTTACATAACTTTAGTATAAAATGAGCTGTACGGCAAACACGGCTGAAATTTTTTGTGAAGAATCCCCACATACATGTACCTGTCCCTCCGTCTATAATTCAAAGTTTGTCCTTCTATTTGCTTATGGAAAATGTCATCCTTGTTTATTTATAGTATTACTTCATACTTATTTTTAGTCAGTTTATGGTTGTGTTGTAGAACACTAAACTATTTAAAAATGAAACGAAGTTGATGAATGCTATTATAGGTTTGAGGCACTCTATGTACATTTCTTATTGCTATTTTGATTGTTGTACCAAAAATTGGATAATTGGTGAATAATGATGTTTTGCTCAGTGTTTATACATAATAAAAGCTATTTTTCTTCTCATATTATAATACTTACTAACTGTTATCATATAATAATTACTGAACAGATTGGTTTCTCTATATCAGAAAGACATCACATAGGCTCTGTGATGCTTTTAAGCTATTTAATTTTCAGATTTAAGTTTTGGGTGGGTTTTTAAGCTATTTTTCTAAACCTCCTTTACCACTTCGAATACAGAGCCATTAGATGCTAGAGGCGCAGAGCTGCTAGTTGTTATATATGATACTAGTTGATTCGCCCCTAACATTTAAAGTATTTCTCTACAGTTTAGGCTAGGTAAGATATGAATGTACAAATAAGCCCCCCCGCAGGGGTTAGGCATTAAAAAAACCTAAAAGAAGGTCTAAAATAGGTTAGGTTAGGTTAATTGTCCACTCCTGCGTTTGGAACTCCTGCGTTTGTCATAGGAACCTGGATATAATACGATGCTAGACATAGTTTTTTCGTATGGATAAGAACCGGTTCCTATCCACCGGATTCGAATGAATACGAGAAAATACATTCTGTTGGACTACACATTAGGATACAGCAATGCTTTTAACTAAGTTAACAGGGATGATGGGGCAGGTTTTATGCTATTCTCCTATTGGGACAAAGCTACTTTTAAACATATTTATCCTTTGATCTTCATGAATATGAATTATACATATTTTAACCATGATAAATTTTTTACCCTAAAGTTTAATATTAGTGATTTATATGGTCGACCAAAAATATAAATCTTTTCTCTGCTAATTTAATTGCGAAGCGACTCTTTTATAAACTTTGTCTTTAAAAACTTTGTGTAGCTGCTATTAATGATTTAAATGGTATGTGATTTTTAGGTGATTTCCTTTAAACCTATTTTTAAATCATCGACACCTCACCCCCCCCCCCCTCCTCCCACACCATTAATATTGATTTTTTAATAAAAAGCCATGATGGGGGGCTTTGATCTAGCGAGAACCTATTACCAAGTTGTATTTTCCCCTGTGGGCCAGTTTTAACCTAAAATTACCAAAAAAAAGGCATAAAAAGAAGCTCTAATATGCCTTTTCAAGATTCTTTTGACTTTGCATATTTGCCAAAACCTATTTTGTCCCAATTCTGCATATTTCTATGTTTTCGGCATCGGGACTAAGAAACTGGTTTTAATCCTCTAATTATATATTTTTATATACGCGGAAAGCTGTTTATGATACGATATGATAAATAACTATTTGCTGCTTCGCTTGCATATTTATGTTTCCATCCTAGTCTATTATTATAAATAAGATATTTGATTCCCCAGAAAACGTCAATCTAGAAAAAAATGTCAACATTTTTTTCTTTTGTATGATGTATTTTAGAAATTCACAAGGAAATATAAAAAATGTATATTTGTTTCTACTGACCACAGTTAGTTTTTTATTAAATGAATAAGTTAGGGTACAATGTTTGGCACTTTCGATATAAGTAAATGATAATAACAAAGCCACAGAATACGATAATACCTTCAGAAAAATCGATGAAAATAGTTTTCATACTAAATTTTGGTTTTTTATATTTTTTCTAAAATGTCATGACAGAAGATGTAAAATGTCGTCTTAGTTTTTTGAAAGGATTAATCTTCTCTGAAATCTAAATTATCAAAATATTTTTTTTGGTAAATGATTATACGATATATGTCAAACATTTTATCAAAAAGAAATATTTAAAATTGTGAAGTAGAAACCTGAATAATTTTTCTTGTGGAAATAGCTTTCTGCAAATGTTGATAAACATATGTCTGCTAGCATTAAGATGTTTGTACTGCCAATACACGTTGGGTTTTATTTAAATAATTTTTTTAAAATGTTCTTTTTTTTACCTCGTATACCAATAACGCAAATTTGCTAGCAGGAATTTAGGAACATTAAAGAAAATCATTTGAAAAATCTTTTAGGATTGCTTTGTAATTCACATTTTTGAAAGTCTTTCAACAGTATACACAGCAAATTCTCTCTTTTTTAACTAACTTTCCGAACAATATACCTAAAGCATTTGAATTAATAAAGGATATGCTAATATTTTTACCATTCAAGTTTATTTAATATTCTAATAAATAGCGCAACCCTCCAAGTTATGGCTACTTTTCATGAACATATGATCTAAAGAATAAGCTCTGACGCAATGTCATATAAGGATATTATAATATTCATTTAAAAAATTGTTATTTTTGCATATATGTTACATTTTACAGTGTTTTGTGGCTCAAAAGAAAGACAATTAAAATTTATTTCATATTATATAGTTTAAATTGCATAAGATAACTTAGAAATAGTAAAAAAGTCCCTTTCTTTATTTGTCGTAAAACAGAAATTAACAAAGATTTTTATTAAAAAACACCTTAGTGTAAAAATTAAAAATTTTAAATATGGTCACAAAAAGATTCAATTAGTTTATTAAATGTTTCATTTTCAGCAAATGATGATTAATCTCTATTACAAAGAATAAAGTGTAAAAAGATATTCTCGTTTTAATTTTAAGCAACTTAAAATGCATTTTAATACCTTTTAATGATTTATTTTTTAAAACATCATTTTATAAAGTTATATATTAGAATGTTTTTAAATTTTGTAAACATTTTGTTTTAAATGTAGAAAATTGGTAATTCTAAACATTCAAAAAATGATTTTATTAAATTTTCATCACTTAAATTGCATGTTTGATGAAATTTTCAACTGATAATTCAAGAAAAATCGTTTAAGTTTTATTATATTTTACTTTGAAATGTTAAAAAAATATATTATTGTCAAAAATGTGAAAGTTATACTTTCCTCAAAAAAAGACCTAAAACATGCAAATTAACACGTGTAATGAGATTTTTTTTCTTTCAGGTTTAATTTTAAGTAATTATTGATATTTTTTGTAAAAAGGATTTTATATAAAAAGTTTTAAAACTCGAGTTATGTGGTGGTTCTAAAAAAAGTTGCGAATTTATGCAATTTTCTTGCAAAAAAAATTTTCTAGGATTTTAAAAATAGCAAAGGGTGTTATTAGACGTACTTACAGATACAATTGCTAAGTCATTTTGGCCAAACACTAAAATAAAGTTTTGACATCTGAGGGTCCAGCCGTGTGACGTAACCAGTAATTGTACAAAAGATTTAATAATATTCGATTTTTTTTACTTGGATATTGCGCCATATTTTCATGTACTCTGAGAAAGTGATGCTGGAAAAAAACGATCCATCCCTTTTTACCCCATCCCCTCCCCTACTACTGGATAAACGAACTTACCAACAAATTAGGTCAATATTAGCAATGGGACAAATTTTCCCTTTAAAAAATGTCAATTTTAGACACTTAGACCTTCTCATGGCGTTTGATACGTTATATTTGGATTTTTATTTCATATACTAAACAAGTAAAGGAAGAAAGGGGACAATGGGCTGTTTATAACACTATATAGTCCCTAAAGTTTTTAATAATCTTATCTTATTCGTTGGGGACAACTTTGGTGACTTTCAATGAATTTTGAAAGATCATTCTTTAAGATGAGTGTCAAAACGTTTCAGCCAATAATTGTAATCTACAGAAGAAGGAATTTTGTATATCATCATTGGGGATGTTCCTCAATTTATGGGCCATTGTCTTATCCCTTAAGATATCTGAAGTTTATTACTTGTGTTTTAGTTAAGATATCTAAAACGGCTTTACATCATATTTTTTTAGCAAGGAAACTTCCATCTGAAGTAGCGACACTATTTATTTAATTTGCAAATGGACGGATGTAAGTTATTGTATTATAGTTGCTAACAAAGTAATCTTGAATCATAAACACTCATAGCGAATAAGAATAATAGAGTTGTTTTGTTATCTCGCGGAGAGTTGTCTGTAATACAATGCTATAAACAACCATTAGAACTGTGAAAACAAGTTGTAATGACAGTTGCAACTAAAGTATTTAAGCTTTCCTAATTAAAAAACTTTTAACATTTCTTATTCATAAATAAATGCATTGTTACCAGGAATTAAGAAAACACTAAGCAGCCAAAAAAATTTAAAAATTAAGTTAAAATTAAAATCTATTTTTTTTTAAATTTGATTTACCTTTACCTTCTTAATTTAAATTTTAAGGCAATTAATTCATTTGCCTGCAAAAAAACCTAATCCTATAAAAGACCTAATCCTACTAAAGGCCTAATGGTTCAAAAGAACTATATTACAAATGATCTAACCCTACAAAATACCTAAATTACAAAAGACCTAATCCTACAAAAGGCCTAATGCATAAGGCCTAGATTAAATATTTTTGAAAGATTCCCTACGTTTTGTAGAAAGCCTAGGTATTTTGACCTTCCTTTATTTTAAGCAACTTTACAACATGTTATACCTAAATTCAGTTTATTGTTGTTTAGTTACTTAATTTCTGATGTATTAACACTATATCCTTGTTTATTATAATAGTAGCTTTTAAACAATTTTATCTGTTCCTTTACCTTTGAAAATCAAGTTGGTAAGTGAAAGAATTATCAATATATAAATGGTAGTAGTTGATGATACTTTTATTTATACTTTCAAACTTGGAGCACTGGTAAAATTTGGCGGATTTACAAATTAAATTTGACAGATTATTAATTTTTAAATTTTTTTGCAATTACCAAAAACTTTTATTAAGATGTCAATGTAAGCATATAGATTGAAGCTCTTCATTGAGCCTATTAGAAAAAGGATAAATTTAAAAACGTTTGACCTATGTATCTCTAATATTATAACAATTATAAAATGTAGGATGATGTCTTTCTGGCTCTCTGAAGCTTAAGATCTTGGTAACGGGTTTAGTTCTTCTTATGACCCCCTCCCCCTTTACCTCTTGGGGCTTTGTCCAAAAGGCTAGGAATGAAACCACTAGTTAAACATAATGGAGGTGCAATCAACATATAAACTAGCTCTTATAACAGCATATTGAAAAAAAAATAGTTGAAAGAAAAAAATATTTTTTAAATAAGTGAATGTTGTAGTTTATTTAAAAATCCGTATTTTGCTTAGTTTTTCCACTGTATAACTGTGAGCACCTTGAAACTTCTGTCATTAACCTATTTACACAATCAAAATACTTTTCACGATATTTACATAAGCTTTTTATTCAATTTTGCCACTATTAATCATTCTTCCTATGTATATTTTTATTTATCTTTCTTACTTTATAATATAGCTTCGAAACCTGATTAGTATCCGATTAATCTGATTATCTGATTAAAATCAGTTTTCAGCCTTACTGAAAAATCATAAATAGCTTAGTAAAACAGAAAATTTTCATGAATATTGAAATAAAAATCATAAAAGTAAAATCAGTTTTGTAAAAAATTTCTTCTCTTTGGGGAAAACAAAAAAGAGGTGAATTCTTTTTTAAAAATTGCCTCACTAAAATTAGTTTGCCTCACTAAAATTTTAGTGAGGCAAAATTATCCCCTCTAAATTTTTTAAAGAATTCACCACTCTGGTTTAAATTTTTTTTATCTATTCATCTGTTTTTAATCATTCATCAATTGAGTATTCTAAATTCTGAAAAGTTTAAAATTGGTGATAGACGATCCTCATTCGATTTAAATTTGTAAAATAAAGGAAATAATAATTGTTTTGGATGGAGCGGGAGGGGGGCGGTTGGCGATGAGGTAATTTTTGTAGAGTTAGGGAGGATAAAGGTATCCTGACTTAAATAGTTACTTCCTCTGGATCTATGAGAAGCTACACTGTAAATGAGAACCTTATATCTTCAGGATTTAGTCAAATTCTTTTCTACACACACACACACTCAGCTGGCTTTAATAACGACACACCGCAATCTATCTCCGTTACCCCTTCCCTTCTACTGTATGAACGAACTGACCAATTAATGAGGCCCATATTAGCAACCTAGCTAAATTGACGGCAAATGTTCTCCTGTGCTGGATCTTTAAATCATTTTAGTGGTGAGCCAGATCGGGGGCGAGCCAACTTTCCACCAATACAGAGAGCACGGCATTTTATGAAATGCCACGCTGTGATTGGTTGAAATTCAGCTCACCCCGATCCGGCTCACCACTAAAATGATTTAAAGATCCAGCTCTGTCTTAATATCCACGTATTCTATATCCATTTTTATACAAATATATATCTTTACAACCATTACAGCCACACTGCTGATAAAGAAAAATTTATATCCAAGAAAATCCAAGATTTTCATCTAAACACATTTTAAATATTTATTTAGAAATTGGGACAATGATTCTTGAAAACATTTTTTAGGTTTAGAGACAATGTTATGGAGGATTTTATTTTATATTACAAAATACTAATTTACTAAATGGTTTAAAAAAAAGTAGCAATATGGTTGACATTTTATTGTATCTATCATGATGCTGTGAGTATTGGTGCAAAAAATATGACGTAACAAAAAAAATTAGCCAATAAGAGGCCGTTATTGACCAATGGCGGCAATGGTAGTGGACTCTCATTGGCTAATTTTCTTGTTACGTCATATTTTTTGCACCAATACTCACAGCATCATCTATCATACAACAAATTATCAGATATTTCAAACGACGTTTAGCAGTTCTACAATAAGAATAATCATTAAATAATGTTATTCTAATAATGATTTTTTTTGACTACTTCTACATAATTTTTAGGGGCGACTTCTCTTGAGAGGGTGGTGGTACTCTCCTCAAAATAGTTATAAACCAAACCTTCCCAGGATCTGAGAAAGAACTATATCGGTTCAGCGGTTAGCGAGTTATCCAAAAGCTTAAATCTATTATTTTTACAGAATTCGTTTTCCTCTCCCCGTGTTTGCTTAGATTTTGAATATTTGAAATTCAGCATTTTCATCAAATTTTAAATTATAAAACTCCTTGGTTTCGCATTAAGAAAGAGGATTAAAAGGAGAAAAAGAGAGAGAGGATGAGAGAGTAAGAGGTGGGAAAGAGAGAAAAAGAGAGAGAGAGAGAGAGAGAGAGAGAGAGAGTGAGAGAGAGAGAGAGAGAGAGAGAGAGAGAGAGAGAGAGAGAGAGAGAGAGAAAGGAAATAAAAAATGTGCTTATACATATACATTCAAAAGAAACAGTTTTTGACTCTTCCTTAAATCTAAAATTATGAAATCTACTTAAAATGTGTAACAGTAGCATTTTTTTTATTTTTTATTCTTTCAAAATATTTTATAGTATTGTAAGGGTTATAAAACATTCGTAAAATAAAACATTAATTGCTTTAAGTTAAAGAAATAATATACACACTCCAATTTTCGCTTAACAATAAAAAAAACGATTAAGGGTAAAAAATGCTCTAAAAAGCGCTGTTAAAAAGAGCTATTAGTTATTTATCTATCTATTTCTCTACCTACCTCTCGTCTATGATTATTAATTTATCAGTCTATCAATCTATATTTTCTTATTTATCTATCTATCCATATTTATCATGTTATGTAAAAGCCGTATATAAACGGTGTTTTGTCTGAAGCTTACGATCTTAATAACTACTGCACCGATTGGGTTCTCTATTTTAGGTATGTGTCACATAGGACCTGGGGTTGTTTAAGGCATTTTTGTTTCTAGACTTAAGTCTTGATATGGATTCAAGCTATTTTTCTAGCCCCTTTCCGCCCCTTAGAATGCAGAACCTCTGATGCTAAGGGCGTAGCAGCAAGTCTATAATTCTAAGTCTATTTGTTTTTAATGATATGAAATTTATATTGAATACAATAATTAAGATTCATAGTATTAACAGAAATATGATTTATTGTCAGTGTTTACTCAAAACACCTTTTTTTGTAGTAAAAAAATAACTTACAATATATTTTCTCTTAGGCTTGCTTTTTTTCTTTAGGTTAGGTTAAAAAGGGAAAAGGATAGCTCTTTTGGTTATCTCGGTAGCTTTATAATATTTGGTTGGCTCTGCTGTGAAGCTGTTTAGAGTGCCTATAAAAAAAATGACATCATACTAGCCTACCATCGATCAATTAAAATCTTTACTGGCCTGCCATTGGTAAATTAGTTTGTATGACGTCATTTTTTTTAGGCTTCTGGGCTGTAGTTCTAATTCGGCTTTGAGCTGCGGCTTATTTAGAAACGGTTGTTTTAAGTAAGTTAGCTCTCTTTTGTCTTAATACTTTTTAGAGAAGGTTGATTTTAATTTCTAATGTTTATTTTTAAATTTATAAAACTTGAGTTAAAAAGATTTGCTGTTTTGTCAGACGCATTTTTATGTGCATTGTTTCAAGGTTAGAAAAACCATTTGTTATTTTCACTTTATTATTTTAATGAATCCCAAAATAAACAAATTTTCAAGTAATTGTTATCACTAATAGTTTTTTTTGTAGCGCAGCTACTCTATGATTAGAGTATGTCCATGCAGCCGTCCTTTCGTTCGTCCGTCACTTTTTCAAAACAGAAGGTTCTCCGCAGCGAATTACATCGCTAGTTCAGACAAAATTGAACTTGTTTAGTCATTATTAATAATTGTTAAAAGCGAAGCTTTTCTATAATTAGGGTCGGTCCGTCCGTCCGTCCGTACGTCCGTACGTCCGTACGTCCGTACGTCCGTACGTCCGTAACGGATAGCTTTTTTCGTTAATTTAGACATGTTAGAATTGTCCTATCGATTTCAAATTTTGCATGGTGATTCCTTTAGTAGTTAGGTACGATTTAGAAAGCGTAGCAACTCTATAATCATTACCAAAATGTCCGTACGTCCATTTTTAACATATTGATTTTTTTACTTTTTTAAATAGGTTTTTTCGGTAATTAAGGCATGTTAGAATTGTCCTATCGATTTCAAATTTTGCATGGTGATTCCTGTAATAGTTAGGTACGAGTTAGAAAGCGTAGCAACTCTATAATCATTACCAGAATGTCCGTACGTCCATTTTAAACATGTTGATGTTTTACATTTTTAACAACAATTTTGTATGTGACCTAATTATCCGATTGGTCTGATTTTTGGTATACTGATTCCTGGGACAACAAAGTACAATTTTATAAGCGAAGCAACTCTATAATCAAGTCCTAGAAATGTAAGTATGTCCATAAACATTATCCTGTATCAAGCAGTTTTTCAACAAATTTACTTACAATTTTGCTTTGACTCTTATACATTCGCATTCTGATTATTCAGTTCTGACATTATACAAGTGTTAATGTCCGTTTGTCCTACCGTTTCAGAGCTTCGCTTTTATGGATGTTGTCATCCTTGTTAGATTCTAATTTATTAAAAATTAACTCATTTTGTCCGTCTGTCCATTTATTCCAAGGTAAAAATGTGATTTACAAAATCGGGTTATAATTTGAGGCTTATGCGCGGCCGAGGCGCGGCTGCCCTCATATACTTTTAATAAAAGCAACCTGAGCATAATATTAAACAAAATGTAAACCAGAAATATCCTAGCTAAAAGCAGGCAAAACCAATTTTGAGGTTATATAGTGGTTAATAAATAGCGTTTATATGATATTTGAAATATATTTTAGAATTTTTGTTACAAAAGTAAATTCACATTGTTAAAATCAATATTTTTATATATTTTGTAAAGTTTGAAGGCGTGGAGTTTAGAATTAATATTTTTTTTCAATTTCTCAAGTTACTGGCTATTAAGAATAGGATATTTAGCAGTTTTATAAGAATATTTTTGGTTGATAATTATACCTTTCAATCAACTCAACATTAACACTATCACTATCTAATTCTATCCATCTATATCACTATCTATTCATTTATATGCCTATCTAGCGCTGATCTGTAATATAATTAAAACGGTTTTCAACAAGATTTTATATTGATTTTAGTTTTCGGGGGGATTTTTTATTTCTAGTGGCGATTTCTCTTCTGAGGGTGATGGTACCCTCCCCAAAAATAGTTATAAATCTTCCATTGTAATGGAGAGCTATATCAGTTTAGTAGTTAGCGAGATACTTTGGTACAGACAGATATATATATAGGCATCCTGTTACTTTTATATAATAATGATATGGAAATAAATTTATTTATCATCAATTAGTAAATTATAATAAATGACCAGTCCATCCATCCAACTATCTATCTATATATCCATCTATCTTTCTATCTATCTATCCATCTATCTATCCATCTATCTATCCATCTATCTATCCATCTACCTATCCATCTATCTATCCATCTATTTATCCATCTATCTATCCATCTATCTATCCATCTATCTATCCATCTATCTATCCATCTATCTATCTATCTATCTATCCATCTATCTATCTATGATATGAAGCTTTCAATCAGTACACCCATTAGTCCTGGCACTTATAACAATTTCATTATACGCAAGGGTAAAGGGAAACTCTGAGACAGCGGAAAGTGTCATGTGTGACGTCATAACATTGCGTCTAAAAAAGAAGGATGATAGGAGAAGTGGTAGAGGAAACTTCTAAAAACGAGATGGATAATAGGCCTATTTTTATGACGTTACACATGACGTTTTCCGCTATCCCGGAAACTCACATTCTCAGCATTTACGGTCATGGAGGTAGGGGAATTTGGACTGTAAATTACATTGGTATCCAAGGTTTTGTTTTCGTATTCGTTGGTTGAATAACTTTGTATGTTGTTCTAACAATTTGGTTCTAAACTAACAGTGTTCTAAAGTTTCAACCAATATTTAAATATACAGCAGGATTATTTTGTTGATTGCCATTGGAGATGTATATTGATTTATCGTCTATTATCTTATCCCTTTAAACCCTTAACTTTTATATTTATAAAGGCGATGCCATAAAATTATAAAAGCAAACTTAAATGTCAACTTTTTGCCTCTATAGAAATGTTGTCATGAATAACATATTTTCTATGTTTTAATAGTATTTAGACTATATTGTTGTGTTGATATTATAACAAAAAAAACTTTTCATCTAAACTAAAAAAAATAACCTATATAGTGTCCTTTTAATGCATGGTTAAGAATGATGTTACTTAATTTAAGATGGTGGAGGGGAGAAATAGCAAGGCAATCAGTCATTTACAAATTAGGATGGGATAACACATTTTGTGCATGTTTTTTTTGCATGTATATTGTATGTGTTGTTATATATGAAAATATTATTTTTAGCTATATCTCAGTATAATAAAGGGAAAAGGGTTTTGCTTTCAATTTTCCCCATCCATTTTTAACTAAGATGTATAGCTTTCCTTTAATTTATTTTATACTTTAAGCTAAAATAGATAATGTTTTTAAAAATTATTACATACTTACATTGTAAATTATACAAATACGTGGATATTTCGACAGGGGAAAAATTGTCGTTAAATTAGGTTGCTAATATGGACATAAATTTGTGGTCAGCTCATTCATCAAGTAGGAGGAGAGGAAATGGGGGGATCGTTATTTTAGCCAGCTACATGTTTTACTTTATTAGAGTACATGCTAATCTGGTGTAAGATCCAGGTAGTAATAAATCCATTATTTTACAACAACAAAAGAAAGAGAGGCTTTTTATAGCTTTAGATGCTTATTGATTGAAGGTGAACTTATAGTTCAACCCTTGATGCAGTTGTGTTAAGTTAGAGGGATAGACATTCAATCATATTTCAAAATACAAGAGTAATTTCCAGTAAAATTGCTCTGCCTAAAAGCTTTAAATAGGTCTAACTAACTTACTCTATTATTAACTGGATTATAAAAAAAAACTAAGCAATCAACGCATCTTTTGTAAATTTCAATAAGCTTAATTTTTAATAGTTTTTTTTCTGTTATTATAAGGTGTACAAATGAAAAAAGCAAGGATGACAACATCCATAAAAGCGAAGCACTGAAACGGTAGGACAAACGGACATTAACACTTGTATAGTGTCAGAACTGAATAATCATAGTATAAATGTATAAGAGTCAAAGCAAAATTGTAAGTAAATTTGTTGAAAAACTGCTTGATTCAGGATAATGTTTATGGACATACTTACATTTTTAGGACTTGATTATAGAGTTGCTTCGCTTATTACATCATACTTTGTTGTCCCAGGAATCAATATACCAAAAATCAGATCAATCGGATGATTGGATCACATAAAAATTTGTTGTTAAAATAGTAAAAAATCAACATGTTTAAATTGGACGTACGGACATTTTGGTGATGATTATATAGTTGCTATGCTTTCTAAATCGTACCCAACTACTAAAGAAATCACCATGCAAAATTTGAAATCGATAGGACAATTCTAACAGGCCTAAATTAACGAAACAAATTAACAAAAGAATTAATAGATGTATAATTCAGACAACTACTTGGCCCTATTGTGTAATAGTGTTCCTGTTAGCAACCTAGGGAGCACTATGGGCAACTAAACTTAAACTAGAAATAAGGCAATTGACGATAAATTGATGCACATCCTCCATGAAGAATAAAATCAACAAAAGGCCCTTCCTGTATATAAATATCTTTTGGTTGAAAAG
This sequence comes from Acartia tonsa, assembly GCF_053477335.1. Classification (NCBI taxonomy): domain Eukaryota; kingdom Metazoa; phylum Arthropoda; class Copepoda; order Calanoida; family Acartiidae; genus Acartia; species Acartia tonsa. The sequence goes on along the minus strand of NC_137271.1, from coordinate 18,488,650 downwards.
TTTTGAATTTGTACTTCAGTTAACGAATAAAGAGCGTATTTAAAAACTTTGGGTACCAGTGTAGTTTAATTTTTAATGTCCTCTCCCTCCCTTCCTAAACCTATGGTTGCAATATCCCAGGGATAAAGATATATTAATAGATGGTATAAAATTCTTTCTCGTATTCATTCGAATCTGGTGGATAGGAACCGGTTCTCATCCATACGAAAGAACTATGTCTAGCATCGTATTATATCCAGTTTTCTACGAATATAGAAATGTACAATCATAAGATTAAAACTAGTTTTTTTTAGCCGGTGTCTTCGGCACCGCGGGGCTAAAAAAAACTAGTTTTAATCTTATAATTGTACATTCTATATCCGCGGAAAGTCGTTTATAATACGATACGAGAAATAACTATTCTTTAATTTAAAGTTTTTATTTTTGTCTTTTGCAATACAAAATGTGGGTATAGTCCCTTTCGTGGCAACGCCTCTTATCGCATCGTCGTATTTTCACAGTAGCTTTCCCCCTATTTCTAGCCCCTGCGGAGCCAATTGCCTAACACTGCAGGGCAATCATCAAACCTAGCTTAACATAACCTAACCTAAAATAACCTCTCAAAAGCAACTACTATGATAATACGAAGAAACGCCCCTGAAGTGGCGTTGCCTCAAAAGGAATTGACCCCAAAATGTTTTTAAATGCCATATTAAGTTGATTTCAATGACTTAGTTTAAAGGTAAAAATGTCAATTTGTAGTTGGCAAGAAGAATGACTTTATTTGCATTAATCTATCCTTGTACCCCTGCAATATCCTGAATGAATCTGCTTATTGTTTCCCCAGGTTCAACATAAACTTTCCAGGTGTTCATCTGCTGCAGTAAAGACTATACCCTCCAGGGCCAGTATGGTATAATAGAAAGGATAAAATTATCGCGGATATTCAATAGATTTAATTTTCACCTTTCCCAGTGACTTTAAATGTGACTTTAGCAGTGTTTTTCAATCAATAATTGTCATGTTAAGTTGAAATGAAATGGATTAAATGTGCAATATTATAGAACACTTAATTTTAGTGTTTCTATTTAGTGAGTGTAACCATAAATCTATAAATATAACATTTAGCCCAATAACTACCTGGACCAAGTGGTGGAAATCTTTTTGTCAGCTAGCAAATTGATAACTGCTCTTTTGTTGTGACTTGCCTGTATAATTATTCCCAACGCTATTGGCTTATATTGAAAGATCCAGTTAAATGTCGACACATGATTCACGGGGTGGGAATATACAGTTATTTCACCTCTACTCCCTCTATTGTTTTACTCTAATCCAGTACAGGTGTGTGTCCATTTAAATATAAATTGTTTGTAAATGTTGCTGAATTGTAAGAATAGCAAGGTTTAAATTTAATAAATTTATATTGATGCTAGTTTCTTAGTTTTTTTATATTTTTGACAAACATAACATAACATAACTTTTATCAAACTAAGATACTGAAACAGTTTCTTTACAAGCCCAAGTAATCAGTTTTGAAATATCTATGTCATGGAAAACTAATAAAAATACTTTTTAAAAATATGAAAATTCTGGTATAAGTTCTAGTACAAGTGGTCTTTTGAAAGCTTCTAAACTGCAGATGCAATTGGATAATAAATGCTTTTCAGAAATACACCTACTGGCCATGCCATGTTATTAAGCCATTTTCTTGGAAAGATGGTCAAAAACACTACTAAAAATGAAGATTGACTTACTTATTGAAATTACTAATTTTCAATAGCTAGGCTATCAAAAAATCAATTTAAAAAATGCCATATCTTATACAAGTGATGATAGCATGTAAATATTTATATTTAAAAATTGCATTTCTTTCTGCATATTTTGTGTTATTTAATTGAAATATGTACATAATATTTTTCAAACAAGTGGAGAGATATCCAGAGATAAAAGAACAAGTAAACTGGATTAAACCGGTTCTCAGCCATACTGAAATAGAGTGTAGAGCATCGTATTAAAGACAATTTTCCACGAATATTAAAAAACCCATAAAATTAATACCAGTTTTGGTAGTCCAGGCCTTTGGCTCCTCGGGTCTAACCAAACTGGTTTTAATCTTTCATTTTAACATTTAAAAACTATTTGCCTCTTTTATTCCATGTTATAATTCACATAACTAAAGTAAAAGAATAGAGGGGGCACAAGCTACATGTAACTCTACAAAAGGGGCTTGGATGCTGTGCTGACTTTCAATTTGTTCTTCAATATCAGCTAGTAGCGTTTCAAATATAAACACAGCCAAGTGGCTACAAAAGAGTAGAAAGCAATTTACAAGCATACAGAAAGGTCTCCACCACTTGGGGCAGGTAGTTGTGCGGGTTATACATTTATTCTCTACTCACGTACATATTTTTTCATCAATTAAACATCCCTTTATTCATGGAAGACATTGCAACTTTATTTACTTTCAATGCAGAAAAAAATCAAAACCTGGAATGGCAACATCCAGGGAGGAATTTTTTAGAAATAATATTTCATTGGGACTTAATTTGTCAAATAAATCAGAGACCAAACTGGATTAATTTAACATATTTACTTCCACGCTCCAGCCAGAAATGTAAAAATTAAATCCGGACCGTTCCTTCTTGAATGAAAATGCGGAAAGATTTAAATAGGCCATTTTTTGCTACTACATTAAATAAATCATTGAAAATAAATTAGAAGTTGTGGAATTTTCAAATAGTTTATATGCCAAATTGAGTACTACAAAATATAAATAGGTATTTTTAATTTTAAGAGGTTAAATCACAAACAAAATATGAATTTTAAATATTTATTCAGAAATTACAAATTGTTTGGTGCAATTTTGCACTCTTCAGATATTAATGTAAAACTTAAGTTTAAAATAAATTAAAATTTAAAGGATTTTTACAAATATTTTGGAAGATTTTTTGTACATGTTTTTTTAAACTAAATTTTCTATTTCAGATTGTTTAAAGATGTGTTAATCAAAGATTATTAGAGCTATCTATTGGCTATGAGGTAAATATTGTTGAAATAAAAACATAGATAGATTAATAAATATACAGATAGATAAAAATATTAAGGGAGAGAAATGGGTGTATGTAATATATTATGAAAAATTATCGTCAATTTTTAACTTGCTAACATGGAACAGTAGGAGGGGAGGGATGGGGTAAAGCGGGTGGAATGTGTGTATCATTATGTTAGCCTGCTGCAAGTTTAACTTTTTTAGAGAACCTTAAACTCAGGTGTAAGATTCAAATAATATCAATTAAGGGAAAGAAATAATATGGGTAAATAGACAAATAGATAGTTTGATAGATGGATTTGTATATCAGTAAATAGATAAAAAGATAGATAGATAATAAGAGTTGATGATTAGAGAGACAAAGATACAAAAAGAGAATAATAATAAGAAATTTTGGAAATTATTTTAGATAGGTTGATTTGATAATTTTTTAGGTGAATTGATAAGATGATAGATAGATATATAGATTAATAAATATATTGAGAGATTAATAGATAAATATTCATATTGATAGACAGATAAATAGATAGGATAGTGATAGAGGGAGATAAAAGAAATAGAGAGAGGTTGATTTAACAATTTGTTCAGTAGATTAATAAAAAAGATAGATAGAGAGAAAAATTGATAAATAGATATTAATAGACCGAGAAAGAGTTAAAATAGGGAGAGAAGTAGATAAAAGGAAATAGAGAAAAGTTGATTTAATAATTTGGATAGTGAGCGAGATAAAAGAAATAAGAGAGAGATTAATTTTTTCTCTGAAATATTGTAAATCTAAAAAAATCATTTTTTCCAAATAAATGCTAAAAATAGTAACATTGTATTAATAAATTGACCAAGAAATATTTGTAATTTGTTTTCGATAAATTTTCTTCCAATAGTTCGCGGATTTATTTTCAATTTCTTAATGTTCAAATTATTGGATTTTCAGTTTGAATTAGCTTTTTGATTCATTCATTTCAAATCTTAATATAAAATATATGAATACATAGACAAATAAATAGAAAAATATAAGTAAATTAATAAAAATGAATGTACATATAGAGAGATAGATTTTTAATTAGACAGATGGGTAAACTTATAAGTGACAGATAGATACAGGGTGTCCCACGTAAACTGTTTTTTTTTAAACGCTTATTACTCCCTTAATATTTGAGCTATCTTCGTAAAATAAAAAGTATTTGGCAGCAAACTACTGACCATTTAATGATATAGTGATGAAAAATCCGCAAAGTTAACAGATCAAAATCTACAAGGTAATACATAACAGGCTGATTTTAGTGAATATAAGACTAATCCACAAGAAAAATATGCCTTAGTTAACTTTTAAAGCAGCTGGTGGTCAAACGGTGGATCACAAAGACTTACTCTGACATTATAAGAACTGGCATTGTAGTCTAATTAAACATTCTGGTATATTTAAGGTTCTTGTGTGCATTTAAAGCGAGCTCACATGAAAAATTAACAAAGAAGATCAATATTATGCCTATTTTTACATATTGTTAACTTATATTACACTTCAGATTCTTGAATATTGAGAATTTCTAGTATGCCATGTCAAGATTGTTCTATTTTTGTGCTTAGAAAGTCTGAGCGACCAGCAATTTGGACCCAAACTAATCTTAAAGTTCACAAAGCAAATATTTTCTTGTGGGTTAGTCTAAATTCAATAAAATGAACCTCTTATGTAATACCTCGTAGATTTTTTCCTGTTTATTTTGTGGATTTTTCATCATTATCCTATAAAATGGTCAGTAGTAGGCTGTCAAACACTTTTTATTTTCCTAAGATAGCTCAAATATTAAGGGAGTAATAAGCGTTTAAAAAAAAAACAGTTTACGTGGGACACCCTGTAGATTAATATAAGAGACAGGCAGACAAATTCTTTATATTTATTTAAAAATAGATTTTAGAAGCAGCTTAAAGTTCTTGATAAAAAATGACGTCATACAATACAATTGACCAAAGGCCAGTAAACATTTTACGATTTGTTAACTCAAATGTATACTGGCCTATCAATGGTCATTTGTGTTGTTTGACGTCATTTTTTTATTAAACACTATAAGCTGTTTCTAAATTTTAGTATGGAGCGATTACTGATTTTATTCGTGGTCTTTCTCAGCACCTTGGCATATGATGATCAGTATCTACAATATTTGTAAGTATTTTGTAGCGAAGCTACTCTATATATGAATATTATCTGTACGTCCATATCAACAGATGGATAAATTGTAGGTTTTTAATAATGAATTTAATCTATTAGTATTACCAAAGATTTAGTTGAGTTATCCTCTTAGGAATTTTTCTTTCAATTAGAATTTTTTAAACAAGATTTTTTTTAATAATAGGTTAGGTCAGGTTATATTGCTAGGTGGCCAAGCTCCCGCGGCTAGGGAGGCTAGGTGACCGAGAGCTGGGGCCATGGTCATTACTTTGTCGAAGGGGGCTTGCCTACCAATTAAAATGTATACTGGCCTGTCATTGGTAATTCAGTCTGTGTACTGGCCCATCATTGTTTATTTGTATTGTATGCCGTCATTTTTATAGGCACTATAAAGAGCTTCGCTACAAAAAAAATAATCTGTATATCTAAAGTAAATATTCACTAAAATAAAAAAAAGACTGTTGATTGAAGACAATTTGTTTAAATTAGGATCAATAATTTAAAGATTATAATCATTTATGATAATTACACTATTTAAATTACTAGCGGCTACACCCCTAGAAGCCTCTGGGGGCATGATTGGAGTCGGAAAAATCGACCTCATCCCATTTAAAATTTGAGTTTCAAAAAAGTTTTTAAAAATATTTTTTTGGAGGGGAGGGGGGTGAAGACACCCTCTCCAAAAATAGTTAAAAACCTTTCCAGGACCTATAAGAAGCTTCACTGTAATGGAGAACAATATCGGTTCAGCTGTTAGCGAGATACTTTAGGACAAACAAAAAACGCTTACTACTTTATATAATAGGATAATATTAATGTTATGGTTTAAAGTGAATTATTTTTTTAATAGTTTCCCCAGTAAAAAGCAATTTAAAATAGCGTCGGAAATTTACAGTGATTTCTAATTTTATTAAAAGTTTAAAAATCACATGGGAATTATAACAAAGGTTATCAAATATGTTATTCTGTACCTCTAATATAAATAAGTCCTTAGAACCAGCTTATTTCTATTCAGGGAGGAAGGAGATTTTGGACTGCTTTTTACACTAATCCCCAAAGTTTTCTAATAACGTTTTCTTATTCGTTGTTTTAACGACCTTGTTGACTTTTATTGAATTTTAATTGGTTGGTTCATTTAGTTTTACGTTTTAACCACTACAGAGTTTTGTAATTTTGTGTATCATCATTGAAGATGTACATCATTTTATCGGCTATTGTCTTATCCCTTTTATCTCTGATTTCTATTGTCTGACATCAGTGAATAGATTTTAGAAGACAATAAAGTAATTTAGAAAGTATCTTCTAAAAGATTAGGTTTTGTGGAAAATTTTAAATAATCACGTTGCTACTTTGATATTTTACTAGGGGCACTTTTAAGGTGGGAGTGGAATTTAATAGCCAAATTTTTTATTTTAGATTCGAAAAGAAAAAGCAAAAAACAAAAAATTTTAATTTAATTTTTCAATGAATTTTTTTGAGGGGTGGGGTAATTTTTTCTAGGGACTATTTCTCTTGAGAGGGTCCTTCCAAGGTGTTAAATAATTAAGACTATTCTAAAAGGCCTAAATAAAGAAATTTATCTACATTAGTTCAAAGTATATTTTTTATGATTTACATTTTCGAGTATTTTCTTTAAGAACATTCGAAGATTTTTTTACAGTTTAATTGTGTATTATAGATTGACAAACAGATATATGCTGAACGAAGGTCTCTCCCTCAATGGAACTAATCTACATCATCTTAGATGGGGGAAGTCCCAACATAAGGTAGATAGATAGATAGATGGATGAATAGATAGATACATAGATTAATAGAGAGATAGATAGACACATAGATAGATAAATAGATAGATAAATAGATAGATAAATAGATTGATAAATAGATAGATAGATAGATAAATAGATAGATAAATAGATAGATAAATAGATAGATAAATAGACAGATAAATAGATAGATAAATAGATAGATAGATAAATTTTAAGATAAATAGGTAGATAAATAGAAAGATAAATAGATAGATATAGTTATAAATAGAGAGATGGATAGATGGATGGATGGATAGATAGATAGATAAATAGAGAGATAGATAGATGGATGGATAGATAGATAGGTCTCTCCCTCAATGGAACTAATCTACATCATCTTAGATGGGGGAAGTCCCAACATAAGGTAGATAGATAGATAGATGGATGAATAGATAGATACATAGATTAATAGAGAGATAGATAGACACATAGATAGATAAATAGATAGATAAATAGATAGATAAATAGATTGATAAATAGATAGATAAATAGATAGATAAATAGATAGATAAATAGATAGATAAATAGACAGATAAATAGATAGATAAATAGATAGATAGATAAATTTTAAGATAAATAGGTAGATAAATAGAAAGATAAATAGATAGATATAGTTATAAATAGAGAGATGGATAGATGGATGGATGGATAGATAGATAGATAAATAGAGAGATAGATAGATGGATGGATAGATAGATAGATAGATAGATAAATAGATAGATAGATAAATAGATAGATATAAATATAAATAGAGAGATAGATAGATGGATAGATATATATATAGATAGATGAATAGATAGATATATAGATAAATAGAGAGATAGATAGATGGATGGATAGATAGATAGATAGATAGATATATAGATAAACAGATAGATATATAGATAAACAGATAGATACATTGATAGGTAAATAGATAGATATAAAGATAAATAAAGAGATAGATAGATAAATAGATATTTTTTTATACGTGAATCTAAGGTGATTGGTTGACTGCAACCACCCTTTTTTAAGTGCCTCTAAAAGCATCTAGAGAGGGTTTAGCCGTTACATTAAAGTGAAATCAATTTGTAGAAATAATAATAAACAATTATAAAACTCAATTTTTCTTATTATGTAACAAAATTATTAAATATTAAAAGTTTTAAATTTGATATTTTGTTATGAAGTTTTGGTGACAATATTTTTCAAAACAAATTCTTTCGCCAAACATATTATTATATTATCAAGAACAATTATATGCATTAATAACAAAACCAAATTAAATTATATTTCTAGAAAAAAAATTTTGTAACAATTCTGTAGTTTAATATATCAGAAATGTAAACTGTATTTATATTTAAATTTGAGGCATATTTGGGAAATATAAGTATGAATGCGAATTGTCGAGCAATAGCGGCTTTTTGCAAGCAAGGGAGGGTGGGTACATTTGACTGTACCCAAAGTTTTCACATTCACAAGGGAAAAGTTGTCGTCAATTTTGCTTGCTAATACGGACCTCATTTATTGCGTAGTTCGTACATCCAGTAAGAGGGAATTAGATGGGATGAAGGGAATGGATGATGGGCATCGTTATTTTAACCATCTGCGAGCATCACTTTATTTGCATTTTGAAAAAATCATTTCAAATCAACTTTTCTTGTTTATAACAAGCTATATATGTGGGTCAACAATTTTAAAATAAGATGTTATTTTTTTCAATGACCTAAAAAGAAATATAATTCACATCAAAGAAATGTTGGTAGTTTCCCTTTTACATTTTTGTGGATCACTGAACCCCTCCTTTTATTTCAACTTTGAAAACCATTCTGGGAACTTTTACCTTTCGGTGTTCTAACGATGCGTCATAACTAAAGAAGTTATGCAAAATTTTAACTGCTGATTTGTCAGATGTACGATAATTATAGTTTAGATTAGGGAGTTGCCTTGGCCAACCAGGGTCTTTCAGACAAAGGTTGTATAATCAAAATCTCTTACTATACAAATTACCCGGATGTTTGGACAGAAAAGAATAGATTGGCTACCCTTAGGTATCCTTGGTTGTTGGACCTGTCATGGAGGTAAAATAAAATCTTCTATTACTTTTGTACAAGCAAATCTTGAAAAATAATCCACTAACCATTTGAGGGATGTTATTTAGATATTAGTTTGATCTAATTTTAAATCTTATAATATATTTGGATTAAGCCCAGGGAACTTAAGGGATAGGACAATTAACGATATATTTTTATACATCCCCAATGATTTTAAACAAAATTAGCCCTTCTGTAGACTACATTATGGGTAGAAAAGTTTGGACACTTAGTTTGGAACGAATAAGTTATCATAGTTGTAAACACTTTGGTGGTTACAAAAGAAAGGAAAGGAAATTAGTCCATCTATTTATCTATGCAAACATCCATTTATCTATCCATCCATCTACATATCCATCCATCCATCCATCCATCCATCTTCAAATCCATGTATCCATCCATCTATCCATCCATCTATCTATTTATTCATCTATCCATCTATCCATCCATCCATTCATTCATCCATCTATCCAACTTTCCATCTATCCATCCATCCATCCATCTATTCATCCATCCATCCATACATCTATCCATCCATCCATCTATCCATATATTCATCCATCCATCTATCCTTCCATCTATCCTTCCATCTATCCATCCATCTATCATCCATCTATCTCTATATGTCTAACTATTAAGTTTATTAAATAGATTATCTTAATTATAATTGATATAACATATTACCTATAAATCTATCTGTCTAAATATCTATCTATATCTGTTTAAACAGCAGACAAACTATCTCTATATGTCTAACTATTATGTTTATTAGATTATGTTGATTATACTTAATATAACCTAATTAGATACTTCTGTATTCTCTACACGGGTGTGTAGTTATATTCTACTAGAAAGTTAATGAGGGAGAGAGTATCCCACCACCTTTTAATTAAGACAAAGCAAAAATGTTTGTGATTATGGGGGGTGACTTCTCTTGAATGGGAGAGGGTACCCTCCCCAAAATAGAAAAAAAACATTTTTGTAAATGTAGATAGAATAGTCATATCGGTCCCTAAGGTAGCGAGAACTTTTAGTACAGACATATAAACATCCTGTTACATTTAGATGATAATTAAACAGTCATTAAAGTTAGTCAGTTTGTTTTTCATGTCTGCTTTTATTAATCTATGTACTTTTTATCCTATGTTACGGTTTTGTTTTGTTTTCAAAAGTATATTAAAAGAAATTTATTGCAAAATATGTACTGTTAACTATAAGTACATTTGTTGATATTTATAGTTTTTTTCTATATAGCTTAATTTTGACTTATTGGACAATAAAGTATATGGTTAATTCCTCTCCCTGTAAACAATTACATAGATAAACGAACTAAACTTACTAATGTTTATAGTTTTTTAAACTTATAAATAGATTATAACACTCTAAAACTGGGGGGGGGGAGGATAAAAAAATAATCGCCTAAGGAGGCAGCTTATAATGCCAATAAAAATGAAGTCATACAATCCAAACGACCAATGAAAGGCCCGTATACATTGTATAGAACAATCGTAAAATCTATATTTGCCTGTTATTGGTCATTTTTATAGGCAATATAAGCTGCATGCTAAGTTGTGTGGGCATATACAATTACACAATTCTGTAGCCTCAATCTGATTTTTTATTAGACTTATTAATACAAATAAAAATAGGGATAAAATGGATAAGTCAAATGGCGATATTTTGACATATAACCTCAATGATAAAGGAAGTCTTCTTTAGAGTATAATTATTAGTTGAACAGTTTATACTATAACTATCCAGTCAAGATTTAAAAGAACCTAAAGTTTTTGAGCCAGCGAATAAGAGATCGTGTTCATAACACTTTGAGTACTACATAGAATAGTTGGATCATGGAAAGAAAACGAAGTATTGGTTTTTGTCTTATTCTCACACTAGGTTAGGTTAGGTTAGGTAAATTTTAAAGATTGCCCCACAGGGTCATGAAATTGGCCCCGCAGAATTAGAGCTTCCCGTGGAGGCTAGAAATAGGATAAAAGCTATTGAGAAAATACGACGAAACCTGCTACTTAATTTTCTTTCCATGATCCTTATAGTTTAAAGTATATTGACCCTTACCTTTCTGGGAAAAAAACTACGTCTTAGGGGCCTAAAAATTATGTAAATTAAATTTTTTAGGTGCGAACTATTCTCAACATTGAAAACTGGTCAAGATTTCCTTTACTAGGTAACATAGTTTTTAAAGCAAGGCTTTTCTAAAATTAAGGTCGGCCTTTACGTCCGTCCGTAAAAGATACATCATATCGTCATATAAGCATGCCAGAATTGTCTTATCGATTTCAAACTTAGCAGGATGATTTTTAGTATAGAAAGCGTAGCAAGTTGCAACTCTATAATTCTTACCATAAAGTCCGTTGCATATCTACTGTGAATTCTATAAATGTAAGTATTTCCACAATACATATTCTTTAATAAAGTAAATGTATGATAAAATTATAATGAATATTAGTTTTTTATTCGTAAAATATGTTCAATAATGAATGTGTTGTTTCTCTATATTTGTTAACGTTCGTTTGTATGCTTTGATAATCTTCTTTTCCTATGTATATTGTCATCCCTGTTTTAATAATAACATACATAACAGTAGACAAAAAGTCTTATTATAGATATTTTTAGGTTATTTTTACCATATTTTTCGTAATTTTATCTTGTTACATTTATTTTGAGGTTATTACTCCATTTTTGACTCGTAAACATGATTATTTTTGTTTTTCAAATATTACCAAAGACAAAAAAAATAGGATGACAATATTCGTAAAAGCGAAGCTCTGAACAGTAGGACAAACGAATATTAACTTTGTAGAGTGTAAAACTGAATAAGCAGAATATAACATAGATGTGCCTTGCTTATTATAGTGTACCTTGTTGTAATAAGAATCATTATTTCAAAAATCTGATGAATAGCATAATATTAATTATATCATACAAAAATTGGTTGTCAAAAAAGTAAAAATCAGCACGTACGGACTTCCTGTGACGATTATAGAGATGCTACGCTTTCTGAATCGTACCTAATTGTTATAGTAGTAATCATGCAAAGTTTGAAATCGATAGGACAATTCTAACATATTTGAATAAACATAAAGAACTAGATATTTAGAAAGTAAAGGGAACAAAATCGTTATTTTAGCCCGCTACAGAGTTCACTTTCTTATAAAACATGAAAATCTGGTGTAAGATCCAAGTATTAATAAATCCATTCAATTAAGCTAATATTCATGTTTGTTGTAGATGCGGAGACAGATACTCACTGTGGCGAAATATCTGCCAAATATCCAGCACCTAATGTATATCCTGGGTACAGGTAAGGATATATAATAGATAGATAGTAGATAGAAATTAGATATCCCAAAGATATAAATTATATCAAAATGTTAACAAATCAGCATGTTTTAATAAGACTTTTGGGTAATGTATACATGCAGAGTTGATACACTTTCTAATTTGTACCTATCTTTTATAGGAATTATCATGCAAAGTTTGAAATCAATAGGACATTCAAAACATGTCTATATTAACGAAAAGAGCTTACCTTTACGGACAGAAGGACCGACTGACCCTAATTATAGAAAAAGAATAATCTTTATCTGTATTCACATACCAATACACATTTGTATCCTAATTTCTTGAGACAATATTCTTATATATATAGTGTCCCATCCTTTCTGCACAGTTTTTAAAGTTAAACCAAACTCTGCAGTCTGCTTATACCAACAAAAAAAATAATTTGAAAAAAAATCACGAAAACTAAATGTAATTTCAGCTATCGTTGGGGGGGTCAACACATGGTAGAATTGACAACCTCTACATCTGCCCCCAAAATATTACTTTAAATTTATTTCTTTTGTTGGTTATAACTTATTCCTGAACCAAACTGAAGTTCCAATTATTAAGGACAGTTTTATCTATAAGTAGCGCAAAAACATTAAATTGTAATTACTCTTTAAAAACATTTGACTCGATATTACCTCATCCCTTCCCCTCCTACTGGATAAAAAATGGTTTCCATGTTAGAAAACTAAACTGGCGACAATTTTTCCCCTGTCATAATATCCACGTATAAAACATAGAGTAAACTGCAGTAGTAAATAAAACAAGTTATATCAAAGTCTTTAAGCCTAATTTTTCACAAATTTACAATTGCAAAGTAATATATTTTAATAATTGAGGTGGGGTTAATCATTTTGTTTGCCCTATATTTCTTTTAAAAATGCAAAATAATATTATTATTACTTATAACAGTTCACTTATATGTTTTAATCAAAAATGTTATTATTGGTATTGTAATCCAGTAATACATTTATAACTATAACACGCCCCTAGAGGCATCTAAGGACATGTAAAAGTTATTTATTGCATCGTATTATAGACAGCTTTCCGCGGATATCAAAATGATAAAATACAAGATTTAAACCAGTTTTATTAGCCCCAAGGGGCCATTTCGGTTCGGCGGTTAGCGAGATCCTTCGGCACAGACAGACATACAGTTACTTTAATATAAGGGAGATAAACAGTTCATTTGCACATATACAAGAACACAGTTTTTTCTTTGTACCTAAATATATCTGTACAGTTAACTTACAATGTAGCCAACTTACATATATGGATATAGAATATACGTGGGTATTATGACAGGAGAAAAATTGTCGGCAATTTGGGTTGCTAACACGGAACTCATTTATTGATTTATTGTTCAGGTTGAAGGGGAATTGGTTATCAATATTTTTGGCAGGACGTCCAAAGAGGTGGTAAAAGGGTAATTACCCCCTCCCCCAAATGAATTTCATAATTCTAAATTTTAAATTTCCCTCTCCCCCCCCCCCAAAAAAAAAAAATAAAAAAACTTGGACGTCCTTGCCTAAATGATATAAAGATTACCCTTCCCACCCAAATAAATTTTAAATTTTTTAACCCCATCATCCCCCTAACAAAAAAACTTGGACGTACTTGATTGGAAGATCAGTTCGTGGAATATTTTCTTACAATTCTGACATGATATATTCCTGCTAAAATTCAAAAGAAAAATTTCTCTATTTCACAGAAACATCTTAATGTAAAGTGACCTAATATCAAGCTTAGACTGATAGATATGTCTATATTCAATAATAGGTCTTTCCAGAGAGAGTGGACAATGGGCTGGTTATTACACTAGAACTCAATGTTTGATAATAATGTTTTATTATTCGTTGGCTTAACAACTTTGGGGACTTTAGTGAATTTTAATTGGTTGTTTAATTAAATTGAGTGTTCAAACCAATAATTATAATCTACAGAAGGGGTAAAATTGTGTATCATTATTTGGGATGTACATCAATTTATCAGCCATTGTCTTATCCCTGAGGTCTTTCTCATAAATTCCTTGTTTCCATAAGTGGAGCATTCGTTTCCCCCACTCTTGTTGTAAAATTTTCTTATACAAGACAAATCTCTAATGGGCATTCAAAAACTTTATTTTACCCAAGGAGGGAGGATATATTGGACTGTAAAAATACACTGGTTCTCAAAGTTTAATAAACACGTTTGGGGTACCCTTTTTGCTTATCATCATTGGATATGTATATTAATCTTTATCATTTTTGTAGGAAAATATCTTTATTTAGTTTAAATGGAAAAATCTTTTTGACATATTCTTAGGATCTGCAAACTGGATTATCAATATTTTTTGTATGAGCCTATCTAACTATTCTTTTATTTACTTTGTATGTTAGTCTTAATTATTTTTTATGCTAAAAGTTACCTAATATCTTATTAATGACTATACTATTCTTTTAAGTAATACGTAATTTGTTTGTGTGTGTGTGTGTCCCAAAAGATCTAGTATTAAGGGCTTGATAAAGGAAAGTTTTGAAATGATCCAGGGAAGGTTTAAAACTATTGAGCAGTTAAGGATCAGTCCTAAACATCTTTTACATGATAAAACACAAAAGTTAAGGCAAGAATGTTCCTTTAATAAAGATATAATGTGTGTAAAGAAAAGCTTCAATTTCTATCCATCTTAACAATAAAGGTACAAGTTGTATAGGCTCTTTTGATTGATCCATTGTTAACAACCTACACTGTTAAAATTAAAACCCATTTATGCTAATAACAAAATACATTTATGTACAGTAGGCTGGTATTTTACCAGTTTTAGCCCTTGTTAGTTATATTTGAAGTGAATGACATTTTTAATCATGGAAAGAAAACAAAGTAGCCAGTTTCGTCATATTTGCATAGTAGCTTTTCTCCTATTTCTAGCCCTTAGGGAGGTTCTAACCCAGTGGGGCCTATTTGCTAACACTTCAGGACAATCATTAACTTCTACCTAACCTAAAATAACCTATCAAAAGATACTGTTAGAATATGACTAAACTCGCTACTTTGATTTCTTTCTATGATCCAACATTTTAAAGGGTTACAACAAAAATATCTTGATTCAATTTAACTTTAACTTGCTCCTTTAAAACATTTGCTATAGCTAAACACTAGTGAAAACTATTTTTTCCTCTTTTCTAACATGGCTATTAGTTGCCTACTCCTGGGAATTGGTTGCAACAGATCTACATAATGTTATTGTCTTTTGCTTTGTTTAGATGCATCCCCTGTATTTGGTGAAAACCAAACAGTGATATATATTTGCAAAAAAAAGTGAAATGAATAGATTTATCAACCTAGATGGTCCATCACTTAAAGTAATCTGTTTAACTTAAGTTCAGGCAGACGTAGATCTTTGAGAATATTTAGTCAAATATGATTCAAATCAATAATATAAACAATGAATTTTTGGATGATATAATTTCCATAAGCAAAGCTTCAACCTTTACACAACTAAACGATGTTTACATTTCCTAACAATAATGTGATCAGATTGTTTTTACACCTTTTTCGTATTGGTTGAAGTTGAGAATTCATGATCTAGACATTCTAAACATATTGTGAAATAAAAGTTCAAAAATTTGTGAGCTTCAGCTTCAGCTTGTGTAAATGAAGTTAAAATCTCAAAATTCAGACCTAGTAGTCTTAGTAATCTGTGACAGAGCTGTATCTAGAATGAACTCAAAAAAATTTGTTTTGTGTTTTTTCTTGAGAATACTTATTTCTATTCTCAATTACATATATGAACAAATATGGCCTCTTTATTTTCTTCTTTTATTATTTATAATATTTGTTCTACTTTTATGTAATTGTCTGTCAATGAGGAACAAGAATGACAGCATCCAAGATTGATACAAAAGAAAAAAAACACATGATTAACACATAATTAATTAGTTTTAGCCTGCATCAATTATTTGTTATAATCCTATGAACTTACTTTTAAAATTAACAACTTATGTAAATTAAAGATGATTTACCTTACCATTACTGAACGTTTAAGAAATCTTTGTTGAATATAAACAGTGATTTAGATATATTGAGCAAGAAAAATATATAAAACTAAATAATATTTTTATTCTTCTATCTTTTATCATCCTGAGTAAATTTAGTCTATGAATGACAATTCTGTTGATGAATATATTTATTCAATTTATTTTATAATCCTTTATTCTTGACTTTAATACTGAATTGCATTTAATATTAGATTAGGTATCATATCATGTCTACATTACAGTCAAATGCTAATTTGCTAAATAAGTTTTTTTTTTAATCAAAGGCTATAATAATACAATATTTTTCAATTGTCAACTGTTAATTAAATCATATTTATACCTATTATTACTTAAATTTTATTTGATTGCAATAATTAATTGCTATTGAATGATACTGAGTATTTAGAATTTGAGAATTTGGTTTATACTATTATACTACATGTTCAAGTTTGAATTATGAAAAGCCAAAAAGATTTGATAAATATTACATAAAATCAAGAAAATTCATCATTCTATCAACCTCTATATAATGCATATTGTTCAATGTTTGGAGATTGCAGTTATTGTTTAATTAGATTACCATATTATCAATTTACATAGTTTAGGCATACTTTAAACAGAATGCCATTTATGCAGAAGTGCTACAAAACAGCAAAAATATATTACTGGAGAATGAAATAATCAAGACATTTTATAGTTTTCTCTATTGCAGTTGTCAGGAACTGTGTAAAATTTATTTTGCTTCTTGTTCTGTAATAAAAATTTTATATTTGGAGTGTAATATCCCAAGAAAACCTTCGTTAAAGGTACTAAACAAATTCAGGAAAATTAAAAAGTTTTCATTGCTTTAAAATATTTTAGACTCTTGACATCATATTGACTAAAGTAAGAAATGCTTTGAAATAAAAATATTTGACTATAATGTTTGGATATTCATTCATTCATATATTTGCCTCATATGCCTCTTAATTCTTGGCCTACTTAAAGCCAAATGAGATTGATATTATCAACAATATTGTTTGTCTACATAGTATTCAGTTAGACAAGAACAATAGAATCCATTAAATTGATGTGCATATCAAGAATAATTTTTTTCTTCATATATATAAATTGCACAGCTACTTTATAATAAAGGTATGAAATAAATTTTCTCTGCAAATTAGCAGATTTAATTAATTCTGAACCATCCAAAGATCTTTTTTCTCACTTTACTTTTTTTCAAACACACACAGGTATAAGACTGGATTGAACACATGCATGATGTGTGCTCATGCAGACTGGTACACAAAGTCAAACTAATATCCGTATATTAATAAAAGAACCTAGTAATAGTGTCTAACTTTTTATCTTCGTGACGTAACAAAAATCCATCTCTTTTTTTAGGGGTTTCCTTTCCCACCTCCCCTCTCATGCTTCGATTTTTGTTACGTCACAAAGATAAAAAGTTAGACACTAATACTAGGTTTTTAATAAAAATATGTTATTCTTGATAATCAAACTGCATTGCAAATTATACACATAATTTTCTTTGTAAGATTATAAAAGCAAAGTAAGAATTATTTCTATTTACCTAATTACTATTGGCTAATTATCTGCATAAGTGTTTATCTAGTAAATTCTTTACCCTTATTATCTACATCTATAAACAATAAATGTATAGAGTTTTAATAAAACAGTAAAAAAATATCATATATAAATGAACTTTGTATAAATGTTAAAAAAAATATATTTTCAAATTCTTCAAATAGATTTGACAGGCATTGGTTAGCAAAATTCAACCAAGGCAAATCTGCTTTTGTCCTAAACAGTAAAATAGAAAAACAAATGTCTCCTACAAGAATTGTATTCCTCTAGAGCATTACAGACAGACTGATGGAGCATGTGACAAATAAAGTAGATGCTAATTGATTTGAGAAATATTCACCCAAAAATCAGTAGCCTTTTTTTTTAAACTAATTTTCACAGTGTACATAGTCTTCATATTTTTAAAAGCGAAGCTTTTCTATAATTAGGGTCGGTCCGTCCGTCCGTCCGTACGTCCGTACGTCCGTCCGTCCGTCACGGATAGCTTTTTTCGTTAATTTAGACATGTTAGAATTGTCCTATCGATTTCAAATTTTGCATGGTGATTCCTTTAGTAGTTAGGTACGATTTAGAAAGCGTAGCAACTCTATAATTATTACCAGAATGTCCGTACGTCCATTTTAAACATGTTGATTTTTTTACATTTTTAAATACCTTTTTTCGTTAATTTAGGCATGTTAGAATTGTCCTATTGATTTCAAATTTTGCATGGTGATTCCTGTAATAGTTAGGTACGAGTTGGAAAGCGTAGCAACTCTATAATCATTACCAGAATGTCCGTACGTCC
The DNA here is from genome assembly GCF_053477335.1 of Acartia tonsa. Classification (NCBI taxonomy): domain Eukaryota; kingdom Metazoa; phylum Arthropoda; class Copepoda; order Calanoida; family Acartiidae; genus Acartia; species Acartia tonsa. The sequence continues at coordinate 18,469,846 of NC_137271.1, read as the reverse complement.
ATTTTAAACATGTTGATTTTTTTTACATTTTTAACAACAAATTTGTATGTGACCTAATTATCCGATTGGTCTGATTTTTGGTATACTGATTCCTGGGACAACAAAGTACAATATTATAAGCGAAGCAACTCTATAATAAAGTCCTAAAAATGTAAGTATGTCCATAATCATTATCCTGTATCAAGCAGTTTTTCAACAACTTTACTTACAGTTATGCTTTGACTCTTATACATTTGCATTCTGATTATTCAGTTCTGACATTATACAAGTGTTAATGTCCGTTTGTCCTACCGTTTCAGAGCTTCGCTTTTATGGATGTTGTCATCCTTGTTTTTCTCCAAATAACATGCACACCCTAGGGCAAGCATGCTAATTATAGCAGACTGCAAATAGATTATATTATTATCAAGAGAGATATAAATCAATTAAGAACGCATAACACAGCAAGTAATACAAGGGAAGGAAACTTTTGATAATATTTTACAGGATGCCTTCGAAACCGACTAATATCCGCTGGATTAGAACTGGTTCTCAGCCATACAGAAAAATCTTGTTTAGTATCTTATTACAGACAATTTTCCTCGAATACTAAGATAAAAATCATAACATTAATACCAGTTTTATTTGGCTGGGCCTTCGGCACCTTGAGGTTAGCAAAACTGGTTTTAATCCTAGAATTTTTCATTGTATTACCTGTGAAAAGATGTCTATAATACGATGCAATAAATATCTATTCCATTATGGCTTCGAAACCGATTAATATCCATAGTGAAAACTTATGTATAGTATCGTATTACAGACAATTTTCTACGAATAATTAGATTATAGTCATAGCGAAGGCCCAGGCTAACAAAACTGGTTTTCATTTATATATCCGCGGAAAGTTGTCTATAGTACGATGGGGTGAATAACTAACTATTGTTATAATATTTGATGACAATCTAAATTTAAAATTACCAGGAAGGAAGGGGACAATGAGCTGTTTTTTTTCACTAGTGCCCAAAGTTTTATAATAATATTTTCTTGGAATAATACACGGCAACGTTGTTGAAAAGAGACTATCCAAGGAAAACACACAGCTCAATTTGTAGGAATATATTTCGTTTTAATCACATCTAATCCTTGTCAACCTGCACAAAATTAACCATATTTCATATATTTATAGTAAAATCAGATATATTTTTTTTAAATTAGGTTATTTTAAAGTAAAGAAACAACAAAATAATGAATAAGTGCTCGAAAATACAAAGGAAAAGTTAAATGTATTATAATGAATATGGTTATTCCTTCTTTATATTAGTTCTTTACTGTACAAAGGTTTGTTTAAAACTGCGCAATTTAACCGCTGGTTTTGGTGTAAGGGGAAGGGGTAGAAGGAATGGGGGTTTAAAAGAATCAAAGTTTAAAAAAATTAAAGTTTTGTACTGTATAACTTTTGTTTTTTAATATTTTCTTATTCGTTGGCTTAACAACTTTGGAGATTTTATTAAATTTTGATTGGTTGTTTCACTAGGTTGAATGTTCAAACGTTTCAACCATTAATTGTAATCTACAGAATCAGTGTATCATCATTGGGGATGTAAATCAATTTACCGGCCATTGTCTTACGCCCCTTTCAAAATATTTGATTTGACAAACAAAAATTATTTTAATTATTTTAAAACACTTATCTTATTTCAGGGAAGTAATGGAAGCTACTTCGTCAAGAGTTTTCTCAGGTAATATTTTTTTGTCAGTAAGGATTTGAAACCGATTAATATCCGCTGGATTAGAACCGGTTATCACTTCTCATAAAATTATTACCAGGTTTGCTACCTGGGCCTTCAGCCCCTCTGGTCTATCAAAAATAGTTAAAATCTATTATTTGTTATTTCAATATCAGCGAAAAGCTGTCTTTAATACATAGATAAAAAAATCCTTTTTCCTTATGCTTTAATACAAAGCGGTGCATCATGTGTAACATCATTGGGGATGTACATTGTACATCAATTTATCGGCCATTGTCTTATCTCTTTAGATCCATATATTGTGACCCTCCCCCAAAAAATCAGGAAAAAACACATTGATTAATATTACAATGGCAAATCACTAAACAATCCCCCCTCCCCCCCAACCACCCACTGTTTAGGTATCTTTAACCCTATCTTGTTTACTGGGGGTTAGTGTTCTAGAAAAAAACAAGGATAACAACATCCATAAAAGCGAAGCACTGAATCGGTAGGACAAACCGACATTAATATTTGTATAGTGTCAGAACTGAATAATCAGAATATAAAAGTATAAGAGTCGAAGCAAAATTGTAAGTAAATTTGATGAAAAACTGCCTGGTACTGGATAATGTTTATGGACATACTTACATTTTTAAGACTTGGTTATAGAGTTGCTTCGCTTATAATATTGTACTTTGTTGTCCCAGGAATCAATATACCAAAAATCAGATTAAACGGATAATTAAATCACATAAAAATTTGTTGTTAAAAAAGTAGAAAAATCAACATATTTAAATTGGACGTACGGACATTCTGGTAATGATTATAGAGTTGCTACGCTTTCCAACTCGTACCTAACTACTACAGGAATCACCATGCAAAGTTTGAAATCGATAGAACAATTCTAACATGCCTAAATTAACGAAAAAAGCTATCTATCTCGGACGGACGGACCGACGTACGGACGGACGGACGGACCGACCCTAATTATAGAAAAGCTTTGCTTTTGATAATATACCAAACTATACAAGTATGCTAGCTAAAATTTAAAAACTGATAAAGAAATATAAACTAAATCTAAACTTAATCTGTAAATCTAAATCTACATTTGACCTTTTTCATGAATAAATATACTTAATACACAAAACAACAAAATCTTCTTCGTTAGAAAATGTGGGTTTTTTTTTGGGGGGGGGGGGTTGGAGGTGGGTTATAAACGAACAAAAACTTATCCTAATGTTTCTGAATTGTGACTTTTACTTATATCTTTTGACAATACTTATCTTTGTATTAAACTCTATGTAACCATTAGATTAAACAATAGAGGGGGAAGAGGTTAAATAACTGTATGTCCCCTTCCCCGAGGACTCTGTTCCGACTTTTAATCGGGGCTTTGAAAGTCGACAAATAGCGCCAGGAATATTAACAAAGCCAAGTCGCTAATTAACAGGAAAAAGGAATTTGTTAGCAGACGAAAAAGGTCCTTAACAGGGGGATCCAGGTAAATGTCTGGTTATACATCTATACTATAAATTTATTATGTAACCAAGAAAAACTAATTGTATTATTTCCTTTAACAAACAAATAATATTATAATAATATAATATTATTATTTCCCCTTCTCTATTCTCTTTTCCCATGATTTTCCCCCACTTAAAGGACACTCATGTAAATGGTTATTCAGGAATTTTTAAATATATTTTTTTTATTGAGAAGGCATTAGAGTAAAACACTAGAGGGAGAAAGGGTTAAGAACACTGTAAAAGTGTCTGAATGATTATGACGTAACAAAAAAAATTAGCCAATGAGAGGCCATTATTGACCAATGGTAAAATTTATAGTGGCCTCTCATCGGCTAATTTTTTTGTTACGTCATAATAAGTCTGACACTTTTACAGTGTTCAAGGGTTAAATAAGTGTATAGACCCATCTAATTAATCTTGTGCACCCTTTCTATTGAATAGTTAAAAATCAACCAATGGTGTCGCTTATATTAATACAGACAATTAGCAGAAAATAATTTGGAAGCAGACGAAAAAGGTCTTTTAAAAAGGATGGAAGGTAGTTGTCTCTATATACATCTATAAAAATCCCATAAAATATTCAGGGATCTCAATGGATAAGACAATGAAAAATAAATAGACATACATGATGGTGACATACAATTATTCATTCTGTAGATTTAAGTTATTGGTTGAAAAATTCCAACACTTCCAGTTTGGACAAAATTTAATAGGAGTACCAGAAGTTTTATCTGGCAAAGTTTGTCAAAGAAGGTGGCCTAACTTTTGTGATTTTGTTTTAACCCATTCGTGACGAGAAAACAAAGTTCAAAGTTTTGATTCTCCAGTCTTCAACAAAATAGATTTTTTCAATAGTTACTCAACAGAATTCAAAAAGTAAGGTGTCAAATTAAAGATCTTATTTTTGTTCATAATGGCAATTCTTCTTTTTTTGTTGCGTACCAACTTAATTTTTGTTTAAAAATACCTAAATTACTTTTAAAAAAAACATTGTATATCTAAATTCTAAGATCATTTTACGTCTACTACTTACTAAAAACACCGACTAGCTATTTCATAAAAAATAACAAAAGTTAGAACACGTTCTTTAAAGAATAACCTTTCGATAGCCTGATATCTAGTTGCCGAATGTGTACGCAGTTTCCTGGGTGTTTCCTCATCCTCGCTCAATATTTACTACTAGCTACAAATCTTCAAACTTCCCTTAAAAAAATCAAAATTTGAATGTGTAAACGATTTATACAATATACATTATAAATTTGAATTTTTTAAATTTTGATTTTTTTTTTTGAAGTTTGAAGCTTTTTTAGCTAGTAGTAAATATTGAGCTAGAATGAGGAAACACTCAGGAAACTGCGTACACATTCGGCAACTAGATATCAGGCTATCAACCTTTCTGCATAATTGTTGTTTTTACACAGGCAAGTAGGGAACATTGGGCTGTAATTTATACTGGTACCCAAATCATGTTATCTTTTTAGTTGGCTCTAAAAAATGGTCACTTTTAATTTGGTTAGGTCCAGACTATTAGTATCCAAACTTTTCAATCAATAATTTTAATCTCCAAGAGTAATTTTGGGTTTGTATATAACCTGTCATTCATTGTCTTATCCCTGGGTAAACATCATATTATAAGGAGTGTCCTTTTACCCCCCCCCCCCACTCACCTTCCCCAATTGGAGTTGTGATTGGCATCCAAAAAAGGGGGAAATTATTATATTTGTCCCACTGACTTCGTATCTCTTCACAGTGTTTATATAGTCATGCAAATCAGAGAGAGATGGGACAATGGGCTGTTTATTGCACTAGTCCCCAAAGTTTTATAATATCGTTTTCTTATTCGTTGGCGTTAGAACTTTGGAGACTTTTAATGGATTTTTAATGATTGGTTTATAAAGTTAAGTTTCAATCACTGTTTGTAATCTACAGAAGGGGTAATTTGTGTATCATCATTAGGGGATTTACAAGTTGGGTGTAACCTTTTATCAAATGCTAATATTAGGTTAAACTGTTCTTAATTATGACCATTTCATATATATACATACATTCGTTAAAAATGAGTAAGACTAGGTCCTAATTCTTAAAAGTACGAAATTAACCATGCGCATGTCTAAAAAAAGCAATGGATTTATTATTACTTGGATCTTAAACCAGATTATCATGTAGGTACACTGTCTAAGAAATTATAATTTACCCTATCTCCTCCCCCTCCTAAAGCATGAACGAACTGACAAATAAATGATGTCTTTGTTAGCAACCCAAATAGATGACAACATTCCCCTGCCATAATATCCACGTATATTCTTTATCTATTAATATAAGAAGCTTTGAATTAAATTTTATTTAATTATGACGTTTATTCTTAAACCATTTCTTATAGGTAATAAATTGAGGTTCTGTAGAGACACATTTATATACAGAAGTATTGTATCTATCAATATAACAACTGGTAAAATGACTACTGACAAAAATACAACTTTCGACATATCACAAAAAAAGTAATTATTTACTAAAGTAGTGCATCTCAGGCTAAAATTGAATAAGCTTAAAATTCTATAAATTAAACTCATTTAACAATCAATGGAATTCAATACTTACTTTAAACCCTTAAAGTCATATTCCCAACAACTATGATTAAACTATTTGCTCTATTTCCGGGACCCGACGTAATTCGGTGGTTAACAACCCTTGTCACTTAACAATATGGATGCGAGCAGACTCCATGCCAAATGCATAAACGGCCAGAGAGAGATGGGACAATGGGCTATTTATTACAATAGTCCCCAAAATTTTTAAATATCGTTTTCTCATTGGTTTGCTTAACAACTTTAATGGGGACTTTAATGAATTTTTAATGTTTGATTCATTGGGTCGAGTGTTCAAACGTTTCAACCACTATTTTTAATCTTTAGAAAGGGTAAATTTGTGTATCATCATTGAGGATGTACATTGTACATCACTTTATCGGCCATTGCCTTATCCCTTTTGATCCTTGATAAACGGCAAGTCAATATGAGACCATGTTTCTTCGACAAGGTTGCCGTATAGATTCATAACCAGGGTTGTCAACTTGAAAATATTTTTTTTTTTATAGCAGAGATATTAAATTAAATATCATATATCCTTTTAGGTAGAGAATTTTTTTTAATTTTAAATGTTTTGGATTCTTTATCTTTCTTTTTTTACAAAGTACAAAAATCTAAATTTCTTATAGATTTGAAGATTTCTCATCTAATGAGAGAAAAAAAGTGTTTATATAACCATATACAAGGTACACATCAACATAAAATTCTTGATTCTCAACTTTGCAGTTGGAAAATTAGTCTAAAATGTATTAAGGTATAGTTTTTGTTTATAAACTAGGAAATGTTTTAGTGTATTCATCTTCCTATTTTAACAGGGACAAAGTATTGGCAGTACAAATTATATAATAAATTATATATTAAAATATTTAGTATTTCATACTATTTTAATACTATTCCTGTTTTAATACATTCCTATCCTACAATATAAAATATTAAGCTATTTTTTCTGTAGCGAAGGATCTCCCTAACCGCTGAACCGATATGGTTCTCCTTTACAGTAGATCATATTTTAGGTTCAGGGAAGGTTTTTGACTATTATGGGGGGAGGGGGGTATCTTTACCCTCCCAATAAAAAATTGCATCCTCCAAGAATTTTTTTTACTTTTTCTTTTTAAAACTCAAATTGAAAATGAGGGGGTGACGGTGTCCACTTTTCCCCCCTTCACCTTAAGTGTCCCTAGAGGCTTCTAGGGGCATAGCCGCTAGTGTAAAAAAAAAGTACATGAAATCTAAAATTTTGATTCTTATGAAGATTTCTCTTTCACTCATTGCATTGCAATAGTGAAATTATTAATTCTAAAATGAAACACAGGGACTAGGTATTGGCAGAACAAATTTTAGAATCATATTTATCTAAAAATTGAGTATTTCATACTATTTTACTACATTCCTAAGTAAAAATCATCTAGAATTTTGATTTTTATGAAGATTTCTCCTTCACCCATTGCAATAGTGAAATTATTAATTCTAAAATGAAACACAGGGACTAGGTATTGTTTACACAAATTGTAAAATCATGTGAAGATGAACCCATAGAATCTTGAGGCTCTGTGTTTAAAGGGGTATTCAGGGGATAGAAAGATAGCGTAAATCCATAAAAAGACTTTAATCTAAAAATGGAATAAGCTAAAACTATCTTTGGACCTTTCATAAAGTTGAAAACTCAACCGATTCAGTAGTTATTTAAATCTCAAGCTCTTGCCTAAAAAACTTACTTTTTTATACAAAAAAAGATATGACATGAACCTGGATGACAAAAACTGGTTTGCTGGTATCCTTTTTCAGATATTGAACTTTTTTTGTTGTTTTAGCCCTTCTAAACATTAAAAAATAATTTAATCATATAAGTTATTTTACTAAGTTATTTTGGACAAAATTGTCTTTTTTCAATATTGATTGCAAGTCCTTCATCTCTGAAGAAAATGATTTCCTTTGATCAACAACATTTTCTAGCATTTCTAAAATCTTCCAAGATCAGCTACAAATCTTTATAACCTTTTACATTTTTACAGTTTTAACATTTAATATTAATTAAGTTATGAACAAAACGGGTTAAATCGACAGAAAATAAATTTAGTAAACAAAAGAATAAGTAAAAATTCTATAAAAGATTAGAAAATCAGGGATCTAAAGGTATAAGACAATGGAAGATAAAATGATGTTCATCCCCAATGATAATAAACAAATTACTCATTATGAAGATTGGTGGTTGAAACGTTAGGAAACTCATCTGATCAAAATTAAATAAAATCCTCAAGGTTGTTAAACCGACGAATAAGAAAACGTTATTATAAGACTTTGGGACTAGTGTAATAAGCAGTCCAATATCCCCTCCCTCCCTGCTAGAAAATGGTTTATTTTTTTTTTGCCAAAAGCAAAAGGTCGCTCCTCCATAATATAAGATTTTATGTCTTCAGCATAATATATGGAAAAAGCTTTACTATAATAATTAAGCTTTTTAGGAAAGCTTCATATCTTTATTTTTGTTGCACGTAGGACAATTTCTAAAGACTAGAGGAGAAGATACTAGTTTGTACTTAATGGAAAAAAATAAAGTTCAGACACTTTAACAGTGTATTGAAGGTATAGCCAAGAAATTGATGTACACCCTTAATGCTAATATATTAAATAACCCATTCTGTACATTAAAATTAACGGTTGGAACGTTTGAACACTCATCTTAATGAACCAACCAGTAAATAGAGAAAGTCACTCAAAAATCAGACATGTGACGTCATAAAAATGAGGAAGATGAGAGGAGAAGTTGTAAAGAAAAAAGAGCTGGATAATCACTTATTATTATGACGTCACATGTCTGATTTTTGAGTGACTTTCTCCATTTAAAAACCAACCAATCAAAATTCACCAAAGTCACCAAAGCTATTATTTTTTATATTATTATCATAAAACTTTGGGGACTAGTGTAATATTCAGCCCATTGTCCCCTCTCTGACAAAATAATCTATTATGTGCAAAATAGTTTTCATATTGGACTATAGAATTAGATTGCTAATGTTGTATAAAATAAAATTGAGTACTGGGTAGCCCCGCTGGATTAGTGCCAAGTAGGTATGGGTCCCTCCCAATGGGTTTTAATAAAAAAAGGGGAAAAACTACCCTTATATTCAATTTTAGTTTTGCCCACTCCCTTATTGATACTCTAAATATCTCTCTTTACTATAATTAATTAACTATGCAAATCTGAATACAAAATTAGAAAAGAATATGTTCTAATCCTTTTCAAGACTAATTATCTAATTTTATGAAATAATTAAAATTATGTATAATAATTAAATACAAGAATGACTATATGCAACGATGTAGAGGTACAAAGTGTCTCAAAAGTCAGCTATGTGACGTCATAAAAATGAGTGAGCTGAAAGGAGAAGCGGGAAAGAAAACCCCTGAAAAAGTGATAAATAATCACTCATTTTTATGACGTTACATGGCTCATTTTTTAAACCCTTTCTACCGCTACGCAACGATGCAAAGAAGAAAAAAATATTAAAACACAAAATGAAAAGGTTTATAAAAGATTGTTATTGGTTAAGAGAAACTTCATATAAAGTGTTCAGAATCCCATCAAGGTCCTAGAATCTTTTTATCTAGCTCAGAAAGCCATTTCTTTTAGAAGTCAGGAAAACCATACTTTCTCAATTGTGTTAAGTAGGTACATACAAATGCACATTTAGACAGCCCTTATAACGTATAAAGTATCTCCGCTACTAGTACACAACAGAAATATATTACCTAGATAGATAGATAGATAATTAGCTAGCTAAACTGAAAATTATTTACTAATTCTATCAACAAAGTTTTGATTAAATTTTCCTTCTTATGTAAGTTTATTGAGAAAACTAGATGGGAAGAATACATGTATGTATTTTATAATTGATATACACTATCTGTATACTATCGGCCACGCCCCTTAGAGGCCTCTAGGAGCACCTGTGGGGGGGGGGGGGAGGAAGGAATTCGAACAGCTACTCCCAAATTTTCTAAATTTTTAAAAGAAAAAGTAATTAGGCGGGGTTATTTTTCTCCAGTTGCCTTTTCTTTTTGGGAGATAGGGGTAACCTCCCCAAATAAACCTTCCATAGACCTATTCGAAGCTACATTGTTAAGGAGAACCATATCAGACTAACAGTTAGATAGATAACATAGATAGATTATTGGAATTAATCTAATTTTAAATATTTTAAAAACGTCACTTTTGTCCTTTTAAAAATAATCCGGGTTAATTAAGAAAAATGCAATTTTTTAGGAAAATAATTTTAAAGCTTCGCTACTTATTGATGTAATTGTTCTGGTTTTAATTGTTTTTTTTTATGTTTTAGGAACGTGTGGAACCATTTCTTGGCAGGTAAAACTTTTTTTTTTGGTAGCGAGCTGCTCTATAATTAGGGTATTTCCGTACGTCCAATCTATCAATGCAGTAACACGTTTGGACATGATTGTCCTTGTAGGATTATTCAAATTAGAATATAAGTGTTACTTGTGAATCTGTAGGTCTGTTATAATGATTCTCCAAAGATTTATTCGGCTGCTAAAAGAGATTTCTTCTTTTTAAATACTTACTTGCGACAAATTCATCAAATTTTATACTACAATTTATAACAAGTTTCCCCTTTCAAGGCTATATGGATAGGTAAGTAGAAGATAAAAATGTGCTTACTCTCAATTTGCCTATTGAACGCTGAGACACCTCTCTCCTTATTTTAAAATCAAATAATAAATAAGGATTTCTATATTTTCCATACCTTACCCCTGCTGCCTATAACTGCTGTAGTATAACCATGCGGGGCTGCCGAGTACTCAATATAACCTAACCTTAAGTAAAAAACAAGTAAAAAAAACTACACCACCAATTATTTTAATTTATATTAATTAAAAATACGTCGGTGAAGGGGAATTTTGGGGGAAATAGTCATTAAAAAAATATGTATCTTTCTTTGATATTTATAATCAAGCATAGTTTTTATTTATAACTGAGATTAATTTATCATCCATTAAAATATCACTTTATCTTTGGGTACTTTATAAAGAAAGTGGTGACTGAGTAATTTGCATGCTAATAGGGACATTAAAAATAAAATTGTCCAGTTATACCAGGGATCTAAAGGGATAAGACAATAGACGATAAATTGATATATGAACATCCACAATATTCAGTTGATTAAAATAATGCTTGAAAAGTTTGGACACAACTAGTTCGGAACCAACCAATCATATTGCAATAAAAGTACCCAAAGTGAACAAAACCTTGGGTACGAGAGTAATTTACAGTCTAATGTCACCTTATTAAATTGACGAAGCCCAAAATATATAACTTTTGCACCACTTCGTCTTCCTGTGACGTCATATTCTCCATCTCTTTTTTATGAATTTTCTTTCCCACTTCTCCTCTCATCTCCCTCCTTTTATGACGTCACAGGAAGACGACGTGGTGCAAAAGTTTTTGAGCTTCGTCAATAAATTCATTAAGTAGAATATGATGATAAAGTGATAGATTAAAAATATTCTTTTAATAGTTTTGACACTACCATTTCGGAACCAACCAATCAAATCAGATTATTTTCGAGTCCAATATCCCCTCGCTTCCTGAGTTATACCTTTTCTTAATTACAATACCAGCAATTAAAGCCTCGTTTAATTTGGCTATGCACATAGAAATGTGTTGTAGCACAAGAGTGATTATATACATACGCAGCGCACCAATTCAAGCTGAAAGTAGAATTATATATTCTTTTAAATAAATAATGACAAAATAATCTTTTTCAAAGAAATTTTTTAGTTAAATTGTAGCATTAAAAAATGACGAATTTTTCTCAGGGATCTAAAGGGATTGTACAAAGGCCAATATATTGATGATAAACAAATTTACCCATTTTTGTAAAAAATTTATTAGTGTTTGAAACGTTTAGACACCCCACTTAAAGAACCAACAAAACAAAATTTCAATGAACGTTCCCAAGAATAACGAATAAGAAAATGCTATTATAAAACTTTGGAGACTAGTGTAATAAACAGCCCAATGACGTCCCTAATTTGTTTATAGAGTAGCTGTGGTATCAATATAAAATGTGTACTTTTAATAGAAAATCTTTTCTAATATTATGAATGACCTTGGAAGTATCATACTTCATGGAACGAGGGGACATTTGGATGTTTATTACACTAGTCCCCAAAGTTTTATGATAAGTTTTTCTCTTCGTTGGCTTTGCAACTTGGGGGACTTGCATTTAATTTTTATTGGTTGGTTCATTAAGTTGGGTGTCTAAACGTTTCAACCAATAATTGTAATATACAGTGTAATATTTGTAGCATTATTAGTGATATTTATAAATTATTATTTATTGGCCATTGTCCTACCCCTTTAGATCCCTGTTCTTAGTTGCAATTATTTACTTCTGTTTTTACCATGGAGAGAGTGGACAATGGCAACTTAAAAAAGAATTCGCTTCAATATTTTAAAGCATTAAATAAAACTGGTTTTTAATGACTATTTTAAATTCTTAATTAGGTTTAAAATAAATTTTTATCAGTTTAACTTTGACAATGCATTTGATGTTATATGTTATATCTACGCTAAAAGGTCAAACATTTAATATCTGCTGTTGTACTTGTAGCTGTCTATTACCCCGTCCCGGATTTGAAAAATTTTGTTAAAATGTTTGCCCCCAGCCAAAATATGGTTGATTTATGCATAAAAATGACCCATGCAAAATATTTTTTCTGTAATGCAAAAATTGCGACGGTACAAGCACTGCAAAGTTTTTAAAATCTGCAAAAAAAACCTGTTTTTATGGCATTTTTGGGGCTTTTGTACCATCCCAATTTTAAAGATTTTTACAAAATTTCAATTCAAGTGTGTTGATATATACCTGGAATTTACCAAAAAAAATGGGGGCAGTCTCAATTATAACATATGAAGGTGTAGCAAGTAATCTTCCAAATAAAAATTGTCAAATTGCATACATATATAATAGGGTGGGTTCATATCGGAATTAGACAAAGCGGGGATATGCAACAGATAAAATTAACCTTAAAAACATTTCTGACCGAAAAAGAATTTTAAAAAATTGAGTTTTAGAACACGACCACTTAAAAATAGAATTCATTACTTATTAGTATGCAAAGACGACATTCAAAAAAAATTTTGAATCAGAACTATGGCTTTATGGTGCTCCCTGGAAAGGCCTTGAGGAGCTGAATCAGGAACTTTTTTCTGTTTCAAAATATCTCGTTCCTAGCCTTAGAAATCACTAAAAAACCAAAAAAATTTAAGGTTAATTGAGAATTGTCCAATTTGTAGAGGTTTTTTAGATTTTCTCAGGCTAGGAACGAGATTTTTTAAAACGGACAAAAGTTCCTGACTCAGCTCCTCAAGGCATTTCCAGGGAGCACCATGAAGCCATAGTTCTGATTCAATAATTTTTTGACTCCCATTTACAAATAGCTATACAATTGAATGTCTGGTCGTCAGCGGTTTTAAGACTTAGGATAAATTTTAAATCACCCAGAGGTGTATTATATCTATATAAATTGAGTGCAGGTCCCCGCTTTGGCCTCAGAAAAAAAATGTCCAAAATCGACCCACCCTAATATATAATAGGGTTGGGCTGGATACTTTTTTGGACGGATATTGGATATCCGACATCTGGCCAGATATCTAGCAAATATCTGGTAATTTGGCCGGATATCTGGTTATTCGGCCGGATATCCGGTAATTTGCCGGATACCAAATATGTTGCATTATAAATTTATCCAGCCAAAAAAGTATCCGGCCTACCTCTATTATATAAGTATGAAATTTGTTTGATACACAAAACTATCCCTTCTGTAGATTAAACTTAGCGGTTGAAACGTTTATACACTTAACTTATTGAACCAACCAATCAAAATTCAATAAAATTCTCAAATGTTGTTAACCTAATGAATTAGAAAAACAATTATAAAACTTTGGGGACAAGTGAAATAAACAGTCCAATTTCCCCTCCCTCTCTGAATTATACCAGAGTGTACCAAAAGTCTAATAATAACTAGGGAGGCAGAGCACAATGGGCTGTTAATTACACTAGTCCCCGAAGTTTAAAAAACTTTTTCATTTGTTTAATCAACAACTTTTTAGATTGTTTGAAATTTTAATTGGTTTAATAAGACGTTCCAACCACCTATTGTAATCAACAGAAAGGGTAAGTTTGTGTATAATCATGGGGTATACACGTCCATTTATCAGCCATTCTCTATCTAGATCCCTGTGCCCAAAGTCTAATAATAACTGGAACACTTATATTTTTATTACATAACAAGAAATAACATTGTTATTTAAGAATCTAAAGGAATAAGACAATGTCTAATAAATTGATGTACATCCCCATTAATGATACAAAAAATTATCCCTTCTGTAGATTAAGACTAGAAGTTGAAACTTTTAAACACTTAACTTAATAAATCAACCAAATAAAATTTACTGATTTTCCCCAATGTTTTAACCCAAATATAAGAAAACATCGTTATAACACTTTGGGGACTAATTTAATAAACAGCCCAATGTCCCCTTCCTCCCTGAACTATACAAGAGTGTATCACAAGTCTAATAATAACTAGGGAGGGAGTGGACAATGGGCTGTTTAATACACTAGTCCCGGAAGGTTTATAATAAAATTTTTTTTATTTCTTGGCTCAACAACTTTGGAGACTTTTATTGAATTTTAATTGGTTGATTCATTAGGTTTAGTGATCAAACGTTTCAACCACTATGTAATCAATAAAAAAGGGTCAGTTTGTGTATCATCATGGGATATACAAATAAATTTATCAGCCATTGTCTTTCCCTCTAGATCCCTGTACCCAAAGTCTAATAATAAATGGAACACTCATTTTTATTACATAACAAGAAATAACATGTTACTTAAGGATCTAAGGGATAAGACTATGGCTAATGAATTGATGTACATCCCCATTAATAATACACAAAATTAACCCTTCTGTAGATTAAAATTAGTGGTAGAAACGATTGATCACTCAAATTAATAAACCAATCCATCAAAATTTATTGAAAGTCCCCAAAGTTATTAAGTCAACGAATAAGAAAAGGGCATTTTCAAACTTTTGGGACTAGTGTATTAAACGGCCTATTTTGTCCAACCTATTTCTGATACTTATTAAATGCAAATCTTTTCTATAATATGAGTCTGAACGAACTCCGTAAAGGTTAGCTCATTTATTTAATCTAAGCAAGTTGAAATTTTTTGATTGAAAACTTTGGTTGATGATTCCTATAACAATAAGGGTTTAGAAAGTGTAGCAACTCTGCAATCGGTTCTTCTGCTTTATAGCTTTAGTTTTTGATATATTAAAGACGTAAGTTTAATGCAAATTATTGCCAGTTTCCCAAGTGCCAAGTCGAGCACATACCCCCCCCCCCCCATCTCCCGACCTTGAAAAAAGGAAGGGATACTTTCTAGTTTGTTTCTTAAATATATAAGGTCAGGTTAGGATAGTTTATATTGGGTACCAGGGACACTTGCAAGTTAATATAAAGAGGGAGGGGTTGTCAGTGATCAAAAGACACTTTGAGGGAAAGCACCGAACATTTTTTATAAGCTAAGACATCTTTTTAAAAATTAACAGAGATTAACAATGAATAATGACACATAAAAAGATAATGTTAAAAATTATCTAATTTTCACAAGAAGAGCTTCTCCATAGTACATTCTAGCCGTATCGCTCCTAAAGGACTCTTGGGCACCTGAGAGAAGGGTTGATCCTCTAATTTTATTTAAGTGGTAATAACTGAAACATTCCCTGAATCTTTCAGTAACTTTACTGTAAAGAAGAAACAATTGCATACATATATAATAGGGTTGGGCCGATACTTTTTTGGCTGGATAGCGGATATCCGGTTGATTTCTAATGACAGATAATCGTTATATGGCAAATTACTGGATATCTGGCCGAATGAAAGAACATCGGCCGAATAACCGGATATCTGGCCGGATATCCGGCCAAATAACCGGATATCCGGTCGAATAACTAGATATCCGGCCAAATAACATATATTTGCCGGATATCCGGCATTATAAATCAGCCAGATATCCAGTATCCGTCCTAAAAAGTATCCGGCCCAATCCTATTATATATGTATGCAATTTGACAATTTTGTATTTGGAAGATTACTTGCTACACCTTCATATGTTATAATTGAGACTGCCCCCATTTTTTTTGGTAAATTTCAGGTATATATCAACACACTTGAATTGAAAATTTGTAAAAATCTTTAAAATTGGGATGGTACAAAAGCCCCAAAAATGCCATAAAAACAGGGTTTTTTGCAGATTTTAAAAACTTTGCAGTGCTTGTACCGTCGCAATTTTTGCATTACAGAAAAAATATTTTGCATGGGTCATTTTTATGCATAAATCAACCATATTTTGGCTGGGGGCAAAAATTTTAACAAAATTTTTCAAATCCGGGACGGGGTACTGTCTATAGTACACTGGCAAAATGGTGATAGATGTCATCGCGTTTGGCTTACGTGTTCTATTGCCATCATAGTAGAGAGAAAAAGATTGGGAAAGGGGAAAGAAACCCCCTAACAAAAGAGATGGGGTATAGGGTGTTTTATGATGTGAATAGAATATAGACACGTCAAAAGTGGTGAAATCTATCCCTCTTGTGCTAGGGCACTATAGTCAGCTATTCTGCTCTTTATTAGCTTATAACTTAACTAGAACTTAAAAAGGTTATTTTTTAAATTGTGAACTAACATTACTACTTTCTAAAACATAAGTATGAACTTGTGAATCAACCTTGTTAAAAGCGAAGCTTTTCTATATTTAGAGTTGGTCTATCCGTCCGTAACGGTTAGCTCATTTTGTTAATTTAGACATGTTAGAATTGTCCTATCGATTTCAAACTTTGCGTAATGATTCCTATAAAGTTAACAGGAATGATTTAGAAAGCGTAGCAACTCTATAAACAATACCAGAAGTGCCGTACATTCATTTAAATCATGTTGATTTTTAACTTTTTTGACATCACTTTTTTATGTGATATAATTAAAGGGTGTTTAAAAAAAAACCAATCGCTTCACTCTTTTCAATATAAACCCTACAGTTTTAGTCAAAAACTAACAAAAAATGACCCAAATCATGTCCAAGCAATGACAATGAGAAAACATTATTGAATTTTGATTTCTACTCACCTACCATTAGCACTACAGCTCGAGTCCTAGCCCTTGTAGAGAATTTTTCCTTACATGGAGATTAAAAATCAACAAATCGTCTTAAGTACCTAAAATCTTGTAGATAGACCCCATAATGTTTAGAATTTTTTATGGAGCATGTAAAAACCTTTGTATGGACACCTTAACCAGATTTCTAACTCAATCCTAGCCAATTTGGCATAAAAAAGACAGACCCATCAAACATTTATACATGACGGGTCTCTCTAGTTTTTCATGTTTGACAGATCTTTCTTTTTGATGTAAAAATGGCTAAGATTGTGTTAGAAATCTGGTTAAGGTGTCTATAGAAAGGTCTTTATATGCCCCATCAAAAATTCTAAACATTATGGGTTCTATCTACAAGATTTTAAGTACTTAAGATGGTTTGTTCTTTTTTTTTTAAAGACAGAGCAGTCATGTCCCAATGTTTGATGGGTCTGTCTTTTTTATGCCAAATTGGCAATGATTGAGTCAGAAATCTGGTTAAGGCGTCTATAGAGGGGTCTTTATATGCCCCATCAAAACTCTAAACATTATAGGGTCTATCTACAAGATTTCAAGTACTTTAGACAGTTTATTCTTTTCTTTAAAAAAGACAAACCTGAGTTAATTTGTAATAAAATAAGCACTCTAAACGTAGAGAAAAATTTTACACAAAGACTAGGACTCGAGCTGTAGTCCTCAGGAGAGGTGAGTAGAAATCAAAATTGAATAATGTTTTCTCGTTGTCATTGCTTGGACATGATTTGGGTCATTTTTTGTTAGTTTTTGGCCAAAACTGTAGGGTTTATATTGAAAAGAGTGAAGCGATTGGTTTTTTTTTAAACACCCTTTATCCTATATTTGATTCTTGTATTACTGATTCCTAGGACAACAAATACAATATTATTACCGAAGCATCTTTGTATTTAACAGCAACAAATTTACGTAAAATTTTATCAAAACTTTTATATTTCGCTTATTCTACAAGATTTAATGTTCGTTTATCCTAACGTTTCAGAGCTTCGCTTTTATTGATCCGGTAATTTTTTCAGATTTTTGGACTATCAACCCGACTAGTGGTGATGTGGAGTGTGCCTTATAACCTAAACCTTCATGATACCTACCTGGGGCTGGCACTTGTCTATAACAGGAATAATTTCATTAACTATTTCATGGTAAACTAATAAATTTATAAATATAGATGTATAACCCAGATAACTTATATCTGGGTCCAGTGTTGAAGACCTTTTTCGTCTGAGCGCAAATAATTTCTGTTTTTTTTATGGCGACTTGGCTGTGTTAATATTTCCGACGCTATTGGCTGATATTTAAAGACCTAATTGGGGACATATAGTTATTTAACCCCTTTCATATCTATTGTTTTACTCTAATGGTAAATTTAGATTTATTTTGTCTTCTAAGTTGCTACCCTTAAATTAAAGGACTGAAATCTATTTTTTTGGGTGCGAGCCCTGAAATCTTCTTAATGGGTTCCTACATCTAAAAATATATTTCATTAAAGGGGAAAGTGCAGGGAGTAAGGGAGGGGACAATGGGCAGTTAATTCAATTTTATAGTTGTGACCCTTTAAGGTTGAAAACCCAGATATTTCCAGATAAAACAAGTATTTGCAATATAGCAACCTTTAGTGGAAATTTTTGACTTTTTGAATTGTTTTTAATTCGAAATGCACCATCCTTAAACTGATGCTTTACTACAAGCCTTTAATTCTAGAGATCAAAACCCTTGTTACAATTCATTTCCATAATTGTTATTATTTAAACTTCGGAAAATTAAGGAAACGTACCATTTTACTTTTACAACTTCTTTTACCCAAATTTTTTTATTGTATTTATTAAAAAGCTTAACATGAAAAAGCCTTTAAATAATTATATTACAAAACTTGCTAAAACAATTACCTTCCTACAGAACTTTTAACTCAAGTTATTTCATTTAACGAAATAAAAATGAGATACCTTGCGTCAAAATTTCATACTACATAAATAAAATAGTTGAGAACATAAGTACATCTTAATTTTAAAGATCTTAAGGTTTAAGTAACATATATATAACTGGTAGCTGCGCTCCTAGCATCCAGGACAGAAAAATAAAATAACACCATTTTGAGATTTTAATGATAAACAAACCTTGAACAACTCAGGACTTCGTGAATTTTCCCTAAAATTTTGAAATTAATCGGATCATTAATTACATCCTTATACTAAAGTAACAGGATGTTTGTTTGTCTGTGTGTGTATCTGTGTATCTGTGTGTGTGTCTGCACCGAAGGATCTCGCTAACCGCTGAACCGATCGGGTTCTCCGTAACAGGGTAGCTTCTCATAAGTCCCGGGAAGGTTTATAACTATTTTGGGGGAGGGTACCACCACCCTCCCAAGAGAAATGACAAAAAAATCAAAAAGAATTTTAATTTAGGGGAGACTTCAACGTCAAATAAGGTGGTATCGTACATAAAAAATTAACTTTAACAAACAACAACATTTAAAGTGCCACTAGAGGCCTCTAGGGGCGTAGCCGCTAGTAAATTAAATCTTTAACTTTAACTTTTGCCTTTACATTAAATCAATAAGAAACATCTAACATGTCTAAAGTAACGAAAAGAGCTAACCGTTACGGACGTACAAATGTGCGGGACCTAATTATAGGAAGGCTTTGCTCATAATAACTAATAATCTTAATATAATTTCTTTCTACAACGCACTAATCGGAATGAATTAACATTAAACAAGAATTAGATATAAAAAATGTAATGATTCAATTTACAAAATAATTTTCAAAATCAAAATATTCTGTCTGCTTGTTATTGTTTATCTTTTTGTTGACGCGCTAGTTTGCCGCGAGATTATGCATGATTTTGCGTGACGTCATTCATAATTGGTCCCCAAGATTGGTTAGAAACTGCTAAATTCTTGCATGTTCCCTTTAAGCCAGTCCCCAAAGTCTGAGACTCCTAAAAATTGAATATTCGATCCATTGTCCCCTCCCTTACTCCCTGGGTAAGTGCCTTGTCCAATAAACTGCAACTTATTTAGGGATTTAAAGGGATAAGACAATGGCCGATAAATTGTTGTTCATCCCCAATGATGATAAACAAGTTTTCCCTTCTGTGGATTAGAATAAGTGGTTGAAACGTTTGAACATTCAACTAAATGAACCAACCAATCAAAATTCGATAAAAGTCCCCAACGAACAAGAAAACGTTATTATAAGACTTTGGGAACAAGTGTAGTAAACAGCCAAATGTCCACTGTTAAGTTTAAGTTATCACCAATGGATTTTAATATTTAAATTGTATTAAGTAATTTTTTACAAACTGATTTAAAAGTCAATAAAAAATTATATTGAAATAATGAAATAATTTTATCTAAACAGAGGAGTGTTTAAAACGTCAAAGTTATGGTTCAACAAGATGTATTACTCAGATCAGGGCCCTCATATCCGTGGTCTTGGAGGAAGGGTAAGTTTTTAATTTATTGAAGAAAAAAGCCATATAGTTTAAACGTTTTGCAACCCGCAAACCGTTGCTCAGCACTTAGCGCATTCGAACGTCGTCGAGAAGGTGATAGGTTTGAATCACTATGTAAACAGTAAACCGATTAATATCCGCTGAATTAGAACCGGTTTTCATTTCAAATATTTTGAAAATTGAACCACAAACATCAAAGATATAAGGACATTTTTTAATCACATCATATTACAGACAAGTTTCCATGAATATTGAAATAAAAATCTTAAAATAATTACCAGTTTTAATCTTTTGATATTTTTATGCTTTGCTATCTATCTATAATACAAATTAGAACGCTGTCTGTCTGTCCGTCTGTCGGTCCGTCTGAAGCTTAAGATCTCGGTAACCACTGAACCGAATAGGCTTTACACTTCAGGGAATATACCTACTGGTCCTGTGGTAGTTTTAAGCTATTTTCTTGGGGGTGAACGACCCCCCCCCCTAAGAAAAAAAATTGATTAAAATATTGAAAAGAAAGCGTTATGGATATTGATAACCCATAAAACTATGGTTCGCAGCACCAAAATATGTTTTTTTAATATGTTTGAAATAAGTGGTTGCATCTACAATTTTTTTTAAAGCCGCTAGTACAGAAATAAAGAAGTCTGTATAAATATAAATACTATTTGTGTACTATTCATATTACAATGAAATATAAAAAGTTTTATGACATTGAAAAAGTAAAATGAAATATGACATATTTCCAATGGATCAAAATAAACATCTTTCAATAAGAGTTCAAACTTTGTAACAAACAATTAGAATCGATAAACAGCTAAATTCTTTTTTTTTATAAAATACTAAATTCAGCAATCAACCTTCTAAATTTTTTTAAAAATTCTGATATAACTTGATTTTCTTAATAAGTTTTAACCGAAAATGTTTTTAGCTTATAATTGATACACAATTTTTAGACAATATTTTTTTATAAAACTTTTTTGTTTGGTGTAAATATCTTCTTTGAAATCCTGTACAGTTTTCTGATGTCTTAACTTCCTTTTATTCAAGGCTCGGCAGCCGTGCTTCAGCCGCACGTGAGCCTCAAATTGAAACCCGCTTATGTACAAACATTTTTTTTAAAGATAGATTGTCTGTGTAGGAACAGGTTTAGACATCCAGCTGAATTAAAAAGTTATATAATTTCACTGAGGCCTAAACGCGGCTCAGGCACAACTGCCGAGCCCCGCTTTTGTTCTTCCTGTACTGTCAAATACACAACATAATTCTTGTGCATAAAAAAAAGATTTCTTTGAATTTACTTACTTACTATTTCAATTAGTAAGGTTTATTATTCCTTTTAAAGCAAAGCTCCTAATTGCCCTATTCATTAATTCCTTATCAAAATTTATAGTGGTAAAATTTTGCCTATTGCTGCAAAATTCTATCAAGAGTAAGGGGAATGTCTAGTCCCAAAACAGGCTCAATTTATTATTGTATAGAAGCAAAGGTCGTATTGTATAAATGGTGTAAAAAGACCTACTGCAAATTAATAGAGGAGACACTCACTTAATTGAGGTATTGCCATCCATACGTTTGTTTGTATGTCCAATAAATGTATATAAATAGATGTATCCAGACAACTACATGGCCCCAATAGTAGAGATCCTTTTCGTCTGCTAGCAAATTGCTCTTTTTACTTTTCTAGGTACTCTGCTGTGTTTATATTTCCGACGCTATAGCTGATTTCAAAGACCCAATACAAATTCGGGACAGGGTTACATATAGCTCAGGCCCCCTCTATTAGTTTACTTTAATGAACGTCCGTGTTTCAACAAGCTTTTAGTCAACAAATTTTTAGTTTCTGTTTATTCAATTTTAATATATCATTTTACTATCACAAACAAGTAGCTCTATTTTTCTTATATCTCTCATATAACCTTCCTTTTTTTTACACAACAAAACTGCAATGAAAAAAATTCTAAAAATTTGTCTCTGATAAATATTGCACCTTTTGCATTGTTTCCTGATAAAGCATAAATGCTTTATCCATAAATTTAGATCCTTCAAACTAAACCTTGGGGAGACAATATAATATACACTTCAATACAAATAAATATAAGAAAAACTAGGAGGTTTTAGTAGTAATCCTCTCATATAAAATAGTAAGTTTTTTTTGTCTGTAGCTTAAGATTTTGATCATTGCTAAACCGAATGAGATCTCCATTTTATGGAAGCTTCTTTAAGGTCCATGGATGGTATTAGGTTATTTAATATTTTAGGTTTGGTTTAAGGCTATTTTTTTACTTTCCTTTCTTCTTCAAATAAAGAGCTACTAAATGCTAGGAGCGCAGCCGCGAGTAATAAATAATTGGCGGCTTTTATTCTAAAGATCTTTTACAGCATCATAAGAATGTATAATAATTGGCTTTGAGCCCTTACTTAATTCTAATGATACAAATTTAATAAAGTTGTCCGTAGCTATTTTTGTAGTTTTCAACTCTAGTATTGATATAATTGCCCATTGTCCTATTCTTATATCCCTACTGAAAATACAAGTATTTATCACTATGGCAAAAACTTGGAGTTTTTTTATGTTTCGATTTTATAAATATGATCCTCTTATTATACAAAGTAGTAAGGTTTATTTTGTCTAAAGCTTGAGATACAGAACTGATTAAGTTCTTCCTTTAAGAGTAGCTTTACATAGGTCCTGAGATAGATTTAAAATATTATTTTACTTAAACCTCGTTATGGTTTTAACCTATTTTTTGTCCCATTCTTACCCCTTTTAGACCCTAGATGTCAGGGCCGCATCCGCTAGTACAATCCAAAATAATATCTTTGACTATAGAGAGTAGAAAATACATTATTAATTACAATATTATGCAGCACAGAACCTATGTGAACCAAATTGGTTAATTGGTTGTTGAGATCTTAAGCTTCAGACAAAAAACCTTTACTACTTTCTGAAGTAGGATAGAAATTTTTTACTTAAGTTTTAATATAGAATTTTCTACTGTTAAAAAACTGATGAACACTTCTATCAAAGTCACGAAATTGTTGATAGAAAAGTGAATATTTTACAAAACTGTACAAATTACCATTTTTTGCTAAGTTTAAATTTCGAATTTACAAGACAGTATCAAAATTTCATAATGCCATATCTAATCGTCCAAATGTTATATTAAGAATATGCAGGTAGGGGGGACTCTTGGCTGTTCATTACACTAGTACCCAAAGTTTTATAAAAACTTTGGGTACTTTTATTAAATTTTGATTAGCTGAGTGTTTTAACGTTTCAACCACCAATTGTAAACTACAAAAGAACCAATTTTGTGTATCACCATTTTGAATGTAGATCAATTTCCGCCCATTGTCTTATATGTACCCCTTTTAGGGCCTTATCAAAAATTTTTTTAACATATTTTTCAATCTTTGACTGGTTTCGTTGGAATATGAAAGCAAAGCGTAAAATGCAATTAATATTTTGTACAACAACGTTATATTTAATTGTTATCAATTACTTCAACTGTTGTGTTATGATATACATATAACAAATCTAGCGGTAAAAATGTTCACCACAAAATACCCTAGAACCTTTATAGGACCATTATGAAAATTGTTTGAAAGCAAAAAAGGATAAACCTATTACAAGAATTGTGTATACCTAGCCAAAACATTTTTAAAAACGAAGCTTTGCTATGAATAGGGTCGGTCCGTCCGCACGTCCGTCTGGAACGGATAGCCTTTTACATAAATTTAGGCATGTTAGAATCATCCCTTCGATTTCAAACTTTGCATGGTGATTCCTGTAGTAGTTAAGTACGCTTTAGAAAGCATAGCAACTCAATAATCGTAACCAGAATGTCCCTACGTCCATTTTAAGCATGTTGATTTCTAACTTTTTTTAATAACATATTTGTATGTGATAAAATAATCCAATTGATCTGATTTTTTAATCTGATTCCTAGGACAACAAAGTAAAATGTTATATGCGACACATCTCTATAATCAAGTACTAAACATGTAAGTATGTCCTTAAACAATATCCAGTATTTGAATAGCTTTTCAACAAATTTACTTATAAATTTGCATTGACTGTTATACATTAATATTCTGATTATTCAGTTCTGACGCTTTACCAGTGTTGATGTTCGTATGTCCTACCGTTTCAGAGCTGCGCTTTTATGGATGTTGTCATCCTTGTTTTCTTACAGTAAGATCCAGGGAGGAACGGGCCATAGGGCTGTTTATTACACTAGTCCCCGAAGTTTTATGATAATCTTTTTTTATTCGTTAGCTTAACAACTTTGGGGACAAAAATTGAATATTGATTAGTTAGTTTATGAAGTTGATTTTCCAAACGTTTCAATCACTAATGGAAATCTACAGATGGGGTAATTTTGTGTACCATCATTGTGGGTGTTCATAAATTTATCGGCTTTTGTCTTATAGATCTATGGAAATAAAAGAATATAATTATAAAATTGTCAAAAAGTACAATTGCAACTAAAGTTATATAGTTCGCAAATTATATAAAAACTAAATAATTAGATTCCTTACATATAATAACTTTTTTCCTTCAATAATGCATTCAGCCAATAAATAATTTTTATAGCTTATTTGATAAAAGAAAGTTAAAAGATAAAAAGAGAATAAAATAAAAATTAATGTAAAAAGAAAAACAAATTGTACAAATTAAAAAAAATTAGCTTTAATCTCTTTCTTGCTAAACACAAAATGAATAATGAACAAAGGCTCTAATAAAATAATTTTCATATACTCTGAGATGTAATTAATGACCAAGACTGCTAATAATCGCTCAAACCAAATTATTTTCATAGACTATGCAGAAGTTTTATGTCGAACAGGGCTTAAACTAAATAATTATCTCAATAATGAACGGGGCTTCTAATAAAGGATAGAACAAAATAATTTTGCTAAACTGCTGGCTAGATTATCTCAATAATGAACAGGGCTACTAATAAAGGCTAGAACTAAATAATTTTCATAGACTGCTGGCTAGATAAATTTATCAAGTAGGCTATAACAACGTTTTCACAATATATTAGGATAAGCGGTAAAACATTGTCCAGTATGGCTTCGAAACCAAATAGTATCAACTGGTTTGGAAACGGTTCTCAGACATAATGAAAAATCATGTATTACTTACAATTTTTCAAGAATATTAAAATGAAGATCATAAAATAAAACCAGTCTTGTTAGCCCGTGTCTTTAGATCCAACTAACAAAATTGGTTTTATTCTTTTAATTTTTTATTTTAATATCCGCAGAAGGCTGTCAATAATTAGCGCAGCAATAACCAGCTACCGTCAAAAGAAAGGTCTTATTCCCCCAGGAAACTAGGCTAAGACTCAGTATTTATACATCAGATAATCAACCCTTTGATTGTACGACCTTTCTTTCTCTAAAGTCTTATTTATTAAGTTGCATGAATACTTTTTAACATCTTTAGTATAACGAGATATAGCCCAGACATTAATGTAAGCAAAGTTAGGCCCTTTCAGAGATCTCAGATAACTTAGTTGATCTCTCTACATATGTATAAAGATTAACTCCTCTAGTTTCTAGATATTTTGTTTCATATAATAACGCACAGAAAGATATCTTATTATTTGAAATTAATATTTATTAGATATTGAATGAACAGATAATAAAACAGTGTTTTGGGTGGGAGGTGTGTGTGTGTGTGTGTAGCAGGGATCTAAAGGGATAAGAAAATGGCCGATAAATTGATGCACATTTCCAACGATGACACACAAAATCACCCCTTTTGTAGATTACAATTAGTAGTAACACACCAATCATAATTAATAAAGTCCCCAAAGTTATTAAGCCAACGAATAAAAAAACGTTATTGTAAAACTTTGGGGACTAGTGTAATAAACAGCCCAATGTCCCCTCCCTCCCTGGTGTATAGCCTCTCTGTATAGTGAACTGAACACATTAATTTTGACAAATTGAGCAGTTCATCAAGGTTTTGATATTGCAAGGTTTATACATGATTTACCCAGGAATAGATAAGCCTATGGCTGATAGATTTATATACATCTCCAATAATGATGGACAAAATTACCCCTTATGTAGATTAACTTTAGTGGTTGAAACCAATCAAAATTCACTAAAATCTTCAAAGTTGTTAATCCAACGAATAAGATTAGTCATAATAATCTAGACCCTTTGTTGTGCCTGAATGGGGCCAAGGCATTCGCCTTACTTTAACTTTTAATTCTCAATGCATCTGATATCATAATAGACAAACAAACAAAATAAGAAAATATGGTGCTTTACCACTTAGTAACTGTGGAGAAATGAACCAATCCCCCTAATTTTGGGTGGGTTATTTTTTAAATTTCCTTACCAATGCGAGAGTCCTAACCATGTGTTGCCCAGTACCCAATTTAACCTAACCTAATATTAAAAAAAAACTAATTATATCCCCACTGTTTAAAATTTATTTCGAAATAAGAGTTGGGGATTCTGCGCCTCTACTGGAAACTTTTATTAAATTGCTGCCATAACATTGTGTTATATCCACGTGTATAGTTGATGACTAAACCTTCACAAAAATCCTTGAAAACTTTTTATTTTCAGGTTCTGATGTATGAAAACTCTCATCTAGTAATTTATGGATATATAGGTAAAAACTTGTTAATATATTTTCTATCTATCTGTCTAGGCCTCTACATATAAGTATATATCTAAGCTATCTATCTATCTAACAATGAATGTTATATAAGTAAGGATTTTTTTAATTTCTGAAATTATAAAAAAAAGTTATTAATATCATATGAACATATTTCCATCAGTCTAAATTTTTATACATCTATCTATCAACAGATCTATAGTTTAGGAGAATAAACAGATAACTGCCTCCCACCCCCTTTTCCAATGACTTTTCTCGTCTGCTAGCAAATTGTTTTCTTCTACTTTCTGTGATAATTTACCCAACACAATTGGTTGATTTTCAAAGACCCAAAATGAGAGCCGGCACAAGGTTATTGGGATAGGGAAATGCAGTTATTTAACCCCTTCCCCTTTGGTGTTTTACTCTAATTATCTTATCAAATTCTTATAAATGTAAACCTTTATCTATAGTAATTTTTGGGGACATGCATACTATATGTAGGTATAGATGGCAAGCAATTTATCTGGCTAATTATGAAATAATTTAGATAATCGTTTTTGAAGCTATATATTTATCTGTTTGTGTATTAATTTCTTTTCTACCTTTATTTTTAGTTTTTCTTTAAAAAATAAAAAAAATCTAAATTGCAATCATGAAAATATTGGTGTTTATTTTTCAATGAATTAAATTTAAAATCTCAAATTGTTTTTCAGAATCCTGGACTTATCGCCCTCTTTTGAACATTTCAGGTACTACTTTTTTATATAAAAGTATGATAAGCAGCAAAGATCCTTAAAACATGACGATTAATTAATTAATATCATTGCTAAGTACAGTTGGGGAGTTGATTCCATTTTTATAGAAGCAAAAATATAATCTATGATTACGGGTTTGACCCTCTAAAAAATGTAATTTACCTTTGTGATGATATCATCAACGCCGATATGATTTTTGTAATCTACCATTCCAATTTTGCCTCTCTTGGTGATGATATCATCAATGCCGATACGATTTTTGAAATGTACCATTCCACTTTCAAGAGAGGCGAAACTGGAATGGTGGTTTACACTTTTAACATCGACATGATTGAAATCATACATACTATGGTAGGCACTATGAAGGACTTCAGATTTTAGCCATCTTTCTTTAACAGCATCTAAGAAATTGCTGTTATATTTTCCTGAGAGAATTTTATATCCATTAAAAATTGGAGAAAATCTAATTTTGAAATCAAATTGTCGTTGCCGTCAAAAGGCATTACCGACCTCACTAACTACATAATATTTGTTGTAGTCGTTCCCCAGAGGTCTTCCAATCTCGCCCCTTCTATACAGTCAGAAATTTTTAGGTAATTATTTTATTAAATCAATATTCCAGTATGGCTTCGAAACTGATTAATATCCGCAGGATTTGAACCGGTTCTCAGCTATACTGAACAATCATTTTTAACATCTTATTATAGACAATTTTTCAAGAGTATTAAGATAAAAATCATGAAATTAATACCAGTTTTATAAGCCCGGGCCTGTGGCTCCCCGGAGCAAAAAAAACTGGCTTTAATCCTATAATTTTTCAATTTGATATCCGCGGAAAGCTGGACCGATATGGTTCTCATATGTCCAGAGAAGGTTTAAAGTCGGAGTCAACCACACTCCTCTTCTGTTCCCTCTAGGACTCTAGAGGCGTAACCCCTAGCTATATATTTTTCTGATTTCTACGAGTTTTTGCAAAAAAAAGATAAATAAAGCAACACATAAAGAAAACCATAAAATAAAATTTGTCTTTCTGTTTAAATTTTAATGTTGTGTATTTATATCAATAAATGACGCTGATTCTTGTATGACGCCATTCAAAAGTAATCCCCAAAGTCTTTCTAAACCTGCGGAATCATTCACTATCACTTTAAGCCAGTCACCAAAGTCTGAGACCACTAAAATATTGAATATTCAATCCATTGTCCCATCCATAGATCTCCGAAGAAAACGGTTATTAGATAAATTAAAAATAAGTTAAATAAAATAAAGAAACAACATGAATCAAAACGTATTGTGTAATAAATTATTTATTTTTTATAAAAGTTAACATTTCCAATCTTGAAAACCCTTCATTTTTTAACAAAAACAATTTAGAATATTATTTTTTTCTGGTTAGATATAACCTTTTAACATTAAGGTTTTTCGAGAAAACTCAAAGTGTCATGTATGACGTCATAAAAATCCATCTCTTTTTTAGGGGTATTCTTTACCACTTCTCCTCTCATCCCTCCTTTATAGACGTATTTGGATCATATGAAGGAATTGAAGTCATTCCTAAAAAGGACAGAAATTCCCTTCCTTGGGTATAGGAAGGCTATTTCCTTTCCTTTTTCTTACAAATTCTTAGTAAGGAAGGTGATTTCTGTCCACTATCTTACAAATTCACACTAAAGGAAGGTGACCTCTGTCCACCATCTTACAAATTCTTCCTAGTTCTTAGAAATTCTTCCTTTTCCTCACTATTACAACCATGTTTAATCAATCTACCTTATTTTACCAAATTCTTCCTTATTCTCAAAAATTCTACCTTAATTACACAAATTCTCCCTTATTCTTAGATAACTTACCTTATTCTAAGAAATTCTTCCTTATTCCAAGAAAACCTACCTTATTCCCCCAAATTCTTCCTTATTCTAAGAAAATCTATCTTATTTCCTCAAATTCTTCCTTGTTCTAAGAAATTCTACCTTATTCTAAGAAAATCTACCTTATTCTAAGAAATTCTTCCTTATTCTAAGAAAATCTACCTTATTCTCTCTTCCTTAATCTAAGAAATTCTTCCTTGTTCTAAGAAAATCTACCTTCTTCTAAGAAAATCAACCTTATTCTCCCTAATTATTCTTTATTCCCCCAAATTATACCTTATTCTAAGAAATTCTTACTTGTTCTAAGAAAATCTACCTTATTCTAAGAAAATCTACCTAATTCTCCCAAATTCTTCCTTATTCTAAGAAAATCTACCTTATTCTAAAAAATTCTTCCTTATTCTAAGAAAATCTACCCTATTCTAGGAAATTCTTCCTTATTCTAAGAAATTCTACCTTGTTCTAAGAAAATCTATCTTATTCTAAGAAATTCTTCCTTATTCTAGGAAAATCTACCTAATTCTTCCAAATTCTTCCTTATTCTAAGAAAATCTACCTTATTCTAAGAAATTCTTCCTTATTCTAAGAAAATCTTCCTTATTCTAAGAAATTCTACCTTATTCTAAGAAAATCTACCTTATTCTAAGAAATTCTTCCTTATTCTAGGAAAATCTACCTAATTCTCCCAAATTCTTCCTTCTTCTAAGAAAATCTACCTTATTCTAAGAAATTCTTCCTTATTCTAAGAAATTCTACCTTATTCTAAGAAATTCTTCCTTATTCTAAGAAATTCTTCCTTATTCTGAGAAATTCTTCCTTATTCTAAGAAATTCTACCTTATTCTAAGAAATTCTTCCTTATTCTAACAAATTCTTCCTTATTCTAAGAAAATCTACCTAATTCTCCCAAATTCTTGCAATATATAGGGGTCCCAAAGTCAAAAACAAAGTTTCAGCGCGATCCGACCACCTGTTCTTGAGATACGGTGACCTGGTGTCCTTGGTACCTACAGTAAGATTTGGGAAATGGTTCGAATCCTTAGTAAATTTGGTTAAAGTCCAAAAATAATTTGACACTTAAAATAATTTTCAAATATTTGATCAAAATTATTTGTCCACCTGGGTATTTTTTCTTCAAAATTTTGACTAAGTGCCAAAATATTTTATTAAGGATTTGAACCATTTCCCAAATCTCAACGTCAGTGCCAAGGACACCAGGTCACTGTATCTCAAGAATGGGTGGTCAGATCACGCTGAAACTTTGTTTTTGAGTTTGGGACCTCTATATATTGACAGAATTTGGGAGAATTAGGTAGATTTTCTTAGAATAAGGAAGAATTTCTTAGAATAAGGTAGATTTTCTAAGAATAAGGAAGAATATCTTAGAATAAGGTAGATTTTCTTAGAATAAGGAAGAATTTCTTAGAATAAGGTAGATTTTCTTAGAACAAGGAAGAATTTGTTAGAATAAGAAAGAATTTCTTAGAATAAGGAAGAATTTCTTAGAATAAGGTAGATTTTCTTAGAATAAGGTAGAATTTCTTAGTATAAGGAAGAATTTCTTAGAATAAGGAAGAATTTCTTAGAATAAGGAAGAATTTCTTAGAATAAGGTAGATTTTCTTAGAATAAGGTAGAATTTCTTAGAATAAGGAAGAATTTCTTAGAATAAGCAAGAATTTCTTAGAATAAGGTAGATTTTTTTAGAATAAGGAAGAATTTCTTAGAATAAGGTAGATTTTCTTAGAAAAAGGAAGAATTTGGGAGAATTAGGTAGATTTTCTTAGAATAAGGAAGAATTTCTCAGAATAAGGTAGATTTTCTTAGAATAAGAAAGAATTTGTTAGAATAAGGAAGAATTTGTTAGAATAAGGAAGAATTTCTTAGAATAAGGTAGATTTTCATAGAATAAGGAAGAATTTCTTAGAATAAGGTAGATTTTCTTAGAATAAGGTAGAATTTCTTAGAATAAGGAAGAATTTCTCAGAATAAGGAAGAATTTCTTAGAATAAGGAAGAATTTCTTAGAATAAGGTAGATTTTCTTAGAATAAGGTAGAATTTCTTAGAATAAGGAAGAATTTCTTAGAATAAGGTAGATTTTCTTAGAATAAGGAAGAATTTCTTAGAATAAGGTAGATTTTCTTAGAATAAGGTAGAATTTCTTAGAATAAGGAAGAATTTCTTAGAATAAGGTAGATTTTCTTAGAATAAGGAAGAATTTCTTAGAATAAGGTAGATTTTCTTAGAATAAGGTAGAATTTCTTAGAATAAGGAAGAATTTCTTAGAATAAGGAAGAATTTTTTAGAATAAGGTAGATTTTCTTAGAATAAGGAAGAATTTCTTAGAATAAGGTAGATTTTCTTAGAATAAGAAAGAATTTGTTAGAATAAGGAAGAATTTGTTAGAATAAGGAAGAATTTCTTAGAATAAGGTAGATTTTTTTAGAATAAGGAAGAATTTCTTAGAATAAGGTAGATTTTCTTAGAAAAAGGAAGAATTTGGGAGAATTAGGTAGATTTTCTTAGAATAAGGAAGAATTTCTCAGAATAAGGTAGATTTTCTTAGAATAAGAAAGAATTTGTTAGAATAAGGAAGAATTTGTTAGAATAAGGAAGAATTTCTTAGAATAAGGTAGATTTTCATAGAATAAGGAAGAATTTCTTAGAATAAGGTAGATTTTCTTAGAATAAGGTAGAATTTCTTAGAATAAGGAAGAATTTCTCAGAATAAGGAAGAATTTCTTAGAATAAGGAAGAATTTCTTAGAATAAGGTAGATTTTCTTAGAATAAGGTAGAATTTCTTAGAATAAGGAAGAATTTCTTAGAATAAGGTAGATTTTCTTAGAATAAGGAAGAATTTCTTAGAATAAGGTAGATTTTCTTAGAATAAGGTAGAATTTCTTAGAATAAGGAAGAATTTCTTAGAATAAGGTAGATTTTCTTAGAATAAGGAAGAATTTCTTAGAATAAGGTAGATTTTCTTAGAATAAGGTAGAATTTCTTAGAATAAGGAAGAATTTCTTAGAATAAGGAAGAATTTTTTAGAATAAGGTAGATTTTCTTAGAATAAGGAAGAATTTCTTAGAATAAGGTAGATTTTCTTAGAACAAGTAAGATTTTCTTAGAATAAGGTAGAATTTGGGGGAATAAGAAAGAATTAGGAAGAATAAGGTAAAATTTCTTAGAATAAGGTAGATTTTCTTAGAATAAGGAAGAATTTCTTAAAATTAGGTAGAATTTCCTAGAATAAGGAAGAATTTGGGAAACTAAGGAAGAATTTGAGGGAGTAAGGTAGATTTTCTTAGATTTAGGAAGAATTTCTTAGAATAAGGTAGGTTATCTGAGAATAAGTGAGAATGTGTAAGGAAAAGGTAGACTTTGTTATGAAAAGGTAGAATTTGGAGGAACTAGGTTAATTTACTTAGGATTAGGAAGATCAAGTGAGATTTAGGAAGGTGATTTTTATTCTCTTTTTCAGATATGTGAGAAAAAGGAGAGTGATTTTTGTCCATATTTCACTTATCTGAGAAAAAGGAAGATGATTTCTGTCCTTTTTGCAATGAAATTTCTGTCCTTGTAAGGAATGACTTCATTTCCTTCATATGATCCACGTATTTTTATGACGTCACACATGACACTTTGAGCTTTCTCAGGTTTTTCATGTATAAAAAATTACCAATATTTAAGTCTTTTCTAAGTGGTTATTTTTTGTTTAAGGCGATATTTGATTATATCAAGAGGGTTTTGCATCAACCACCCGTAAGCCGTTGGGAAATTGGTGTTTTTTCTTCCTTAAAGATTAGCTGATTGTCTAAAAAGATGTTTCTATAATGGCAATCCTTCATCCAGTTTTAAGCACCTTAGAAATGGCCGAAAAATTTAAGAGAAATAAAGAGAAGTCTTAAACTTATCGGATAATAGTTATTTATCGCATCGCATTATAAACAGATTTATAAAAGCCGAAATTGAATATAATATGATACAATACATGATTTTCCAGTATGGCTTAGAACCGGTTCTAATCCTGCGGATATTAATCGTTTTCGAAGCCACACAGAAAATATTTTAGCCCAGAGGAAGTTCCTTTAATTTTTTGTTGAACTTATTTATTCAAAAAGTTTTGCTGGTTATATAAAAGACCTTGTTTTTTTCGCTGCTACCTAAGAACACACAAATTTGATATTTAATCTTAAACAATATCAATCGATATATTATTATTTGGATGTAGCACCAGATTTTCCTGTACTCTAATAAAGTAATACTCGCAGCTGGCTAAAATAACGATAATTCCCATGCACCCCCTTTACCCCACTACTGGATGAAGGAACTGGCAAAAAAAATAAGGCCTATAATAGGAAGCTAAATATACGACAAATTTTCCCCTGTCAATATATCCACGTGTATCATATCCATTATAATATTCAATGTTGAGATGAAATTGGGTCACACACAAACAAACCAAGGCTAAACCCAGGGAGGGGGGGGGGGGACATTGGGATGTTTATTACATTAGTCCCTAAAGTCTTATAATAACGTTTTCTTATTCGTTGGCTAAACTTTTATTGAATTATGATTGGTCGGTTTATTCAGTGTCCAAACGTTTAAAGCCTAAATTGTAATCTACATAAGGGGTACTTTTGTGTATCATCATTGGGAATGTCCATCAATTTATCGGCCACTGTCGTATCCTTCAGATCCCTGCGTAAACCAAAGATATTTAATTTAAGTGAACGGCATATACAATCTTTCCAATAGTTTTAAGTTGCAATTTATCTCATTTTAATCTTGCAAAATTCGAGAAATAAATAAATTTAATGAAAACAGACAACATTTCTGACTATTAGTAAGTTATTGTACACAATGTTTGTATCAAAAGAAATTGGATAAAATGATAATGATAAGACAATGGCCAATAAATTGATGTACACCGCCAATGATTAAACACACTATTACCCCTTCTGTTGGATTGCAACTTGTGGTTGAAACGTTTGGACACTCTACTTAATGAAGCAACCAATCAAAATTTTAAAAAAGTACCTAAAGTTGTTAAGCCGAAGAAAAATAAAACGTTATTAAACGTTATAAAACTTTGGGGGCTACTGTAATAAATAGCCCAATTTCCCTTCCCCCCTTACCAAAAGATCTTGCTAACCGCTGGACCGATATGACTCTCCTTTTACATAGAAGCTTCTTATAGGTCCAAGGCGTTTTTTTTTATCAATTTAGGGTAGGATTCCTCCAGAGAAATATTAATTTTATAAAAAAAAAACTATATAAATACTTTTTCTCTTCAAATCGGTGAATAAAGCTCTGGCCCTCTTTCCTCCTTTGGGCGTAGACGCTGGTTTAGGAGCTAATAGCATGTGCTTTTTAGTTGTTAGAATGAAATACTATTTCCAGGCCTAGGTTTCAAATTATAATTGGATTCAAAACAGATTATCAGAGCTTTCAATAGTCAAGGCTACCATCATAGAGGCATTAACAAGTTTTTTTTATGGTCAATTAAATCCTGATTTGAAAATTACAGTATATGTGTGTCTGTTTGCACATAAGGATCACGATAACCACTGAACCGATATGGTATTACATAAAACTTAGAACTATCCAAAGATTTAAATCTAAAAAATAACCATTGACTATCTCAGGACCTATATAAAGATTTCCTAAAAAAGAAGAACTCCATCAGTTTGATAGTTATCAAAAACTTATGATACAGACAAAAAAATACTACTTTATATAAAACAAGTGACACTTTAGGTGAGAGGTCAAACCCCCATTTTCAATTTAAATTTTAAAAAGAAAAGGTAAAAAAAAAGTAAAAAATTATTAAAACTCTTCCCAGAACCTATATAAAGCTTCTCTTAAATGGAGGATCACATCGCTTCAAAAGATATCGAAATCTTATGATACGGACAAAAAAAACCTTACTACTTTATATAAAAGGATATATTTCAGTCTATAGCTAGATCCTTTATTATATTAAATGCCAAATTGCATCAAAATCCAACAACACTGCAAAATTTCTGGCAGATTTCAAAATTAAACCTGTACAATACAAATATCTATATCTGATTAAACTGATAGATAGATTGATGAGTAAGTACAATGGATCTATTGGGATCTTACATCACATTATCATGTACTCTAAAGAAGTGGAATTTCTAGCTGGCTTAAAAACCTATCCCCCATTTTACCCCTTCCCTTCCCCTCCTATGGGATAAACGAATTGACCAATTTTTCCTCTGTAATAATATCCAACTATATTCTATATCCATTGTAGGTAAAATGTTAGTAGATGGATTAATAAATAGATTGGGAGATGGATTGATGAGTAGATTAATAGACAGAATAATGAATAGGTAGATAGATTTTTTAGATATAAATGGTAGTTGAATAAGTAAAAAGGTTAACTGATGAATTGACAATAAGATTTTTTATAGATTTTTAACAAGATTTTTATGAAATAGTAGATGGATTAATGAATAGAATGATAGATGTTTTCTAAAAGAAGATTGTAAAACTCTTTAACAATAAAATATTGATTTTTAATTAAATTGATAGATGGATTGATGAGCAGATTTTTTGGTATAGATTATAAACAGGTAGAATTAGTGGGCTGTTTATTACACTGGTCCCCAAAGTTTTACAATTTTTATTTTTTTCTGATTCGTTGGCTTAATAACTTTAGGGACTTTTGCTGTGTTTTTATTGGGGATGTACATCAATTTATCGGCCATTGTCCTATCCCATTAAATCCTTTGGTATGATCCTTTGATTTTAAAATCCATTTTTTAAGCTGCAGATTTTTAAAAAATAACTGAACAGCAGTAAATCTGGCAGCTGATCTTTTTTAACGCACTTGCGGCTGCAGATTCTTAAAATAGCTAATGAAACCTGTTAACTAAGTTTAACAAATTTTAAAGTAGATATTTAGAATAATTATCGAATCTAAATATAATATTAAGGGTTAAAGGGTAGAATAACTTTAGGAAAAGTTTCTGCAATATTTAAGGTCAAATATGTATTATTTAGAAATAAACATTAAAAGGTTATTCATTACTCTGTTCTTTTTTTTATATTTATATTTTTATATAAATTGATATATTTCATTTAATAAAGCTAAATATATACATATTCAACTGTAGAAGTCTGTTATTTTTCATGTAGTCTAGCACTACATCGCTGCATTTTATAGACTTTATTAATAAAGAATGTCATTTTTTTCGCAATTTTCCGTAAATTGGGTGCAAGCTTTCAGTCAAATGCGTTTATTATGTCAAAGTGTTTTTAACTATAACCAAATGTATATATATGACATGGTCCATATCTATCTATCTATCTATCTATCTATCTATCTATCTATCTATCTATCTATCTATCTATCTATCTATCTATCTATCTATCTATCTATCTATCTATCTATCTATCTATCTATCTATCTATCTATCTATCTATCTATCTATCTATCTATCTATCTATCTATCTATCTATCTATCTATCTATCTATCTATCTATCTATCTATCTATCTATCTATCTATCTATCTATCTATCTATCTATCTATCTATCTATCTATCTATCTATCTATCTATCTATCTATCTATCTATCTATCTATCTATCTATCTATCTATCTATCTATCTATCTATCTATCTATCTATCTATCTATCTATCTATCTATCTTTCTATCTATCTATCTATCTATCTATCTATCTATCTATCTATCTATCTATCTATCTATCTATCTATCTATCTATCTATCTATCTATCTATCTATATATCTATCTATTTTAGAGAGAATTCTGGTGGTAAAGCAGCTAGTGTAACTTCTAAAGGCTCTATTCAGGAAATTTATCTATCAAAAATAATTTTTTATTGCGTATTTTTTTTTAGTTCTTTCATAGTTGAATTAGGGCTGGCCTGTCCGTCCGTCCGTACTCTTTTGTTAATTTAAACATGTAAGAGTTGTGGTTGTCCTATCGTTTTCAAACTTTGCATCATGATTCCTATATCAGTTAGATATTTAGGTGATTTAGAAAGCGTAGCAACTTTATAATCGTTATCAGAAAGTCAGAGTGGCCATTAAATACATGCGGCTTTTTAACTTTATTGACAAGAACGCATTGTTTGAAAATTATACTGTTAAACTGATTTTTTTAATAAGATTCCTCAGACAACAAGGTATAATATCATAATAGAAGCATCTCTATAATAAAATATTCAAGTTCTTACACTCTACATAGTATTCAGATTCGTTTGACCTGCCTTCTGAATTTAGAGCTTTGATTTAAGGGTGTTGTCATCCTTATTCTTATAAAATTTGAAATATGAAAACATAGATAAATAATTTGTATAGACTGGAGATTTATTCTTACCAACACTGCTGGTAACATCCACTCTTTATATACTTGGTCTGTGATAATATTATTTGTATAGCTATAATGGATTTTATCGTTCTTGGTATATTTACTTTT
This sequence comes from Acartia tonsa, assembly GCF_053477335.1. Lineage (NCBI taxonomy): Eukaryota > Metazoa > Arthropoda > Copepoda > Calanoida > Acartiidae > Acartia > Acartia tonsa. The sequence continues at coordinate 18,431,608 of NC_137271.1, read as the reverse complement.
TTTGAGCCTATATTACCCACTGCTAGTTTTCCGGGCCCGGGTATACAAATCTGGTTATAATTTTATTATTTTTTATTTTAATTTTTATGGAAACTGTCTGTAATACGATGCTGTGTGATTTTTCAGTATGGCTGACAACCGGTTCTAATCCAACGATATTAATCAGTTTTGAAGCCATACTGGAAATAAGCTCACCCAAAGAAAATTTACCAAAAAGATCTCATTTCATTTTTGTTTTTATCTAACAATAGATTTTCTGTATAATTTGTGATTATTTCTTGTATATAGAGAAATATACATAAAATTGAATTTTGAAAAAAGGTGTTTTCACTCAAGAACCCGCCACGGAACCCAACTCCCCACGCCATATTTTAATAATTTGAAAATAAGGTAATTTTATCAGTGTTTTATATTAGGTTAGGTTATAGTAGAGAATATCATCACAAGGTTAGGGAACTGTAGGTTTAGATTACGTAGGGCTATACCCCCCTTTCCATACTTTGCTACGGTTTAGTTCAACTCACGTACGTTTCCCGTATTTTTCTATCCCTTTTTAAAATAAAGTTGGAGGGGGACTTTGTGGTCAAGAATTTACTTGATGGAAAGCACCGAACTAAATATTTTTACTTTCTTTAAAACTGTAAAACAAAAAATTATTTAGACTTGTCAAAATTTAAGAGATTACCTACTGCATAAATTATTAGGTAAATTTTTCTATTTCATACATTTTACACATTTTAAATATGTAAACTTTCTTTTAAAAAAATTTAATTTACATTTGAATTCATAGTTGTTTTACTTTTTTTTAGATAAAAGCTATTTAAATTTCCATTATAACATTTTGTAATTAATATGGAATAGTATGATTAGTACCTTTAAATTCAGTGGATTCTAGGGATAATTTCTCCGGAGAAAAATCTTTTTGTCTCTTAATTAATTTGATTTATTAAGAATGGACTGTCTCGTAAATGAAAAAAAAAACAAAGAATACGAAGTAGCGGGTTTCGTCTTATTTTCACAGATGCTTTTATCCTATTTTTAGACCCTGTCAGGGGCTCTCACACTGCGAGGCAATCAATAACATTTACTTAACCTAACCTAAAATAACCTATCCAAAGCTACTGTGAAAATACGACAAAACCGCCTACTTGGTTTTCTTTCCATGATCCAAAAAGTGTAATAAATACAAAATACAATTAAAAATCATTTATAACCGGTGAAAAGTAAGAGGCAAAAACATTTTTCTTGGATGCCAGATTACCCCAACTAAAATGGCATTACTTAAAACATAATATTTTAGTTTGTACCCAATATCTAAAATTCTCCAATTTTTAAATCCTTTTTGCAAAAAATGAAAAATCTGAACCATTTTTGTGATATTTTGATAATTTCTTTGTGGAATTTTTTATTATTTAATATTTTAGATCAACTCACAGAAGTTTTTTTATAGTGCCTATAAAAAGATAACGTCATACCTGCCTACCATTGGTCAATTAATATCTATACTGGCCTGCCATTGATAATTTAGTCTATGAATTGGTCTATCATTGGTCATTGTATGACGTCATTTTTTACAGACACTGTAAAGAGCTTCCAACCCATATAATAGATAAAAAGAAAATAAATACAAAAGTCTAAATTTAATTTATATAATTGTAGATATACAGAGTTTTTTTTTTAGAAATAAATGATTTTAATACAATTTTTATCATTTTCTACATTATTTTTATAAAACATTAATGATGTTATATTTAGGGTTAATGGTTAATAGAAAGTTTATTAATAGTTATTTTTCGCATCGTATTATTCCGCGGATATAGAATGTACAATTATAAGATTAAAACTAGTTTTTTCAGCCCTGAGGTGCCGGAGGCACCGGCTAAAAAAACTGGTTTAAATCTTATGATTGTACATTTTTATATTCGTAGAAAGCTGGATATATTACGGTGCTAGACATAGTTTTTTCGTATGGATGAGAACCGGTTCCTATCCACCGGATTCGAATGAATACGAGAAATGTTTATAGGCAAATATTTAGTCGATTAAAATAATTTAGAACAGTGGCGTCAGTTTTTGAAAGGGGGTTTACACCACCCTTATACAAAATTCGAGGGAAATTGTTATAGACATCAAGATTGGTGTTATTTAATAATTAGGACGGACGGCGGGAAAACGGCGGCGGATCTTTATGAAATTTTAATATGTTATGTAGACATGTAAGAAAAGCTTAAGTTTAAAATTTAAAGTCTCTAAGTCAAAAATTGCGGCCACAGAAGCCTTTTAAAGATTTCTGGAGACCTGGAGGATCAGGACCTGCAGGATCATACCTAGAACCTGAAATTGACTTGAACACCTGTATTTAATATTAGGAGGTACTACTAGAAAATATTTTAGTGTTTTTGTAAGGTAAAATGCTTTGTTTAAGTTTAAAAAAAATTTGCTCTTTACTTGGATGACCCTGCCAGGTTTGCTGGCATCCTGTCCCCGCCAGGAGGGAGATATTAAAAAAATTCCAACTCTCAGTTATGTGTCATACCCATACTTAAAAAGTCACGCAGTTTAGGCTCTTTATCTTTCACACACAGAAAATGAGATAAAAAAAACCGGAGGGTGGGGGGCGCGTTTAGGGTTAAAAGCACACAAATTTTTTCCCACACTTTCCTTAAATCTTAGAGAGGTTCGCCATTTTTTTACTTCAACACTTCCTTTGGCTGTTTTAACAGGGTATAGACCCTTGTCGAGGGGGATGAATCATAGGGAGATGGATACACCCCCTCCTGTAACCATCTATATAATTATAAAACCAAATTTAAAAGTGCATTATTGGATTGATTCTTTTTTGTCCAATGTGAAACGTGATTTGTTCAAATGAAATTCCAATTTTCTATTTAACTTTCACAATTTATATTGAATACTATGAATGTTGTAGATAAATGGTCAGGTACAAAATTAATTCTTTAAAAGTTATGGGATGTCTGTATGTACAGGATCTCGCTAACCGCTGAACCGATATGGTAGCTCATAACTTATAGATCTTATGTAAAACACACCCTACAGACACAGCAATCTAGTACTGTCAAAAATAGGTTTCACTTTTTTTTCTGAAATGAGAACTAAATCGGTGCAATGGGTTGCAAGGTCTTAACGGACAAACAAAAATCTTACTTCATTTTACATTACAGTGGCTACTCCCATAGTAGCTTCTAAAGACACTTAAAGAAAGTCTACCCTTAACTTTCAAAACTTTTAAACTTTTTATACTCCTCCCAAATTTAAAAAAAAACCTTCTATGGGCTTATATTAAGCTTCACTGAAAGGAAGAACCATAACGATCCAGCGATTTGGTTGATCTTTTGACACAGTCACACAGACTTTAAAAAAAAGATAATTTTGAAATTGAGAATTACAGATCACCATTTTGAATTAAGGAAAAATTCACAGTCCTGTACTATTTATAAATCTATCCTTTGACAAGTTTATCAACCCAGGAAGGAAGGGAACAATGGTCTGTTATTACACTAGTCTCTAAAGTTTAATTGTAACGTATTCTTATTCGTTAGCTCAACAACTATGGGAACTTTTATTGAATTTTGATAGTCTGGTTTATTAAATTTAGTGTCAAAACGTTTCAGCCACTAATTGTAATCTACAGAAGGGTTAATTTTGTGTATCATCATTGAAGATACACAACAATTTATCGGCCATTGACTTATCACTTTAGATCACTGTTATCAACCTATGCATACTATTTTTTTTCTTTGTGAATGTGTGGTATTCGGCAACCGTGAGCCATGTCTATGGCACCCCTGATCTGGGGTTCGGTGGAGGGTCAATGGCCCTCCCCCGAGTCCTGGGGAAGGGGTCTAGTGACCCCCTCCCTACGCTTAGAATTAATGATTTGAATCTGTCATGTTTATTATGGTTAACTGTATTCTTAATTCTCCCCCACCCTTTCCAGGGATGGGGGAATCATTATTGCCCAAACTGACCATTGTATATATATTATTTATGCTTTTATGTTATGATTATTTATTCCTATCCATGTAATTATTGTTTGTTGTATATAACTCCAGTATCTCTTAACCCTTCAATAAAGTGACAACTGAAAGTAGATGTTGATCATTATCTAGTGAAAGCTAGAGAAGCGTAGCTTCTCTATAGTAAGGTGTCCACGTCTGTCACACTGCCGTAATCTGATTGAACTCCGGTGTCTGCCATTGATCCTCGGCGGATACCACAACTTTGGTGTCAGCTGTGTGAGATTACGGCGAACCACAAGTGTAGAGCAGACGCGCATCTGAGGCTAAGGTACTCCCAGCAGTGAATCTGGCAAAACTGACGCAAGCAACCTGAATTACCCACCCTGGACAGCAAAGTTTAACTCTGCATCCGGCAGTTGTGGAAGCAAAACAGCGAAATCTGACGAATAACCGCGAGCAGCGCTGATATCTAACGGAGAATTGAGCGCCAAAAGGGCTGAAACAGGCCTGCGGACCGGCTGAAACAAGCCAAATACGTGTAGACGGCTGAAAATAGGCCAACTTTACTGCAAGAAATAGCAGGAGCCGAACCAGTGGCGCTAGCAGGACGGGACATTCCCTGCCGCCGATAGGCTGAAACATGCCACATAGCTGCAAGCTGCGAGCTAACATACGGGTGTAGTGCACCAGAACAGAGAAAAACTACGTCAACCCCGAGTATCCTGAGAAGCTACAACGCAGCCACCCATCTAGAAGGCAGATATTATATCACATTTGCAGGGATTACCACCCTAATGTGATGACCAAACAATAGATTTATGAGCAAAGCTTGGCAAACAAATTGTTGTGTTGTGATAAATCTAAGAATAGAACAGGCTTGGATTACTGTTTATTGTGATAACAGCTAAAAATAGAACAGAGTTGGTCAACAAATCTGTTATGCAATTGTGATAAGGACAGCAATAAAAGTTAGATGTAATATAATCAAAACAATCTCAAGCCCACAGCACAATAACAAATACACCCCTTATTCCAAGGGAAGGGGAGGGGGCCCCTCTCCATTTGAAGACAAATACAATCAGGGTTATATAACAGATAAGCCTAAGATTAAGAAGCAGAGGCCCCATTACACCAACACACAGTTACCCCCTCCCTCACAGTGGGAACGGCCGGAGTTACCCCCGTCCCCTCACGCGCTTCCCCCTTCCTACCCACACTAGGCTAAGTCCGTCTGTAGTGTGGAGCTAGCGATCGGATATACAGAGCGCCATTCACGGGTAGCGCAACAAAGTGCGGAAAACATCATAAATCCAACGGACGAAGCGGACCAATGAGGGAGCGAGCTGAGGGGTGAGAGCGCGTTTTCCCCGTGTGCGCGGATTTGACGGCGCGAACGCGCGTTACAAGGACAGAAGATTCCACGCACACACACACACACACACACCCACACACTTTCACACCAGAGCAGAGCTACTCCATAGCATCTAACAGGGGTATTTTTAGCAAATAAAGAATTGCAAGTTTCTTTCCTCCTAGCTCTAGTGTGATAAGGGAAAACCCAATCAGTTCCTGACAGCAGTTCAGACCCTCAACATCTATCTACCTCAACACCTAACTATTGATAGGTACAGCTAAGTTATACCTTTGCAAACTAAAACTCCCAACCTAGTGATACAAACAGTGTTGGCTGTTAGGCTAGGAAGCCTCAAGTGACAACCCATTCATTGTAGTCCTGTATAACTTTGTGCCCGCCGTTTCACCGCTGACCCAATGGACCAGCATCAAGTCCCAGGAGGTGACCAAGCCCCAGGATGGCTCCAGGATGACCCTCAGCCGGCCCCAGCCGAGTACCGCAAGCTGATGCTGAGCAATCTGCCGGAGTATAGAGGGCCGCCCAAGCAGTCCTGGTCGGCACATATCCGCCGACTGGAAATGTCATGGGCGGCTTACCGCGTGCCACCTCATGATTCCCTCAACCGCCGCAACGCCCTACTACTGTCATTGGTAGGGCAAGCGGCGGAAATGGCGTCCCATCTGTTTGGCGAGGCAGGCCAAGCCTTGACCTACGAGCAGGTCAAGACCGAGTGTGAATTGTTATTTCGTCCTGCTTTTGAGTCCCAAACGCTTAAACAAGCGTTTAGGGACTACAAGCAACACTCGACAGAACCTATACAGGCGTACATATCAACAAAGTGCGCCTTGTATAGGGACGCCTACAATCATGAGGATCTTGAATTGTTGGTGGACGAATTAAACCGTGGAATTCGTAACGCCAATGTAAAACGCCTCATGATGAACCATGAAATTGCGAGTGTACCTGAGTACACTCGCAAGGCCATGTTCACCGTGACCATGGTTACTAAGCAGCTGAAGGAGGGTGTGTGCTTAGTCGACTCGACCGACGGGCTGACTGGATCTGCCTGCATCCAGTTGCCCCAATATGACGAGTCGGAGCCAATGGAGATTGGCTCCTTGGCTCCGGGTCTCCACCAGATGGGGAAGGTCGCTCCAGATGACAAGGTTCCAGGCCGCTGCTACCGCTGCCAGGGGAGAGGCCACCGAGCTCGAGACTGTCCAACGCCTGTGGAAGTTAGCCTGGAGGAGAGGCGCACCCAGCCACGCCGTGACCGTTCTGCCAAGTGTGAGCGTTGCCACTATGACGGCCACACGGCGGCCGAGTGTAGAGCTGACTGGGCCCAGGTAGCCAGCCGCAGGCGCACCGCCGACAAAGGTGCCCCTCCAGGGAAGCCCAGCAGAGTGGCCCATATGGAAGGGAGCGCGCCCCCAGCACCACCACCGCAAGCAGCCGCCTCCAGAGCTGCGGACCGAGCCGATGGGATGCCGCAGTTCGGGACTGTCCCAGCTAGGATCAACGTACTGGGCGGCGCGGCTGAGCCCAACCGGGTTGGCCTAGGCTTCAGTCTTAACCATCTGGGGCCAGAGCTGATACAGCCCAACAACATAGCCGAGCCAGAGGTGCTGAGGCCCCAGCCTTTCAGTCTCAATATGATGGAACCTGCCCGACCGAGCCTACCCAGCAGGAGTGGAGGGGCGCTGCCCAGCGTCCCTGAGACGGTGTATGGGGAGGCCCTGGCAGCCGCTGAACGAGAGAGGCAGGAGGTGCTAGCCAGCACCTCTGCATCGATGTATGGGACGCCACCCGGCGTCGCCACCTGGGATGATGGGGGGGTGCTATCCAGCGCCTCCCACCGTGTGCCTGGGGCGACAACCGTCGCCGCCACCGAGATACCTGGATCCTGGAACGAGCCAGCCTCCAACCTGATGTCTGGGGCGACAACCGTCGCCGCCACCGAGAGACCTGAGTCCTGGAACGAGCCAGCGGTCCCAGAGGAAGGGGTGACACCCGTCACCCCCAGCCAGCCAGCGCCACCAGCCTGCAGGGAGAGCCCAGCTACATGCCAGCCAGCGCCACCAGCCTGCAGGGAGAGTCCAGCTACATGCCATCCAGAGCCCTCTACCAGCCAAGGGAACCCAGCGGCTCACCATCAGGATAAGTTGAATTTGTTAAATGTATTGAATCCAAAACCTTGTAAACACCCAGCCTTGCCTGTGCCCCCTGCACTTGAGGCTGGGGAGATTGAAAATTGGGAAAATGAGGGCTTGCCTGTGCCACATGCACCTGAGTTCCTAGGGCAGGGGAGGGCATTGAGTAAGGGCGAGCCTGTGCCACATGCACTTCAGCCCCATGCCACTGGGCATGCCTTGGACCAGGGAAGGGAGCATTTAGGGCTAGGGGAGCCGACACCCAGGCAAGTGCCAGTCGCTTGCCAGTCTGTCATTGGGGAGGGTATCGGGGTGCCTCGGCCGCATACAGATAACGCTCAATGGAAATTTGTGTCTAGCCAGGAGCAGCCCAGCCGTGTCCAGCCCCAAGAAGCAGCCGTGACCAGAGCCGGAGATCCCCAGCCGCGTGCACGAGGAAGATGGTTACCTGGAAGCCTCTCCCATTGGTGGATGGTCCTGTGGGGCCTCCTGCTGGCAGCCGTGTGGCCTACAACCAGCTACGTCCTGGTGGGGTGGGACTGTGCCAACCCCACCCATGTCACGTCTTACAACAAAGAAAAGATGTGTGACACGGAGCCCCTACACCAGGAGGTGCCCCTGGGCCACGACATCCACGTCCTGCAGCAAGTCAAGGTGAGGGAAACCACTGGGTTCAGCTGTCAGCTCACCGTGTCCCAGTGGACATTCAGGTGTGGGGTATGGGGTCACCTCAAGGTGACCTCGGTCCCCACCCTCATGAGGCCAACCAAGATAGACCCAGAAGCGTGCCGAGACCTGGCCAGGAACCGAGTATACACGTTGCCAGGCAAGACCCAGCCACTGACGTTCCAGCTGAACCACCCCCTGTTCTTCACCGTTGATGTAGTGGGCGCCCTCGTCAACAGCCCCGAGGGGGTGGGTTGCGAGGGGGAGGACGTCCACTTTGAGGGCCAGCTCTACCGCAATGAATTAGTGCTCCAGGAGCGGCGGCTGCTGGTCAAGGAGGAGACCTATGTGGTGGAGGATGGACGGGTGGAGTCCCAGTCTGACCACCTGACCCTCGACTGTCCCCATTCTGAGCTGTCCTGTATCACTGGGGAAGCAACCTACGTGTGGGACCACCTGGGAAGAGATTGCCCTTTGAGGCTGATCCGCAGCCTCCAGCCCAGCCTGGTGAGGGATGCATATCTGGTTGACCATCAGGCCCAGTTTTTCATCAACATGACCAGCCCCACCTCAATTGTGAACTGCGACTTCGAGGCCCATGCCACCAACCACCCAGCGCTGTTTGTGGCAGCTGACCCAGCCGCGGCTGCGCTGCCCCGAGTGTCGGCCAGGGATGTTGACGTTCCCCTCCAAGCACAGATCCATACAGGTTATATTGGATTCACCCTGGAAACACGCATGAGGAGCACTGCAGCAGAAGAAGTAGCGGCCAACTGCTGGAAGCTCCAGCAACTAGATCCGGCCCACCCGGTGCGTGTCCAGGGGAGCACGTTCTCGGTACTGAGGGGAGACATCCTGCTGCAGCTGACCTGCCAAAGGCACAAGTATGTTGTCCGCGAACACAAGGAGTGTTGGGACAAAGTGCCAGTGGAGCCCACCGGTTTTGTAGACGCCGTGACGCGGGTATACAGTGAGCACGCCACCAAGATTCCCTGTTCCTCCACCTACCCCCTGACTGTGCACGCAGAGGAAGGCTGGATAGAGTTGACCCCTGCTCCCAAGAAGAGGCCACCCCCGCTGGATACGCCCAAGCAGTTGCTGACAGACCCCTTAGATGACTTCAGTTCAGGTGGTTTGTATTCACAGGCTGAGTTGAACGACTGGCAACAGCTGCTGGCGTTCCCAGCATACAAGAGTGCCATGCTGACCGGCCTATCCTATGGCTCCTGCGTTCAGCAAGGCAGCTGTTCGGCCACAGGAGACCATGGGATAGTGTCCTACAACATTGACCGACTGGCGGAGGAAGGAGAGGCAGCCCTGGATGTCTGGGCAGGATTTAGACAAGCCATCCACGAGTGGGGAGATGGCGCCGCCATCTTGTGCTTGCTGCTGCTGATCCTCAAACTGCTGGGGGACCTCACCATCATTTCTCTGGCAGCAGCACAAGGAGGAGTCCGGGCAGCCCTGAATGCGATATCACAAGTGTTCCTGTACCACCCAGCCTTGTATAAGAAGGCGATGGCTAGAGCCAGGCTCAACCATGCCAAGTCCCGGGACTTTTCAGTGGACTGGGATGCCATCCCCATCGGCAGGGAAGCAGCCGAGGAAATGGTGTCTATGAAATCAACGGACAGCGGGCATGACCGCCCAGGTAGACCAGGACCGCCCTCTGGCAGACCCCGCGGCCCCTCAGGAGGACAGGCCGCTGTTCAGACACTCAACCTGGCAGCCAGTGCCCCAGCCGCTGCCAACAACAACCCGCAGGTCCCACTGCTGACCGTTCCAGCAACAAATGTGCCACCACCAAACCTGATACCTGCCGGCGCTGACCAACGTATCCAACCCAAGGCAGCCTCTGCCTTCTACCCCACATTGGGAGCCCATCAACCCTAAGAAGATACTCACCACTAGGATTCCATTGAATCATTATCGTTTGTATATATTTTTAGCCCTAAGGAGCGGGCCGAAGGCCTCAACCACTGTCGGAAGTCTGGTAGGGAAACCATCTCCCAGCCTTCCGAGGGGAGAGTTGTGGTATTCGGCAACCGTGAGCCATGTCTATGGCACCCCTGATCTGGGGTTCGGTGGAGGGTCAATGGCCCTCCCCCGAGTCCTGGGGAAGGGGTCTAGTGACCCCCTCCCTACGCTTAGAATTAATGATTTGAATCTGTCATGTTTATTATGGTTAACTGTATTCTTAATTCTCCCCCACCCTTTCCAGGGATGGGGGAATCATTATTGCCCAAACTGACCATTGTATATATATTATTTATGCTTTTATGTTATGATTATTTATTCCTATCCATGTAATTATTGTTTGTTGTATATAACTCCAGTATCTCTTAACCCTTCAATAAAGTGACAACTGAAAGTAGATGTTGATCATTATCTAGTGAAAGCTAGAGAAGCGTAGCTTCTCTATAGTAAGGTGTCCACGTCTGTCACACTGCCGTAATCTGATTGAACTCCGGTGTCTGCCATTGATCCTCGGCGGATACCACAAATGCACATTGTGAAAGTTTGAAAGATTTATGAAAATTGAAAACATATTTGTTTATCAACATAATCATTTTTCATCGTAATAGAGATATCAAATATAAAGAGAGGTATATACAGGGATCTACAAGGATAAGACAATGGCCGATAAAGTGATGTACCTTACAAAATAATTCACAAAATTACCCCTTCTGTAGATTACGTTTATTGGTTGAAACGTTTGGATACTCAACTAAATGAACCAACCAATTAAAATTCATTGAAAGTCCCGAAAGTTGTTAAGCCAACGAATAAGAAAACGTATACAAGACACTTTGGGGACCAGAGTAATAAAAAGCCCATTGTCCCCTCTCTCTCTGGGTATGCAAAAGATGCCAGGCAGGGAGAGGACATTGGGCTGTTTATCACACTAGTTAGTCTCCAATCCAAAGTCTTATAATATCGTTTTCTGAGTAGTTAGCATAACAACCTTGTGGACTTTATATCAAATTCAAATATTTTTGGGACAAAACAACATATACATTTGATGTCAACATTTTAAAATGATAATTACATTGTATTAAAAATTAATAAACTATTTTTAGTAAACAATGAATACTATAGGTTTTACACAATATAATTCAAGTATCCAAGGACTGAAAATTGAATTTTGATTGGTTGGTTCATTAAAATGAGTGTCCAAATGTTTTAACCACTAATTGTAATCTATGTAAGGGGTAATTTTGTGAATCATCATAATCTACATAAGGGGTAATTTGTGTGTCATTATTGGGGATGTAAATCAATTTATCGGCCAATGTCTTATCCCTTTAAATCCCTGGGTCTAACAATTTTTCAGCTAAATGAATGCCTCTATAAAATAATTTCTATTGTGTTAACCTTATGTATGCAAAAAGCCTCAAGCACTGAGATATGCAGAAAAAAACCTTGTAATCAAAATCCGAATAATTTAAGATAAAAATATATGATCTAAAATGTCGTCTTGCTATTAATTTCTTTTTGAAATTATATTAATGGATATATATTATGCGTGAATATTATGACAGGGGAAATATTGTCATTTATATAGGTTGCTAACAAGAATATCACTTATAAAACAGTTCGTTCATCCAGGGGGGTGGGGGGGTTAAGGGGGTGGGATCGTTAATTTATCTAGCTACAAGTTTCATAATTAGGGTTCATAATTATCTGGTGTAAGATCCAAGTAATAATAAATTAATTACTATATTATAACTTATGGCGAAACGAGTATTGGTGTGAAGGGGGGTATGAAATTTTCGTGAGCAAGAAAACCTTGTGCACGCCACTGGTTTTGTTCATTTTAGTATATTATATATATTCACTTATGATTTAAAAAGAGAGAATAGTTATTTCTTTCATCGTATTATAAACCGCTTTCCGCGGATATAGAATGTACAATTATAAGATTAAAACCAGATTTTTAAGCCCCGAGGTGCCGAAGGCACGGGCTTAAAAACTGGTTTAATCTTATGATTGTACATTTTTATATTGGTAGAAAGCTGGATATAATACGATGCTAGACCTAGTTTTTTCGTACGGATGAGAACCGGTTCGTATCCATCGGATTCGAATGAATACGAGAAAATAATATCAGTCATTTGAGAAGAACGAAAATACCCAAATGAAGAGAACCTCAGTTACAAAAACAGGATGATAATAACTATAATTAGCGATGCACAGATATATAAAAACCTTCTAGCAAAATAGAAAAAAAATGAAGGTACACTAATAAGAAATGTAGCAGTTGGCAACAAGTTAACCATCTACCTTTACATACAAGTAGTTGTGAAAATTACATTAACCCGAATGAACCTTACTACTTTATTAACAAACAAACGGACAAAACAAAGTATAAAGTTGATGCCTAGAGATAGAGGTCATAGAAATCTTTACCAAGAATTACAGCATTAAAGCATAAAGAAATAATTACGATCACATTTCTCCTGAAAAAATTGCTTAATGCGTTAATAACAGAAAAAATGTATATACTAGTTGCGCGCAAATAATAGAAATCTTCACCAAAAATTTCATCTTTATATCAGATATACGGACGGGCGGACATAGTGAACTATAGAGAAGCTTTGCTACTAAAAATGAGAAAAAATATTTTAGACTAGATTTATTGCATCCTTCTTTAAAATTGATCATGTAAAAACCAAACCATAAAAAAACTTAAAACTATTTATAAAAAAAAACATTAATGGCGTAAGGAAAATCTTACAAAAATTAACAAGCATAAAACTATAAAAAGCAAAATACAATTATAAAACAAAAATTAAGATTAATTCTAAGTACTAATAATAACAAAAATCACAAAAATTAATTAAAAAACGGAATGTTTAAGAATATACAATTGGAATGCTGTTTTTTCTTTCACATATTTCAAAAAGGGTCATTTATTACGCGTATTTTCTGTAAAGTTTTGTGTCAGCATTTAATCAAATGCGCTTATTAAATCAAAAAAATAATACGCGAAAAATATGACCATGTTCATAATAATTCACATTTTTTATTTCATAATCATAGAATATCTTCACAATTATCAAACCAAATAAAAATGTTAAAATGCTAAAATACAAGATTCAAAACTTTTTCTAAACTTTAGTAGCGAAGCTCCTCTATAAGAAATACTAGAGGACTCAGTAAAGAAATAACTTCTAAAGCCTAGGTCAATAAAGAGGGTAATTTTTCTGTAAAGTTGTGTAGTCAAATGCGCTTATTAACTTATCAAGTCAAATTGTTCTTAATTTTGACCAAATATATATATATATATATATATATATATATATGAAATGTTAATAATTAAGAACAGTTTGACTTAATAAGCGCATTTGACTAACGCTAAAACACAACTTTACGGAAAATACGCGAAAAAATTTCTTTTTCTAATAAAATGTAAGCAAAAAATAACTTGGCTACTATTAGACATAACCGTCCTTGCCGCAATCACATGATAATTCATAAATAGGGGATGATTATAAATCAATCAATGTTTTAAATTCACATAATTTTTTTTAAAAATGCACAATAGCTTTTTATGTTTATATTTCATACTAAATTAGCTGCAGATAAGATCAGCCAAAAAAAAAGAATATAAAACCGCACTGCAAGGCTTATGCGTTACTATATACGATTTTTCAGTATGACTTGGAACCGGTTTTATTTATCGGTTTCGAAACCATACTTGTAAAAACAAACAAAAAATCAATCGTGTTATTTTAAAGAGGAAAACCTCTAAAACAATTCAAAATAAAACCAGTAAAATTTACAATATGGCATGAATAAATCAATCTAAAATTAAAATTTAAAAACCTAAAACATTTTTAAAAGTACCCTCCACCAAGAAAAAAATACATTCGTTGTAAAACTTAAGAAGTTACATGTTAAATACTTTATCATTAAATCACACAAAATCATGGAAATGCTTTTTTCAATAAATGTTTTTTTTATACAATACATAAAAAGCATCCCAGTAAAACTCTACAAATATGAGCGATAAAAATCTTACAATTTTTTTAAGCGCCATTAAAATACGCTAAATATTTTGTTTAAATTTTTACACTAACAATTATAATCAACGTTCATCCTTTTTTTTAGTGGTAATTTTTAAGCATTCAAATGTTGAAATGTGAACGCTTAGTATATTTGTGGGCGTTAAGATGTTGATTTGTAATATTAATATATTTGTGAGCGCTCTTGTTTTGATTGATAAGCACTCAGTTGTGAATTGTAAACCTTGAAATGTTGATTTGTGAGCGATAAGATGTAGAATTGTGAGCGCTTAGATAGCGATTTATGAGCCCTCAGGTTATGATTGATAAGCGCTTAGATGTTGTTTGACAGCACATAGATGGAAATTTGTGAGCGCTTTGATATTTATTTGTGAGCGCTGAGTTGGTGAGTTCTGAACGCTCAATATCACTGTTGGAACTAATGGTGCCAACAGTTGAAGTCTATTGATTGACTTAGTGCTTAGATGTTATTTGTGGTGCTTAGATGGTTATTTGTAAGCGCTGAGTTGGTGATTTGTGAGCGCTCAATACCTCTGTTGAAACTCATGATGCCACCTGTTGAAGTCTATGTTGAAAACAACAACAGATCCTGTTGACAGACCTGCCAGCAAGAACCTGAAATGAAAAAAAATAGTTATTTATCACATCGTATTATAAACAGCTTTCAGCGGATATAAAATTGTTCAATTTTAAGATTAATACCAGTTTTTTTTTACAGGCATTAGTGCTAATTAGGAAGCAAACCTGTTAAAAATCTCATTTTTAAGGGTCAAGTTTCAGTGCTAGAACATCACCAATCGTAAGGTCCTCTCATCCTTTGTAAAAGTAACAGGATCTCGCTAACAGCTAAACCAATATGATTCTCCTTTACAATGTAGCTTCTCATAGTCATGGAAACGTTTTGGGATAGGGTTCACCACCCTCCCATGCCTAGTCGCCCAAAATATAAATATTTAAAAAGTCACCACGTTCATAGTTCAAATTTCTATGAAACTAGCGCCGCCTAGCGGACATTTAACTATATTTGGTTAAACAGCTGATATTAACACAGATCTAAAAGAAAACATTTTGGGGCCACTGGAGACGCATCCGATAGTATACAATATACAAATAACTTACTTTTGATCATGGGACAGAGCCAGAGCTCGAACACTTGACTCACAACTTGGGAAAGAATACAAAAGGGTCAGGTGGAAAGTTCTCCAAACCTAAAATTTTGTCAAAATTCACATTGGATTTATTATTACTTGGATTATCATGTACTCTAATAAAGTAAAAATTATAGCTGGCTAAAATAACGATCTCCCCCATCCATCCTACTAGATGAACGAAATGACCAATAAGTGATATCCATGTTAGCAACCTAAAGTTGCCGACAATATTTCCACTGCCATTATATCCACGTATATTCTATATCCATTAGATTAATAGATGGACGTGTCCTAGGAATAAGGAGAGATAAAAAAGGGATAAGAATTGAAAAAATAACAGTTATATCACTTTACGGACGGACGGAGGTTCAGGCCCTAACTATGGAGTAGCTACTCTACTGAATAATCTCTTAAGCATAAGAGTGAGCGAATTTCAAAAGCTTAGGGAAGTATAGATGCATGACCCAGATAAATAACTGGCCCAAGTGGTGGAAACTTATTTCGTCTCGTTAGCAAATTGTTTTCTGTTCTTTGTAGCTGTGCAAAAATTTTCGAGGCTATTGGGTGATATTCAAAGACCCAATTGAATGTCGGCACAAGGTCCCTACCCCATCGTTAGGATTACATATAGCTCATGTCACCACTATTCTTTTACTTTATATAAAGAAGTGCCATTGATTATAATAAATTGGCTTGTTTTACCATTAGTAAATAACTTCCCAACTATTTATGAGATCTTAAAAAACATCCCGTAACTTTAGCTTCAGTATCTTTTACCTCAATAATGCCTTTTTCTCCAGCGGTTATCACATACTCCCCATCTCGAGATACTATAATGCTCTAAAATAATAATTCTAAGATCAGTAAGATTCACTTCTAAAATAAAAAAAAGAGGATCATTCTGTTTTTCGAGCAATTTCCGTAAAGTTGTGAGTTTAGTCAAAGTGATCTTAATTTTGACAATTTTATATATATACATTTAGTCAAAATTAGGAACAGTTTGACTTTGTAAGTGCTAAAATAACGACCCCACCGACCTTTTACCCCATCCCCTCCTACTGGAGGAACGAACTGACCAATAAATGACAGAGAAAATAGCAACCTAAATCGACGACAACTTTTCCCCTGTCATAATGTCCAGGAATATTCTACATCCATTATTTCAATGTTATAAATCTGACTTGGTGACAATTTAATAAGTCTGTTTTATATGATTTGAGGTCAACAACTTCAACAACAACAAAAACTTAGGATCATGGAAAGAAAAAAAAGTAACGAGTTTCGTCGTATTTTCACAGTAGCTTTTGATGGGTTATTTTAGGCTATGTAAATGTTAATGATTGCCCCATAGGGGCTAGAAATAAGAGAAAAGCTACTGTAAAAATACGACGAAACCCGCAACTTCGTTTTCATGGCTACAACAACAACTTCGTTTTCTTTCCACGATCCAAAACTTACATTAATACTATCGGATTGAAGCTCGCATCTGAGAAGTTTTCCGTTGATAGTAAAGAGAGCTAGATGATGTGAAGGATAGCTTGCCAATACAATTCCTTCCCTGAAAAGAATAACATAGTATATAAGTATTAAAGATTACTCAAATTGCAATTATATAGAAGCTTGTAATTCTTTAGGACGCCACGGCATTTTAGGTATTAATCTACGAACATTTACTACGGAGAGGTATCATAAGGGATAAGATTATGGACGATAAATTAATGTACATTGTACAGCCCCAATTATGAAATTAATACACCCCATTTGTGAGGAAAAGATATAGCTGCAAAAGTTTGGACAGTTTTTACAACCTAACAAAATTTATTATAAGTTTTTGAGCCAATGAATGAGTAACTGTATTTATAAAACTTTGAGAGCCATTATGATTTATAGTCCAATACCAACTCTTTCCATTAGGGAGAAAAATAATCTAATTACATCAATTAGAAAATGATTTGCAGACATACAAACGTGTTATAATAGTTATTTATCGCAACGTATTATAAACAGTTTTCCGCGGATATAAAAATGTTCAATTATAAGATTAAAACCAGTTCTTTAGCCCCGAGATGCCGAAGGCACGTTCTAAAAAAAGTTAGTTTTAATCTTATGATTGTACATTTTTATCTCATATTCGTAGAAAACTGGATACGATGCTATACATAATTTTTCAAAATAGCTGAAACCGGTTCTAATCCATCGGATATTTATCAGTTTCGAAGCCATTCTGGAAAGTACATTTAAGTGTAGCTATGCAAATGAATGATGAGACTGACCTACTGAGCCACAAGCAAGCTGCACTGTGCAGGTCAACTGGACCACTCAATGACCTGAGCACATTAACAACTATAGGTCATTGGTCAGGTAGATGTGGGAATGTAATTACAAAGTTTTAGATTATTTTTTTTTTAATTAACAAGCCTTCATTAATGTCTAGAAAATAAATGTTCAATTCAAGGCAAAAATAATCAGATTGACTAACAATATGCAAATATGCAAAATTTAGTGGTCGTGATACGGCAAGTTATTAGTTATTACCATTTGAAACTACTTAAAATTTCGATATTTTTGTAATATTGACGTAAAACTTTTTTTGTTCTGTTTCTAAAGGGAAGTGGATAAGAAGGAGAGGGGAAAAGAAAGTGGGTTGGAGAGAAAATTTGTCAGAATCCTGGTATCTTGTCACTGGCAAAATGTTTACGGGTTTTAAATAATCTTAGGTTTTTTTTTGGATTATAGTTTTTGGTACAAAAAACTTCCGTATAAATCCGTAACGGATTAGGATAAATATGCCTAAAAAGTAAAAATAAATACTTTTAAATAAGTTCCAAAAATTGGCCATGAACACTGAACAGATAAACAAACCATAGTTTGTATGTGCCTGAGAAGATCCCCAAAAGTGGTGTGTACCAGCAGGGGACCATACAGAGATCCGGATACTACGAGGCCAAGCTCAGCTGAGATACTCACACAACTTATTGTGTTCTCATGTCCTGAAAAATTGAAAAGGATTACTTTTTATTTATCTTCTATCCGTGGCATATTATTAGAGTAAAACACTAGAAGGAGAAATGGTTAAATAACTGTATCTCCCCATCACAATGTTCTTGTGCCGACTCTCAATTGGGTCATTAAAAATCGACCATTGGTGTTGGGAATATTAACACAGCTAAGGAGCAGAAAACAATTTGGTAGCAGACGAAAAAGGTCATTGAAAAAGATACTTTAGAAATGTTTGCAGCATTAAATTTAAAACAGATGGCAAAGTCAAGGGTCTAAAGGAAAAAACAAAGGCCGATAGATTGATTTAAATCCCCAATGATAATACACTCAACTAAATGAACCAACCAATTAAAATTATACAAAGTCCCCACAGATGTTAAGCCAGCGAATAAGAACACGTTCTAATAAAAGTTTGGGCACAAGTGTAATAAACAGCCCATTGTCCCCTCCTCCCAGGGTTGGAAGGCTTACCTGTAAGAATAGCTCTAGGTGTGGGGACCTCCGCCTCGCCGACAATGGCTTGAGTCCTGGCATTCCAATGCCAGAGCAAAACTGTACAATCCTCGCTTCCAGATACAATGTAACAGTCACTTGATATATTGCACTCAGACCTGAACATTCAAGTGTTGCAATTATGCTATAAAATATCACGCAACCTCTTGCTATTTCTTAAAATTTATGTTTAACAAAATTCCTATTGGCAGCCAAGCTACACTATATATAATATGTAGGTATGTGTTTGACTTTTAAATTCATTGCGTTTTTTTCAATTTCAAGGTTTTTTGTCTGTAGCTTAAAATCTCAATAACTACTGAACCAATCGAGTTTTCCCTTTAAGGGAAACATCTATTTTCAAATTTGAGTCTTTAGATGGTTTCATGTTATTGTTCTAGCCCCTCTCTACCTCTTCGAAAAGTTCTGATCTGCATTGATTTAAGTTTTCAGAAAATATTTATAAATGTCTTTGGGTGGTTTAAGAATATTTTTCTGGCCTTCTTTTCTTTCCACTCGTAGATAGGGGCGGGGCAACTAGAAACAAATAAAAAGAACTGACCTAGCAAGACAGGTTACCACACCATAATGACCAAATATAATCTGTGTAATTTTAGCAGTTTCAGCAGAGAAAACTCGGAAGGAATTGTCCCAAAATCCAGCCGCCAAAATAAACCTAAAACAAGAAAAAAAATGTCCATGGGTAGGGTATTAGGTAGCGCAGCTTTGACAACATTTTTGGTTTGGAATAATATTTTACAAATATTTCAATATTTTAAAGTCAATTCAAATTAAATTGGCCTCAAATAATTTATAGGTCCTTTTTAAAATCTAACCAGAGATCTCATAAGATAAGACAATGGACGATAAATTTGTGTGAATCCCCAGTGATGATCAACAAAATTACCCCTTTTGTAGATTAAAATATTGGTTGAAAAGTTTGGAAACTACTAGATTGAGACAAACTATCAAAATTTGATAAAACGAATAAACGTGTAAATAAAAAATTGATGTACCGGTAAATTTACAGCCAAATATTCCATTCATGCCTTTTAACTAATTTAAAACTTTCTATAGGCGATCAAAAACCACAAGCATTTAAAAATTGGTTTCTAGCCCCTGCTAGAGCCCTCCTGAACCTAACTTAACCAGCCTAACCTAAAAGTATCACCCCTGAAATGCTTTTGTGTGGGATACGTAATATAAATATAACTTTTGTGTGTTATGAGTAACGTAAATGTAACCTGCTATCAACTGTGGCCACAAAGCAATGTTGGCTCATGCGGATTTTCTGAGAGAAATCCTCTCCTAAATGTCGTCTTGCCTAAATATTAAGCAAGAATTAGCACAAGAGAAAAAGATTTCCAGAAAAGAAATAATAAATAAATCTAGCCATTACTTGAACAAACTTCATTAAATGGATGATACAGAGAAAAAATAAAGAGAATAAGAGATGGATAATTTTACATTTTTACATCCGTAGAAAACTGGGATATAATACGTTGATATACATATTTTTAGTATTGCTGACAACCGAATATTAATCTGGTTCGAAGCAATACTAGAAAGCAATTTAGAGTAGAAAAAAAGAATAAAAAGAAAACAAATGGGACACATTCCATATTGTGTTCAGTTATTTACTTACCATTTGCCCGGTAGTGTTGGTTACAACCGCCAGAACAGGATCCATAGCCAGTGGCAGGGGGGCGGATGTGTTGGGCGTCTCCGCCGCGTAACTCGGAGACTGCGTGGGAGCTACACATAAAAATTGTATTAGTTAAAGCAAACATTGGCTCATTTTGTAATTAATTAATAACAAAAAGAGTAGATATTTTTTGAAAATGTTTTTATTTTAAATTTAAGTCTTTAATAGGACAAGAAGATGTAAGGTACTAGTTTTTAAGAAACATTTCAATGTAAGTCTTCAATGAACGCTAAAAAATACGAGTTTCTTAACCTTTTTTTTGAACAATGACATTTAAAGGGGGGGGGGGGGGGCGAAAGTGACACTTTTTGAAACCAAAACTAAAAGTCAACAAAGGAACTCAACTAAAAAAAGAGTTACAGGTCTGAGATTTTGCATGGCAGTTGCTTTATAGAGGTAAAATATGGAACTGTGAAGAAACAGCGGCGCAACCGTCGAAAACCGCCGTTTCCCGCCGAAATTTTTTTTGCCTTTTCTCGGCGGTTTTTGGCGGTTGCGACGCCGTTTCTTCACAGTTCCATATTGTACCCCTATAAAGCAACTGCCATGCAAAATGTCAGACCTGTAACTCTTTTTTTAGTTGAGTTCCTTTGACTTTTAGTTTTGGTTTTAAAAAGTGTCACTTTCGCCCCCCCCCCTTTATTTAATAAATAATAATAAAAAAAACATGCATATCACTTACCTCATATATATATAGTTTCCATACTTAATGTTATGATTTTAGATTTTTAAAAAACTATTATAAATTAAATACCTACAAAAGTGAATAATTAAAATAAAAAATAAATAGATTATAAAAAGCGTTTTAGAAAGAAATATAAATTGATAATATAAACTTCAAAATCAATGCAAAAAAAATATACAAAAAGAAAATAAATCAGGGGTGTATATTCTGCATGGAATCCCCGGCTCAGGGGGGGGGGGGGGAAATAAGTGGTTGGAGGGAAAAAAAATGTAAAAATTAAGAAAACTGAAAACATTATTTCCATTTCGCCCCCCTCCTTGGTTAAAAAAATAAAAAAATGTGTGGTAGGAGGGATAAAATAAAAAAAATATAGAGTTCTTTAAATATTTTTCTATTTCCCCCCCTACTTTTTAAGAAAAATCTAGGGGGGAAAAAAATTAAAAATTTTGTAGCAGGGGGAAAAAAATAAATCTTGTGCAGAATATACACCCCTGAAATGAATATAAACATGCAAATAAATAACCCATGCAAAAAATAAACATATCTGAAATACAGGTATAAGAGCAATTATACAGCTGCAACAATGTTGTATGTCCGCCATTTTTTTAGTTGGCGCCAAATTATTATTTGGCGCGAATTTGTTGAAAGGGAACTATCCACGAACGAGAGCATGTGATTCCACCTTCCAGCATTGGTCCTTAGTAATTTTTTAGTGAATATACTAGGTTTGTGTTTAATATTCAGTTTTTTTTTTTTTAAAGTAAGGTTTTACTAGGTATGGTTTTATATGAAAAATTTTTTTTAAATGTAAATCGTTTTTTGATGCAATATCACCAAATGCTTTGTTGAGTTCAAAGGATAAAATTAAATAACACGGTAGAAAAGCATCAAATGCTGTAAATTGCAAAAGAACTTTAATTAAACTGTTTACAATATTATAAGTTACCAATCCTTTTTCTAAATATACATTTTCAATCAAAATAATATACTTTTGTGACAAAGCTTTTAAAAAACAGTTTGAACTCATCAAAACATTTGCACCAAAAAATGCTTTACTTTTAAAAGTTTTTTTATATAAAACAATGGTAAATCCTAACTTTTTAGTCGATAAACCAAATATTAAACTTAAACCTAGTATATTCACAACAAAAAAATTACCATGTATCAATGCTAGAAGATGCTTAGAATCACTTGCTCTCGTTCGTGGATAGTTCCCTTTGGCGCCAAAATTGTTGCAACTACTGAATTGTTAACGTGCAGGGTGCAGTGATACTAGCAGGGACAGGAATATGTCATCTAGACATTTTAATAGTGAACCTAGATAGACAAAGATAACAGGCGTTATCCTCTTAGAAATTTTTTTTCAATTTTGAAAATTTGGGTATCCCCCCCCCCCCCCCCCAACAACGACGAACAACTATTTTAGGTTAGGTTTTAGGCTAGGGAGCCGAGCGCTGCGGCTAGGCAGGCAAGGGGGCCGAGCGCTGCAGCTAGGCAGGCAAGAGGGCCAAGCGCTGCGGCTAGGCAGGCTAGGGGGCCGAGCGCTGCGGCTAGGCAGGCTAGGGGGCCGAGCTCTGCGACTAGGCAGGCTAGGGAGCTGAGTGCTGCGGCCAGAGTTCATAGTTCACTGTCGGGGGGGGGGGGGGGGGGGGGGAGTTAATCAAATTTTCAAAATTGAAAAAAAAATTTCTATGAGGATAATACCAGATAACGTTAATGTACAATAAAGTTTGTTAAAATCTTTGTCTACCCTGGTTTCCTATTTTTATATCAGAAAACATGTCCCTGGCCCAGTTTTCTAGCCACTGAGTAAGCTTGAAAGCTGAGGGCTAGCGGGTTGGCTGGTCATTGGCTTTTCCTCTGTTTACCTTTCCCCTATCCCTGGTTTAAAGAGCACTTTTTTTGATATATTGACTACAAAATATCTATAAGTTTTATTATGATATAAAAACTGTAGCTTCTCTATAAAGTTTCTTATTTATTAGGTAATGTTATCAGTCAAGGCATCCTTTTACAAAAGTAATAGGATTTCTGTCCATGCCGAAGGATCTCGCTAACTGCTGAACCGATATGATTCTCTTTTACAATGTAGTTTCTCATAGGTCCTGTAAAGGTTTATAACTATTAAGGAGAAAGTACCACCACCATCCCAAGAGAAATCGCCAGAAAAAAATACTATTCTTTCAGTAAAAGGTTTGCACTTATCGGTCCACCAATTGACATTCAGCCAGCTTCTTTGGTACGACTTATGGATATCAATTATCAATGTAATTTAAATTATAATTTTCCATAACCAAATCTAAATATTAAACCTTATCCAAGTGAATTACTATACTTATTACAAAGTGACACAGTTAAATATCGGTAAAAATCATTTGGTCAATGGTAAAATTGATTAGACTGCTTGTGGGGATAAAAATTATAAAAAAAGAGACTGTACATGAACGACAGCAAGAACTTGCTATCAATTGCGTATATAATTTTACAACCCCCCCCCCCCAAAAAAAAAAAAAATACGTGTGGCTTAGCCAATAGCTTGTATTTTTAAATTCTTTTACTTCAATCTAACTGGTGTGATTATTTAGTGCATGTGAAAGATTACAAGACATAAATTAAGCAAAAGATTTTTACTTCTGGTTAGATGTGCTTTAGAACTAATATAGAAACAAAGTTACTTGTTCATTTCTATAGTATCTTCCTTAAATCTATAAATTTTCTGCCGTTCAATCCATTGAAATGAACCCCCCTCCCTAGTTAATAAAAATAAAATTTATACAATTATACATTATTCATGGATTATAATAGTTTTCTATCATAAAAATGTGATTCAATAATAGTTCTAAAGTACCAAGAAACAGAATGCTTAAATCTTTTTAATAACTTATGTCCTTTGTGAAATACTTAATACTTAGTGAGTTAGTAACACAATATTAGGATAATTCTAAATATGCATACTTTAATAGAATTCAGAATAATCACAATAACAATTCATCCAATTTGCAGTAACTAGGTATGTTTTTGCATAATTTAAGTCAGTATGAGACTGCCAAGCTGTAGCAACAGTCGCTAAAAATATTCTCTGGCAAACTTATGCAACTTCTAATGATTTTGACACGAGGGGGGTGTAATACAGACAACAAGAGTGGTGTTAAATTATCAATAGGGGGGGTGTGAGCCTTGGGGTGTAAAACAGACATTCAGTGGGGTGAAAATTTTATTCAAAACATTCAACTGAATGTTTAAAATGCTCAAAATGTAAAATAAAAGGTTAATGTCAAAGTATTTTGATATTGACCCCCCCCCCCCTAATTTAAAGGGAGGTGAGAATATATATTTTATTGTGATCAAATAATTTCTATTAAAAGATACATATAAAGCAAATCCTAATTAAATAGTTGTTAGTGATAATTATTTATACATATAAAAGTGATTTGTTATTACTAAATATATTAGTGAATACATATATAAAAGTTAATATGCATCATTACTGTGTGTGCAATGCTTTAGATTACCCCATTAATTTTTTTAATACCTATAACCCCATTAACTAGGTATATATAATATATTTTTTGTTATTTAGAAAAGTTAGTGAGAGTGTAAATAGGCCTACCCCAAAGAAAGTGCTTACTATTAATATTTAAAATCAACGAAATAAAGCATTTTTTAAAATTTGAATTAAAATTACTCTTGATTTTAAGATATTAATAGTAATATGATAGTGCTCTTTTTTTGTAAGATTACATGAAAATGGCGGCGATTTTGCCGCCATTATTCTACCTTGCCCGACACTGCCGCCAGAACTTGAAGCTGCGCCGCCAACCGCCGTTGCTGCTGGGCCACCGCCGGCGGCAGCAGTCTCTGATTTACCGCCGCTAGCGGCCCCAGCCGTAGCTGCTTGGGAAGGACTAGGACTACTAGCAATAGGGGACGAGGACGAAAACCGGTTTATGGACGAAGTAGCAGGATTTGGGGTGGAGGGAGTCGAGTCCCGACCTGTGAATGAGGGGTTCCACCGGTTGACGGCGAACTGGTGCGCGGCTGATACAGTTAACACACTGAAAAAGAATGATTACTGTCATGTCTGTCATTTCTATATGTCTGTTTGTCTATCTGTCTGTTTGTCTTTATGTCTGTTTGTATATCTGTCTATTTGTCTATATGTCAGTTTGTCTATCAGTTTGTTTGTCTATATGTCAGTTTGTCTATCAGTCTGTTTGTCTATATGTCTGTTTGTCTATATGTCAGTTTGTCTATCTGTCTGTTTGTCTATCTGTGAATTTGTATATATGTCTATTTGTTTACCTGTCTATACTATCTATCTATCTATGTATTATACCTAGGTAAAGTTAGTTGGGGGAATATGTATTGGCTGTAATATGAACAATAGGAGAATTAGAGAGTAACTATATAACATACAAACATCCTACTATCTATCTATCTATGTATTATACCTAGGTAAAGGTAGTTGGGGGAATGTATTGGCTGTAATATGAACAATAGGAGAATTGGAGAGAAACTTCATGACCATGCAGACATCTTCGGGAGAACTGTTGAACATCATTGGTGAGAGGTGCATTGCAGAGCTGAAAATGAATAGTTATTTTATCGCATCGTATTATAAGCAGCTTTCCGATACATGTTTTTTTCAGTACGGCTTATTAAAAGGAAGTAGTTTCAATTGTACATCCAACAGGAAAAGCTGAGCGGTAAGAAAATTCAAAATAAAATAAACTTTGTAATAAACCTTATAATAAATTTTTTTGTGTGTATGTGTACCGAAGGAACCGATATGCTTCTCCTTTTGGGAGAGGCTACCACCATCCTTCTAAGAAAAATTGCCCCTAGAAGAAAATTTGCTAAAAACAAATACAGTGTGGCCACAACCAAAAAAATACTGATACTGAAGAAAAAAAGGGAAATACTGAAAATACTGAATCCTAAAACAAGAAAAAATACTGAAAATACTGAAGAAAAAAAAGGAAATACTGAAAATACTGAATCCTTAAATAAGAAAAAATACTGAAATACTGAACAAAAAAATACAAATAATGAATAAGTATTTTTTTTATATGATTCCTCATTTCAAAATTTCATATCATCATAGCTTTATTATTAGGGGGATATTTTAAAGATCTTTTAATTTTGCCTCTTAGATTTTATTGCACCAATTAAGCAGAAAATGACTGATAAATATTTTAAATGATTACAAAACTTAAATACTTTTTAGTTGAGTTAAGAGCCTAGACGTCCAACCTTTTTTTTGGGGGGTGGGGGGCAAAATTTTTTAAGGGGGGGTAATTAGCTTTTGGGGGGGGGGTAAAATGGCGCGCGAAGCGCGCCGCAAATTTTTTTTACCCCCCCCCAAAAAAAATTTTTTTACCCCGGGGGTAAAATTTGTTTGGGGGGGGGGGGTAATTACCCCCCATGAAATCTGTTGGCAGGGGTAAATTTTGTTTACCCCCCCCCCTAAAATTTACCCCAGGGGAAAATTTTTTGGGGGGGTATTTAACCCCCCAAAATTGTTTGGGGGGTAAATACCCCCTCCTAAACAGTTGGGGTGCCTACGGCAACCCCAAATTCGTTTTGGGGGGGGGTAATCGCTACTTTACCCCCCCCCCTTGGACGTCTATGGTTAAGAGCATGCTAAAAAAACTTTACCTTCAATAACCATGCAAAGTACTCACCTTAGATTATTCATTCTATTAATAGACAAAAAAACTATCTGAAAAAAATACTGTATAAAAGCATCTCAAATATCTAAAAAATTTATATTTGAGATGAAATTGAAAAAAAATGTATATTACCATAAAAAAAAAGCAAAATTAATGTACAAAGTTGTAGGGTAATTTAAAGGAAAGTAAAGTGAGGCGCGAAGCGCCGAAAAAAATCTGACATCAACTACTTGAAAAAACATCTTATTTATGCAATTTTTTTTGGAATTTAAGAAATAATGAAAATACTGAATCATGAAAATTTCCAAAAACTGAAAAATACTGAATAAAATTTTCAAATACTGAATATTCAGTATTTACTGAAAATACTGAAGCCCCAATTTCCAAATACTGAAGAATACTGAAGATTTTCAGTATACTGAAGAATGTGGCCACGCTGCAAATAACTCCCTACCTTCTTGGGGGATGTGGTTCCAACAACAGCTGGCTGGGGGTCTGGCCAAAGCTGCGGATTTGGTTCTCCACAGCTTCTCTCATCACTGGATCATGCACACTGTCCAAATCAACAGAACCTAATTTAGATAAATTAATCAGGCATCCTTTAAAAGGAGTAAGTCAATGGCCCAAAAATCGATGTACATTCCTTATGATGATACACAAAATTACACCGACTTTAAATTGCAATTGCAACTATGTTCGTAAATCATTATATTTCAACGATAATACATATATGCTTTCTCAATTCAATTCCTCAGGGATCTAAAGGAATAAGATATCCTATTATATAAAGTAGTAAGCGTTTTTTGTCTGTCCCGAAGGATCTCGCTAACCGCTGAACCGATATTGTTCTCCTTTACAGTGAAGATTCTTTTAGGCACTGGGAAGGTTTTAAACTATTTTTAGGGAGGGTGTCTTCAGCCCCCTCCCCCCTAAAAAAATATTTTTTTTTATTTTTGAAACTAAAATTTAAAATGGGATGTGGTCGACTTTTCCCACTCCAACCTTAAGTGCCCCTAGAGGCTTCTAGGGGCGTATTTGCTAGTTAGTAGATAAATTAATGTAAATCCCCAATGATGATACAAAATTAGCCCTTCTGTAGATTACAATAATTGGTTGAAATGTATTTACACTCAACTTAACGAACCATTCCATCAATATTCAATAATAGCCCCAAAAATTTTTAAGTCAACGAATAAGAAAACGTAATTATAACTTTTAGGACTAAAGTAATTAACAGCCATTGTTCCCTGCCTCCCTGGCAGTTAATAACAATCCTTTGATTGCGTAACATTGACTGGATATCTTAAAAATTCATAATAATGATTTGCTAATTTGCGTATAGTCCCTTTCGTGGCAACGCTCCTTAAGGGGCGATTTTTCGTTTTTTTTTTACAGTAATTTTTCTCCTATTTCTAGCCCCTGCGGGGCCAATTGCTAACCCTGTGGGGCAATCACCTAACCCAATATGATAAAACCTAAGATAACCTATCAAAAGCCATTTTAAAAATACGACGAATCGCGCCTTAAGGGGCGTTGCCACGAAAGGGACTATTCCCGCTAATTTGCTTATTATAGCAATACCTTCATAAGTGAGATAGTAGAACACATTTGTGGCTCTCACTGCCTCCGGACCCTTCTGCTTGTATCCAAATATCAGGTCAATCCATTGATGCAGTTGGCAGGACACAAACTCAGATTCCAGCGCCTGACGATTTATCCGGACAAACTCCTGATAGATAAAAAGTTGATTATTTTACTGAAACAAAGAAAACAAATAGTATAAATAAATATATATACATAACTTGAATGTTGCTCCAGATTTTCATATGCTCTGATAAAGGGATTCATACATACTAGCAAGCAAACAAATGGTTCAGCTTTGTCCATCATCAAGCTATTCAATGACATTAACATGTGGATAGATAGACAATTTACCTGAGGGCTAGATGCCCATGGGGGGAGTTCAACATTGTCAACGGCAAGTCCATCGTCTAGCTGTCCAAGCTTGTAATTATTTGAATTAACAAACATTTCTGACAGGTAGAAAAACTCGGGTATTAACTCCTGAAAATTAAATATCATTATAATTAATGGATTTATAATGGCTAAAAGGTCGCAAAAAGTACAGAAACAATGATAGAAGGTTATATAAATCTTATAATAGTTATTTATCGCATAGTCGTATTGTAGAAAGCTTTCCGCGGATATTAAAATGAAAAATTCTTAACCAGTTTTGCTAGACCCGATTTTGCGTTTTTTTTAAAAATCTGTGGAAAATTGTCTGAAATACGATGTTATATATTATTTTTCAGATTGGCTGAAAACCGGTTTTAATCCAGCGGATATTAAACGGTTTCGAAGCTTTACTGGTATACAAAGTTCTTGAATTCCCGTATGCATAAAAGCCAAAACACTTTTGGCCAATTCATGTTCATTTATATTTATAAATAAGAGTCTCTTATAAGTAGCGCAGCTATACTTTAATTAGATGGAGTGTATCAATATTACCTTAACGTCACTAGTGTCTCGCTGACAGTTTTGCCAGGATGATTTGACAGATGAGAAGAGACGGTTGGGATGATCGAACTTGCCACCCTGCATCGCAAGGAACAGTGTGGTGAAGGGTTCAATTCTGTTTCAAATATTTCATTTATAATAATTGTAACAACCCAAAAATAAACTCCGCTAGTTTTATGTGGATACTAATCAAATCTTAGCCTATAAACTAAAAAGATAATAGGTTCCAAGCTATTATGTCAAACCGAAAGAATGACAATTATAGTAGAAAGCAAATTCATTGAATGATTTTTGAAAAGAAAAGACCCTCAGAAAAATGTTGTAAAATTTAAGGGTTGGTCTTACGGGTGTTCATTTTCAATGACCACTAAAATTTGAAAATTAAACTTTTCCTAAGTAGGTAAGTAAGTACTGTAAAGTGTTTTCTTTATATAGACCGGCAATAGAACATAACAAAAAATCAAAAGAACTTTTAAAATACTATCAAAATTAATTTTGAGTATTTCAGCTCATAAGCGCAGCTACTCTTTAAGAATATCCATGTATGTACGTCCGTATTTAATAAATGAATAAATTCCTGATGAGCCAATTAAGAGTGAATGCAGACGTAGAATAGTGGGTGCCATAGTGGAATGCTGGAATTTGATCATGCTCCCACGCTTCATATCTAAAATTAACATTATAAATTAAAATGTTAATTGCTTTCCCTAAAAGTACCCATCGAGGCAGATTAATAGGGGAAAATGGGCTGTTTGTTACACTAGTCCCCAAAGTTTTATAACAACGTTTTCTGATATGTTAGCTTAACAACTTTAGGGACTTATAATGTATTTTTATTGTTTAGTTTATTAAGTTAAATGTCCAAACGTTTCAACTAGTAATTGTAATCTACAGAAGGGGTAATCTTGTGTATTAAAATTGGGGATGTACATCAATTTATCGGCAATTGTTAAACACTTACCTATCAAGCACCGTTGGTCTGAAAATTTTTGTTTTTACTTTTAAACAAAAAAAACAACATAAATTTTATTAATGACTCGCAAATTATAAACTTGAAGTTATAGTTTTGCTAAAAATATAGCTACAATTTGTGCGTTTTAGACTTTGGTAAAGTGTTTGGTAGAATAAATTAACATTGATCTACAACCCTTTTTTTTACCTGTTGACAAAGTAGTCTCGTCTGGACTGATTGAGGGCTCCTATTGGTTTACTAAGATCTCGGAAATTGTTCGGCGAACTAAGGTCAAGCTCCCTGAAAGATATGATTATTTTATATATTTTCTTTCAGCTATGAATTTTACAAATAATACACTACATACACACCGTACTTTTTTATTGTAATACACTGCTAAAACAGCGGCGGAATCGCTGTAAACCGTTATAGTTTTCTTTCGACAATTATTACTTAAGAATTAAAGGTTTTTGGCGATGGCCGCTGCTTTTTCAAAAAATAGAGTAGATCAATAGATGGGGAAGGGGTTAAATAACTGTCCAAACCCTGTGGACCCTGTGCCCACTTTCAATTGAGTCTTTTATCTAATAACGTCGTAAATATTAACAAATCGCTAATAAAGAGCAGTAAGCAGTTTGTCAGCAGACGAAAAAGGTCCCCAAGACAAGAGCTAGGTAGTTGTTTGGGTTACACATCTATACTTATTACATTTATTATCAAACTATGCAAAATCAGAGTTTTATAGGCTGAGTTCCTGTAAAATGGTATAATAAGTGACATCTCCGCCCCCCCCCCCCCCTCCTTCCCATTTGTATCTAATATCAAATAGAATCAATACAATTTAATAATTTCAAAATTTGAAAGGATTAATCTTATCTCATTTTCAGGACATTTGGATATTTGATACCTAAATATTTGTAATAGAATTATTAAGAAGTAATTTAACCAGAAAAAAAGATTTTTGTATTTGATATATGATGTAAGTGGATATATATACAGGTGAAAATGTGTCCTTAATTTAACTAACTTATACGGACCGCATTTTTTGGTCAGTTCGTTTTTCCAGTAGGAGAGGAGGGGGAGGGGTTAAAGAAGCTAGATTGGGGGTTATCGTTATTTTAGCCAGCTGCGTGCATCTCATTATCAGAGTACATAAAAATCTGGTGCAACATCCAAGTAATAATATACCTATCGATTATTACGGGTGCTGTCACACAAAGCAACTGATTGAGCATAAAAACACCCCTCCCCTCCAAATATTTCAAAAATAATTTGAAAGGAGGAGGGAAGGGGTAATTTTGTTTCTTTGTTTGTTTATTACTTTAGGTCAGGTTAGGTTAGGTTATATTGGGAACTGGGTAGACCAGCAGGGTTAGGACCCCGCAGGATAAGAACACCCCGCAGGGAAATAATCCTACCTGGAATCGTAGTTAGTGATAATCCATGGGAAAACTGGATACTGATTAAGATCATTGTAAGTACGTCCTGCTATTGTGTTCAGGAACATCAGATACTCAAAGTTGGAAATCTCGCGTCTTTGCCATTTCTAAAAAAATACCACGGGAAATCACCGAACCATTTATGTCTGATCTCTATTACCGAAATTACATGTTGGGTCCGTAGCCATTCGTCCTACTCTATTACCAAAACATTGATTTTACAATGCAACCTTTTGTTATATCTTATCCCAATTCATAAGAAATTTACCTGTGTCATATTAGAAGCTCTGTACAGCTGTCTCGGGGACATCATGCTAGCCCTTCGTGTCTGTGGGATGCCATACTTTATCCCCACTCCAACACGTGGCAGGGCTTTTATCACTTTCTTTACTGTAGACTGAAATATGAGACAGGTTTTATTAATATACGTGGATATTATGACGGGGGAAAAGTTGTCATTAATTTAGGTTGCTAACATGGACATTAATTATTGGTCAGTTCGTCCATACAGTAGAAGTGGGGGAGGGGGTAAAGGGGCTAAATTGTGTGGGGGGGGGGGGGGGAGATCTTTATGTTAGCCAGCTATAAGTTTCACTCCATTAGAATACATGACAATCTTTACTTTACCCCGCAGGGTTAAGTCCACCTGCAGTTGTTAGGCATAGGTAAAGAAAACTACCCAACCCACACTTTGTCTTAAATTCATTTCAAAAATAAGAGGGCAAAAGCACCTAATTATTTAGGTAAAAACTTATTCCTGGCCCTCACTGTAAAATATAAAACACTACCTGGTCTGGGAAAGCAAACATGATTGAAGTTCTAGAGGCGAGGAATATTTCTAGGGCTGTGTTGTTCAGTAAGTACCTACAAATATTTGAAATGTTATATTAATTTTAGATTTAGAAAGATTAGGAAAATTATATATGGGTTATACACAATGGGAGATGATTTAACAAGGGGAAATAAAAGAATCTGGATTAAAATAAATCATGAAAGAAGATGAAAATACATTTAATCACTAAATATATGAATTTATTGTTTTTTTTTACTGTGATAAAAATCTTAAAAACCTTCCCTGTACCTACATGAGGCTTCACTGTTAAGGAGAACCATATCGGTTCAGCGGTTAGCGAGATTCTTCGTTTCAGACAAAAGGAAGCTTGTCATTTTATCAAATAGGATAGCCTTTCTATTTTAGTGTTAAAGAAATGTTTTATAAGTTTTACCTTCTAGAAAATATCGCTCTGATTTCACTGAAGAACCACTTTCCATGCAAATGGTCACAATACCTAAACGTATAGTTATTCTTAGCAACGTATCATAGATAACTTTCCGCTGATAGTAAAATAAAAATAACACACTCAATTTCAGTTTTGTTGCCCCGAACATTCAGACCCTCCGTGCCAACAAAAATGGTATTCAATTTATGGTTTTTATTCTATTATTCGTGAAAAATTGTCAATAATACGATTCGATATATAATTTTCAGTATTTCTCAGAACAAGTTCTAATCCAGCAAATATTAATCGGTTTCCTAAGAGGCCAAGAATCAATATTTTACTATAAAAAAAAAAAACAGTGTATATTCAAAGGGGGGAGGCGGTTGTGCCACTTTTTGAAAACATAAGTATAACGTGCATGATCTCAGCCCATAAAAGAGTTACATGTCTAAAATTCGGCACAGTATTTGCTTTTGTGGAGAACAATATGGAACTGTGAAGAAACGGCGGCGGAACCGCCGCACCCGCCGAATTTTTTTTGCCTTTTTTCGCCAAATTAGACAGTTCTCAATCATCTGAGATAAACTTCTTTTATCATGTGACACTTGTGATATTTCAAACATGTCAATATTAAAAAAAAATGTAAGTGTAAAATCTTACAAGTGTCGAATTTTAGAGCTGTAACTCTTTTATGGGCTGAGATCATGCACGTTTTACTTTTGGTTTCAAAAAGTAGCACTTCCGCCTCTCCCCTTTGATTACAAAGATGTAATTAAAATAATCTGATTTAATAAGCGGACAACTGTTTTTAAACTAACACAAAAAAAGGAAATACCCTACCTAAGTACAACAGGATCTAGCTTGGCAAATTCCGGACTATCCTCGTTCACTTCGAAATACAGCTCAGACGAGGTTATAGAGATGGTTCCAGGTAGAGAGAGACCAGGGGATACTAGCTCAGCTATAGTACTCATATTTACAGGTCCCTAGATAGATAGATAGATAGATATAGTTCCAGGTAGAGAGAGACCAGGGGATACTAGCTCAGCTATAGTACTCATATTTACAGGTCCCTAGATAGATAGATAGATATAGTTCCAGGTAGAGAGAGACCAGGGGATACTAGCTCAGCTATAGTACTCATATTTACAGGTCCCTAGATAGATAGATAGATAGATATAGTTCCAGGTAGAGAGAGACCAGGGGATACTAGCTCAGCTATAGTACTCATATTTACAGGTCCCTAGATAGATAGATAGATAGATATAGTTCCAGGTAGAGAGAGACCAGGGGATACTAGCTCAGCTATAGTACTCATATTTACAGGTCCCTAGATAGATAGATAGATATAGTTCCAGGTAGATGACTTACAAATCAATCAATTTAGAAATATTTTGGGGAACTGACCTGTAGATCAATATCCAGTTCTCTGTCCTCGACCATGAGCTCAGCGTCCTCAATGAGGTCTTGTTGCTGATGATGACCTCCCTGTCTGTCACGTGACTGGCTCAGTACACTATGCATCTTGTCCTCTGCGGCCTAGTAACAATTGGAGGTTAGAATAAAATCATTCTTATATGATGAATTTTTCCAAAGTTTTAAGATTTTTTGGCTAGGCCTCCAAGTTTAGGAGCTGCAGGCCGCCAGGTGGTCTCTGGACAGATAAAAATGAAAAATATAATTTTTTAAGAGTTAGATGTCAGCTTATGAAACAAAATAGGTATGTTTGTTTTGTCTTCAAATATGTGAATAACATTCAAAAGATGCATATTTTGTTTTTGAAGTTGACCTTAAACTAGACAAAAAAAATTATTTTTAATTTTTACCTGTACAGAGACCACCTGGAGGCCTGCAGCTCCTGATCCTAGAGCTAGGCCTATCCAAAAATCTTAAAACTTGGGAAAATATGGATGATTTTATCCTCCAGTCCAAAGATAAAGTATATACTCACTGTTTACGCAAATGTGTCAAAACTCCCCCCCCCCTTATTCTAACCCACGAATAAGTTATAGCCAACAAGCGAAAAAATATAAATTAATATTTGTGGGGCACCTAGGAAGGTCGTCAATTCTATAAGTGTTGCCCCGTGTAATAATAGCTGAAAATTATGTATAGGTTTCGTGATTTTTCCCGATTTAATTTCATTGTTTGTATAAGCTGATTCTAACAGTAACCTGAATAGCATCTTCATGAGAGGAGGCCTCTGTCGGTGCCTTGAGAGTTGCCTCCGGATGACTGGAGCCGAAAGTGTTGCGGACAAACCTCTTGCGCCGCCGCGCATCATCCTCCCACACATCCAGCTTCCAATACTGGGGCGGAGTTCTGGGTCCTGTGTTGGCGGGGGGCGGAGACCTTGCCTTCTTGTCGTCTAGCATTCTAGAAAAACATAGAATTAGAAATCAATGGTACCAAAATGTCCACATATAGCCTTCCCTTTCTCTCTCTTGAAACACAGCCTTCACTCGTTTTTTATTTGGTTTTGATAGAGTTAAGATGTATACAGTAGCTGTGATTTTATTTTTGATGATATATTCTAACAATTGGTCTATAATAACATTGTTGAATTATAATTTTTTAAAGATATTGAAGATTTTGTTATGAAGCAGCAGTAGTTACTAATTTAATCGTTATGGTTGAGATAGATTTTTAACTGTTAAAAGATTTTTTTGTTTCATTTTCGTCTAACATCTATTCGTCTGTGTGAAAGTCTGTGTGTGCTTAAGCAGGGAGGGAGGGGAACATTGGACTGTTTTTTACACTAGTCCCCAAAGTTTTATAATAGTTCTTTTTTATTGTCCTAATAACTTTGAGACTATTATTTAATCTAGATTTTTTGGTTAATCAAGTTGAGTGTCCACACGTTTCAACCACTAATTATAATAATACAGAAGGGGTAATTTTTTTGTATTATCATTCAGGGAGTAAGGGAGGGGACAATGGATCGAATATTCAATTTTTAGGAGTCTCAGACTTTGGGGACTGGCTTAAAGGGAATGTGCAAGAATTTAGCAGTTTCTGACTGAGCTTGGGGACTTGCGCATAGAATGCCGCTACTTGTTATGTATGTTTTGAATATTGCAGACGGGGAGAAGGGACAAGGGAAGTGGGGGGAAGGGAAATAAACACTCGTCGTGTTAGTTTGGAATGTAGCAGACGGGGAGAAGGGAGAAGGGAAGTGGGGGGAAGGGAAATAAACACTCGTTGTGTTAGTTTGGAATGTAGCAGACGGGGGGGAGAAGGGAGAAGGGAGGTGGGGGCAAGGGAAATAAACAGAATAAAAAGGGGCAGTCATATTCTTGCTAGCAGCTGGCCGGGTCCAATAATCTTTTAGTATAAAAATCGCACCAAAAAACCTCAATATATTTCATCAAAAACAAGTTGTGATTTCACTTTACATGACGCTATGGAAATTTTTGATTGATTGATTAGCCATAGTCTCTTAGGGTTTGGACCTAAGTAGTCATGGAGTAGGCTGAGACACTTTTGTATAGCCACTAGGGCTATCAAGCTCCACGTTCAAGCACATTATGACTTGACCCGCTATCTCATGAGAGCTACTCATTATTACCTCACCCTCGCCGAGTATGGCAGGTGTCCCAAATTAAGTCACCGTAATGAATGACGCTCTCCGCAGAGGAGCTTGGGATAAGGGTAGTACTGATATTTTGTACTTGACTATTAAGTATCTAAACTTACTCAATAATCCCCTTCTTACACAACCAGGGGAAGTTGCGTGAATGTATTTAACTGAGAAATTCGAGTTTCCACATGGGGACTAGAACTCGAACTCTCATCACCGTAACTCAGTGCGTTAACACTGAGCTACGACGCCCCTTTTGACGCTATGGAAATCTATTATTCAATTAACAATCCCTTTATAATTTCCTACAAATTTATTGGATTAAACTGGATTTCATGCCCTTTCTTTGATAACTCTTTGAATTAATTGCCCATTGTCCCCTCCCTTACTCCCTGATTATCATTGGCGATGTACATTAAATCGGCCATTGTCTTCTTTAGATCATTAATTGATATATTTATGTATGTGTGTATGTGTGTGTGTGTGCAGTGCAGTGCAGTGCAGTGCAGTGCAGTGCAGTGCGTGTGTATGAATGAATAGGGTGCAAATTTGTCTAAATTTGAAGTCAATTTGCCAATATTTGACACATAGGTACAGTTCATTTCATAAAGAAGTGTTGCTCAACAACAGCCACAAAAATTCAACCAAAGTGCAAATAATAAATATTGCTATATTGATAGTAAATTGCAGACCTATTTGAAAGTGCTTAATGATTAGGGAATAATTTTAATTTGAAAAAATAACAATATATTCAACAATAACATATGATTTATGGTGTCTTAAAAAAATATGTTGATTTTTTTAAGGTTTACAAGTTATTTCTTAAAAGTGCTGCTTTTAAAATATCCAAATCCTATTAAATATAGTAGTAAGGTTCTTATTGGCTTAAGTTTAAGATTTCCATAAATAATTGACCGATTGAGTTCTGCGTTTGTAGTTTACCATAGAATGGTTTTAAGCATTTGCTAAGAATAAGTCTAAGAATAGTTTTATGTCATCAAATAGAGAGCCCCTAGATGCAAGGGATACAGCCGCTAGTATTAAATAAAACAGCCATTATTAGGTATAACAGAAATGTGAATGAAAAGAAAATTTTGTTAGGTATGCTGCTAGGTTTTTAAATGAGGATTTCTACTGAAATTATTTGCCTAATACCTCAATGTGTGTAAGGATTATTGTAAGTATGTATATTCACACATGTAAATAAAGGAATACAGAGTGTACATTGACTATTTCATACAAATTAAGTTAAACAATACAACAAACATTATCAAAGCCAAGTCGCTACAAAAGAAATTTGCTAGCAGTAGAAAAAAGTCCCCTCTAATGGTACCAGGTAGTTGTCTGGGTTTGACATCTATACTTATTACTTATACATTTATTCATTCAATATGATTAATCTTTATAAAAACTGATGTCTTTAAAAATAAAAAAAATGTTCTTTCGTTACCATATAGTACATCTAAAAGTTATTTTCTGAAACTTACAAATTATAAAAATTTAAAATTCAAAGAAAACAGATTAAGATACGCCAAAATTCAAAAAAACATACATCCTACTACTTTATCAGTTAAGACTTCCAATAACTACAGAAAATTAATCTTTGTGTAATTTAAATATCTGAATTCACTTTGACAAACGGCTCTGATCTTTGATTACATAGTATATACTCGAACTATTGGTTAAGTACGGACGTACAGACAAGTTATATTTATAGATTTGCTGTGCTGATTAAATTTCTTTTATTGTTCGCAAGATTTTTGGCAATACAGTTGCAGACCCTGTACTGTATGATTAAATCTGTGATATACTTCAGGGGGATAGGGGACAATGAACTGTAAATTATACTGGTACCCAAAGTTTTGCAACCATATTGTGCAATTAGTTGGCTGTAAACCGTAGGGACCTTTAATAAATTTCAAACTAGTGGCTGATCAAACTTTTCAACTAATATTTAAAATTACCGAAGGTTCAATTTTGTTTTTAATCATTGGGGGCTTACAACAATTTATGGTTCATTGTCTTATCCCTTAGGATCCCTGGATGTACAAATATTTCCTAGTTGAATGATCAAAGTATTGAAATTATGGATTTAATCTTCACAGCAATCTTTGCTCTGCTCATACAATGGATGTAGTGTATACGTGGATATTATGACGGGGGAAAATAGTCATCAATTTAGGCTGTTGTTTCCCCTGTCATATATTGGTCAGTTCGTTTATCCAATATGAAGGAAAAGGATTGGGTAAAGTGGTGGGGGGATGGCCGTTATTTTAGCCTGCTATAAGTTTCACTTTATTAGAGTACATGATAATCTGGAGTAAGATCCAAGTAATAATAAATTCATTGCTGATACAAATATGCATGTATGGGGTGTTTTATCATCGTCACGAAAATGTCATTTATTTCAAGTAAACAGGGATAGGACATTTCTCTAGAATTGTTGATCAATCAGTCCAGTGGCTTAGGAAATATGGCTTTATTACACTATTACTTGCAGGGATCTAAAGGGATAAGACAATGGTCAATAAAATAATGAATATCCCTAATGATGATACACAAAATTACACAATCTGGAGATTACAATTAGTGGTTGGAAACTTCAGACACTCAATATTATGAACCAACCACTCAAAATCCAATAAAAGTAAAGTTTTATTCTATTTATATTTGAGAATATTTGGTAACTTTCAACTTTACCTAATTAACTTTTATGTTTAAAATTTGTGCATCTGTCGGCCTTCATAACTTTTATCCTGGTATTTTTTAAAAACAGCAAATAAAAACAATTATTAAATTCAGTAACATATATGCCAGGTGAGATCAAAATTGAGCGAGAGTTAAAGGCCTTGGGGTAGAAACATGATTTTACCCAGGAAGGGAGGGGACATTAGGTTGTTTATCACAGTCCCCAAAGTTTTATAATAACGTTTTCTTATTAGTTGGCTTACAAATTTGGGGACTTTTACTGAATTTTGATTTGTTGAAGTCTAAACATTTCAACCACTTATTGTAATCTACAGAAGGTGTTGTTGGGGATGTACAATTGTTCATCAATTTATAGGTTATTGTCTTATTCCTTTAAATCACCGTTTTTAGCCAAGGAACGGGGGATAATTTGTGGCCCATTTAAAGGTTGATTGCACCAAATTTTGTCTTTTTAATGATCCGCTTAAAATACATTTCTATTGAATATAATTTGATTATGCTTAGTTTTATGATTTTAAAACTAATTAACATAAAGCTACCGACAGTTATAGAAGTACTTACCAAAAATATTACATAAATTTAAATAACTTGATTTTTATTTATAGATTTTTTGTGGGTTTGTTTCTACTGGGATAAATAGATACATTTAAAATCATTTTTTTTATAAATTCAAGAAAACACGTCAGGACACATTAAAACTACATTGTAAGGAAGAACTAAATGTATACCTTGGAACACTTCTGATACTCTGCAGGCTGGTTGGGCTGCTGCCCGGGGTGCTCAGACTACTCCAGGCCCCGTGGGGGTTATGCAGGATTGTACACAGTTTGTCTACTAGTCGCCCAGCCAATACAGCATCCCGCCGTCTAAATATAGTAGATAAGCCTTTTGTCCGAAGCTTAAGACCTCAATAACTACTGAACTGTTTGGGTTCTCTAATGTAAAGCTAAACGAAAATAGAGAATCTCTATTTTAAGTTTGCTTTACTTAAGGTCCCGTGAAAGTTTTAAGCTATTTCATTTCCAGATTTAAGTCTTTAGGATGGTTTAAAGCTATTTTTCTAGCCCTTTTAAATACAAAACCCCTATATATTGTTGCTAGTCCTTTAATATAAAGTAGTTAGTTTTTTTGTCTAAAGCTTGGCTTAAGAGATTATAGCAAAGCACCAAGTCTATAATGAAATGTATTTTTATGCCCGTCTGTCCGTTCGCCTAAAGCATTTGATTGGTACAGTGGGGGTTTAAAGCAACAATTTTTGTGAAGTTTTGATTTGCTAGAACAATTGAATCATACCTGGCGGCTGAGATGAGATGATCGCACATCCTCTCTTCATCTACCCTGTCTTGTAGAGTGGCCATACAACTGCTTTCAAATTCAGCATGCTACAAAATTACATTATGTTAGAATATTTAAACCAGGATGACAACAGCCATAAAGCGAAGCTCTGAAACGATAGGACAAACGATCATTAACACTTGTAGAGTGTCAGAACTGAATAAACAAAATATAAAAGTCTAAACAAAATCATTAGTAAATTTGTTGCAAAACTGCTTGATTACATAATACTGTTTCAGGACATACTTACATTTTTAGGACTTTAAGTAAAATTAACATGTTTTAAATGGACGTACGGACATTCCAAGTTTGAAATTGATAAGATTAACGAAAAGAGCTAACGATCCTAGTTATAGAAAAGCTTCGCTTTTAAAAAGGATTTATTTTTCATTTACGCCGTGTTATGTAAGGGTAATACTTACTGTCCCGTGAAAAGCTCAGAAGAACGATCAGAAAAAATATATTATATAGACTAACATAACGACTTCAAATCAAGTTTTAAAATACTCACTTTAAGTACATCATCGGCTCTCATTCTATTCAAAATAAACTCAGCTTCATTTGCCACCCTAATTATAATGGAATATAATACCAATGACAGAACGAGTTTATCAAGTACTGGGAAAATAATCACATTTATGATAAATAAAATTTAAAACTTAAATATATA
This sequence comes from Acartia tonsa, assembly GCF_053477335.1. Classification (NCBI taxonomy): domain Eukaryota; kingdom Metazoa; phylum Arthropoda; class Copepoda; order Calanoida; family Acartiidae; genus Acartia; species Acartia tonsa. Next base: position 18,390,302 of record NC_137271.1, on the reverse strand, counting down.
TGCAAAAATGTGATTTTTGTCTTGGGGTGATTTTTGGCTATATTTTACATCTTCGAAAATAGAGCCCCTAGGTGGTAGAGGCTCAGACACAAAGCATATTAATATTCCATTCCTAACAATGTGGTCCTTCATGGCATGAGATAACAGACGACCCTCGTTGATCAGTTCAATAAATGCCAGACCTAGCATTAGTCAAAATCCTTAATTTTAACTTGTCGGATAGTTTTCAAAATTAATAAGTTTGAAATTGTATTTAAATTTCTGTAGGTAAACAATTTTACGGATAAATAATGAATTTGCCTTATTGCGTATTAACATTTAGTTTATGTTTTTTAAGTATTGGCGTCTATATGAGTACGTTTTTTTAAGGATTGACGTTCCTGCATGTTTCTGTAACGAGTTCTGCCATTCTTGTGAACATAACAACATTACAAGCTCAACAACACTTGTACTTGATTTAAATGTGTTGATAGCCTAAGAAATAAAGTTCAATAGAATAATGTATAGATGGATAGATAGTTGGAAAGATATATGTATATACATTCATAGATATATATAATAGGATAATGTATAGATGGATAGATAGTTGGAAAGATATATATACATCCATATATATATATATATATATTAATAGATATCTGTGTGGAAATGTAATGAATAAAATGACTTTTTGAATGCAAGAAAAGGGCAATTTTAAAAGGTTGATAATACAGCTATAGTTTTATAGGTCGTTATAGATAGACACATATGAAATAGATAATGGATATTGAATACGATGATATATTGGTTGGAGAATTGTAGTCAATTTAGGTTTCTAATATAGACCTCATTGATTGGTTAGTTCGTTCATCCAGATGGAGGGAAGAGGATGTGGTAAAGAGGGTTGATCGGGTGTATCGTTGTTTTAGCCAGTTGCGAGTTTTAGTAAATTAGTGTACATTAAAATCTGGTGCAACATCAAAGTATTTAAAGCAAACCATTTGAAAGATAGACACTTGCAAATAGAAAGGTATATACAATTGAAACCGATAGATAATTAGATAGATTTACAGACGCATTATCATTAAAGTAAAAGAATAGAGGAAAATGTATCTCTTGCATCTGTCCTGATTTTGTATTTAGTCTTTGAAATCAGTTAATAGCGTCGGAAATGTAAACACAGCCGGGTCTCTACAAAAGAACAGATAGCATTTTGCTAGCAGACAAAAAGGGTCTCCACTACTTGGGCCAGGTAGTTGTTTGGATTACACATTTATACTTATACATTTATTGTATTATCTTACCTTGCCCTCAATTAAAAGATCTTGTCCATGCGAGCCAACCAAAGTCTTGGATAGGAATGGTGAAAAATCAGTCATTATCTCCCTAAAAACAGAAAACAGTTAACATTTCACAAAAGGGGAACGGTTTTACTGTCAAATATTCAACAATAAAATGCACATTCTCTTGCATAAGGGGGAGGGGGGGTTTTGACACATTTGAGTAAACAGGAAGCATAGGCTTTATCTTTGGACTGAGAGGATAGGTTATTAGAGATAAAATCATCCTTATATAATGAATTTTCCCAAGTTTTAAGATTTTTTGGATAGGCCTCCAGGTTCCGGAGCTCCAGGCCTCCAGGTGGTTTCTGGACAGGTAAAAAAAATAAAAATTTCTTATTTGAAGAGTTAGAGGTGAGTTTATAAAACAAAATAAGCTTCTTTTAATATATTATTTACATATTTAAAGAAAAAGTTACAATCGACCTCCAGGTTCAGGTGCTGCAGGCCTCCAGGTGGCCTCTGGAGAGGTAAAAATTAAAATTTCTTATTTGAAGAGTTAGAGGTGAGTTTATAAAACAAAATAAGCTTCTTTCACTATATTATTTACATATTTAGAGAAAAAATTACAATCGGCCTCCAGGTTCAGGAGCTGCAGGCCTCCAGGTGGCCTCTGGACAGGTAAAAATTAAAATTTCTTATTTGAAGAGTTAGAGGTGAGTTTATAAAACAAAATAAGGTTCTTTTTATATATTATTTACATATTTAAAGAAAAAGTTACAATCGGCCTCCAAGTTCAGGTGCTGCAGGCCTCCAGGTGGACTCTGGACAGGTAAAAAATTAAAATTTCTTATTTGAAGAGCTAGAGGTAAGTTTATAAAACAACATAAGCGTATTTTTAGATGTTATTTACACATTTGAAGAAAAAAAATACAATCGGTCTCCAGGTTCAGGTGCTGCAGGCCTCCAGGTGGCCTCTCGACAGGTAAAAAATTAAAATTTCTTATTTGAAGTGCTAGAGGTAAGTTTATAAAACAATATATGCGTATTTTTAAATGTTATTTGCATATTAAAAGAAAAAATTACCATCAGCCTCCAGGTTCAGGTGCTGCAGGCCTCCCTGTGGCCTCTGGAGAGGTAGAAAATTAAAATTTCTTATTTGAAGAGCTAGAGGTAAGTTTATAAAACAATATAAGCGTATTATTAAATGTTATTTACACATTTGAAGATGTAATTACAATCGGCCTTCAGGTTCAGGTGCTGCAGGCCTCCAGGTGGCCTCTGGACAGGTAAAAATTGTAAATTTCTTGTTTGAAGATCTAGAGTTAAGTTTATAAAACAATATAAGCGTATGTTTAGATATTATTTGCATATTAAAAGAAAAAATTACCATCAGCCTTCAGGTTCAGGTGCTGCAGGCCTCCAGGTGGCCTCTGGACAGGTAACACAAATAAAAATTTCTTATTTTAACAGTCAGAGGTAAGTTTATAAAACAACATAAGCTTCTTTCAATATATTATGTACATATTTAAAGAAAAAATTACAATCGGCCTCCAGGTTAAGGTGCTGCAGGCCTCCAGGTGGCCTCTGGACAGGTAAAAATTAAAATTTCTTATTTGAAGAGTTAGAGGTGTTTATAAAAAAAATAAGCTTCTTTCACTATATTATTTACATATTTAAAGAAAAATTTACAATCGGCCTCAACAAGTAAGAAATTTAGATTTTTTACTTCTCCCAAGTCCACCTGTAGGCCATCAGAACCTGAATAATATGAAGATAACATTAAAAAAATATGCATAAGTTGTTTATAAGTTAACCCATAACTCTTCAAGTAAGAAATTTGATTTTTAACCTGTCCAGAGACCACCTAAAGGCATGCAGCACCTGAACCTGGAGGCCCATTTCATTTTTTTCTTAATATGTACAAAAAAACATCCAAAGATAAGCTTATTTTGTTTAACAAATTTACCTCTAACTGTTGAAATAAGAAATTTTAATTTTTTACCTACCCCGAGACCACCTGGAGGCCTTCAGTACCTGAACCTGGAAGATGATGGTAATTTTTTCTTCAATTATGCAAATAACATCTAAAAATACGCTTATATTGTTTTATAAACTTACCTCTAGCTCTTCAAATAAGAAATTTATACTTTTTACCTGTCCAAAGGCCACCTGGAGGCCTGCAGCACCTGAACCTGGAGGCCGATTGTAATTTTTTCTTTAAATATGCAAATAACATTTAAAAATACGCATATATTGTTTTATAAACTTACCTCTAGCTCTTCAAATAAGAAATTTTAATTATCTGTCGAGAGGCCACCTGGAGGCCTGCAGCACCTGAACCTGGAGGCCGATTGTAATTTTTTCTTTAAATATGTTAAAAATATATTAAAAGAAGCTTATATTGTTTTATAAATTTACCTCTAGCTCTTCAAATAAGAAATTTTAATTTATTACCTGTCCAGAGGCCACCTGGAGGCCTGGAGCACCTGAACCTGGAGGCTGATGGTAATTTTTTCTTTTAATATGCAAATAACATTTAAAAATACGCATATATTGTTTTATAAACTTACCTCTAGCTCTTCAAATAAGAAATTTTAATTTTTTACCTGTCCAGAGGCCACCTGGAGGCCTGCAGCACCTGAACTTGGAGGCCGATTGTAACTTTTTCTTTAAATATGTAAATAATATATTAAAAGAAGCTTATTTTGTTTTATAAACTCACCTCTAACTCTTCAAATAAGAAATTTTAATTTTTACCTGTCCAGAGGCCACCTGGAAGCCTGCAGCACCTGAACCTGGAGGCCGATTGTAATTTTTTCTTTAAATATGTAAATACTATATAAAAAGAACCTTATTTTGTTTTATAAACTCACCTCTAACTCTTCAAATAAGAAATTTTAATTTTTACCTGTCCAGAGGCCACCTGGAGGCCTGTAGCACCTGAACCTGTAGGCCGATTGTAACTTTTTCTTTAAATATGTAAATAATATAGTGAAAGAAGCTTATTTTGTTTTATAAACTCACCTCTAACTCTTTAAATAAGAAATTTTAATTTTTACCTCTCCAGAGGCCACCTGGAGGCCTGCAGCACCTGAACCTGGAGGTCGATTGTAACTTTTTCTTTAAATATGTAAATAATATATTAAAAGAAGCTTATTTTGTTTTATAAACTCACCTCTAACTCTTCAAATAAGAAATTTTTATTTTTTTTACCTGTCCAGAAACCACCTGGAGGCCTGGAGCTCCGGAACCTGGAGGCCTATCCAAAAAATCTTAAAACTTGGGAAAATTCATTATATAAGGATGATTTTATCTCCAATAACCTATCCTCTCAGTCCAAAGATAAAGCCTATGCTTCCTGTTTACGCAAATGTGTCAAAACTCCCCCCCCCCCCCTTTAACCAGTCTCTTTTTTATTTTACCATATATTGTGTTTTAAGTAGTTTTATAAAGCGGTATCAACAACTGAATAATTACAAAAATAGTTATTTATCGCATCGTATTATAAACAGCTTTTCGCAGATATAAAAATGTACAATTATAAGATTAAAACCAGTTTTATATTCGTAGAAGACTGGATATAATACGATGCCTTACATAATTTTTCAGTATGGCTGAGAACCAGTTGTAATCCACCGGTTTCGCAGCGAAACTGAAAAATTCATTCCCATATAAACGACCCCTTAAATAGTGGATGTAAATATTCATTTATTTCCCGGGTATGATCATTTATATCCCGGTATCATTTTAGAAGATTTTTAATTTTTTTCTGGAAGATTTTAGAATTTTTATTAATTACTAAAAGAAAGAAAAATTATACCAGGGAAATAAATAAAATTTAAAAACCAAAATTAAACCACATTTTACTAGCATAAAAATGAGTTTTTGTTTAAATGAGAATGATATTCCTGTCCAGTTTTTTTGTTTAGGAATGAATATTCATTCCTAAACAAAAAACTGGACAGGAATACCCCATTTCAGCTACTTTTGTAGGTTTGTCTTTATAACAGTGACGACATTTTGCTATACTTACCTAAATTATTTTACTTGATATATTTTATATTGATTTTTTTTTTACTTTTTATAAAAGAGAATTTTATGTAACTCATATAAATTAATACAAGTTAAAAGTTGTAATTAGTTAGAAAATATTATCTAAAGTTAATTTTCGGTGCATGAGTTTTATAAACAACTTTATATTAGAATAGGGAATAATAATCAGAAAATAAATGAAATAACGGGAAAATTGTGGAGTAAATAATGTCACAAAATGCAGGGATCTAAATGGATAAGACAATGTATGATAAATTGATGTATATCCCAAATGATGACACACAAAATTACCCCTTCTGTAGATTAGTAGTTGAAACGATTGTATACTTAACTTAATGAACAAATCAATCAAAATTCACTGAAGTTCTCAAAGTTGTTAAGCCAACGAATAAGAAACCGTTATTATAAAACTTTTAGGACTAGTGTAATAAACAGCCCATTGTACCCTCTTTCTCTCTGCACGAAATGGCTTGTAGGGGGTGTAAACCATAAGGGAGCACACCCCTCCTTAACCGAACTTTAGATTAAAAAAATTTTCCAAACATTCCGACAATTGGGCGTTCAAATAGGACCTAGTGGTAGTTAGAATCAGTTGAGAACAAAATCCTAGCCGTTCCTTCTTGCCAGATATCGCCATTTTAAGATTTTAAGTAAAATTACACTAAATATCCAAATACAAACTTAAATCTTCTTTCAATTTTTTAGTATAATTTTAGTGAGACAGCCTTAAAACAGAGTATCTTTGCTCCTGTGGCCAAACTAACTGCCTGGATTTCCTAACAGAGAGTGCCTTTATGTGTTAACACAAATAGGGATTCGAACCCATTCCCAAAACTAACCAACGTGGAATAGCTGTGTATTTCAGCATGAGGTCAGTATTTTCACCACTGACAGATAGACAGCAAGGCCTATCCTAACCAGAAACCTGATCATTTACCCACAGGCCCCAGTGGAGCACCTTTGAGGTCTGCACCACATGTTTACTGCGGTGTTGTTTACCTGCATCCTAGGATTGGGCAGGTTGAGACCTAATGGGGCACTTAGACTCCCATTAACCCTGGCCAAGCTCAGAGTGATGTTACACACCTGACCCATGCCCTGTTCATGAGATGCTCCCCTGCCAATCACAGATCAGCACAGCTGCCACAGAAGGATAGCTGCAGGTGGTTGGACCTTCTCTGAAGATGCAAATAAGCACTACCCTGATCTTGATCCTCCACAGAGATTATGGTGGTGTGCATCATGAACTATGCCTTAAATATTACAGCACGACAGTGGTAATTTGTATAATGGGTTCGGGCTCTGGATACCCTCTAGCTGTTGTTTGTGATAAGCAGGGTCAGCTCCTTGTTGAACTTTGGGGTCCCCATAGTCAGGCCCCTGCACTGGAAGTTTGGCCTGGTCTTGACCACCATCTCTGTCCTGGGGGGCAGTTTGATGCAGTTGCACCTCCTGGAGGCACATTGAACTCCATGGGGGTGTACAACTAAGAATAGCCCTTGTCCAGTTTCATGGTTTCATTGGTCAGCTCAGGTGCACCTTGAACTCAGGGAATTCAATGGGAACAAGGGCTGTGGCTTGCAGTGGCCTCTTGTAAGCAGCCCTGGCCAATTGTATGGCTAGAGCGCTTCTTGCCTTCAGCCGCTGGTTGTGGAAAAGAACCAGGTCCCAGGCTTGGCAGGGCTGGGGCCACATGGTTAGTGTGAGTGGGGGCGACCATGGCTACTCTCCCAACTGATCCATTCCAACAGCTCAGATCTGTCAAACTGTAACTGTGTCCCCAACTCCATCAGAAAGAACCCTCCCAGGCTCAGGGTATGGTTCAAAATGCACACTTCCATGATCTCCTAGAGGATCAAGATCAGAATGGGGCTAACTTGCAACTTGAGAAATGTATGCGGCCCACCACCTGTAGCTATCCTTCTGTGGCGGCTGTGCTGATCTTGGCAGGGGAGCATCTCACAGCCCATTTCACGGGCCAGGTGTGTAACATCACTCTAAACCTGGCCCAAATAGCAGGGTTAATGGGAGTCTGAGGGCACCATTGGGTCTAAACCTGCCAAATCCATTAGAGCAGGTGAACAACACCCCAGAAAACATGTGGTGCAGACCTCAAAGGTGTTCCACTGGGGCCTGTAGGCGAATGATCAGGTTTTCTGGTTAGGATATGCCTTGCCTTCGCTGGCCAACCATCTATCAGTGTTAAAAATACTGACATCATACTGTAATACACAGCTATTCCACATTTGGGAATGGGTTCGAATCCCTACTTGTGTTAACACATGAAGGCACTCTCTGTTAGGAACTCCAGACAGTCAGTATGGCCACAGGAGCAAAGATACCCTGTTTTGGGCTGTCTCACTAAAATTATATAAAAAATTGAAAGAAGATTTAAGTTTGTATTTGGATTTTTAGTGTAATTTTACTTAAAATCTTAAAATGGCGATATCTGGCAAGAAGGAACGGCTAGGATTTTGTTCTCAACTGATTCTAACTACCACTAGGTCCTATTTGAACGCCCAATTGTCCGAATGTTTGGAAATTTTTTTAAATCTAAAGTTTGGTTAAGGAGGGGTGTGGGAGTACTTTCATCTGAAAAAAAAAATATTCTGCCACAGGAAGGGAGGGGACATTTATAATATTTTATAATAACATTTTCTTATTCGTTAGCTTAACAACTTTGGGGATTTTTAATGAATATTGATTGGTTGGTTCATTTGATTGAGTGTCCAAACGTTTTAAACACCAATTCAAATTTATAAAGGGGTAATTTTGTGTATCATCATTGGGGATAAACATCAATTTAACGGCCATTGTTCTATCCCTTTAGATCCCTGATGTTTTTAATAAATTTTTCTTCTTTGTTCACTTCTAGTCTTTAATATTTTGGGGGATTTTCTATGATAATACATCCCCCAATCTTAGGTAAATATGTTACAAAATATTTTCAGAACTTAATCAAGCTTAAAGTTTAATCTTAAGTTGCACAAATTTTTAATTAAAAGCACAAGATCATATCAGAGAGGGGGGGACAGTGGGTTGTTTATTACAGCAGTCCCCAAAGTTTTATAATAACGTTTTATCTTTCGTTGGCTTGACAATAAGGGGACTTTTACTGAATTTTGATTGGTAGGTTTATTGAGTTGAATGTTTAAACATTTCAACCACTAATTTTAATCCAAAAAGGGAGTAATTTTGTGTGTCATCATTGGTGATGTACATCAATTTACCGGCCATTGTCTTATCCCTTTATATCCCTGAGATCATATACTTGTTTTATAAAGATCTGCTTTTCTCCCTCTGTATTTATGTGTGTACGTATGTAATTAATATATTCAATTTCGACTAGGTATAAAGATTTGAAATTAAACAAATTAAAGAAGTCCTTCTTTGTGAACTATATTGAAGTATTGAATAGAATTTTTTTAAACTGAAATTATATACCAGATATAAATTATTAATACTCCTTTCTATACAAATAAAAAATATCTTTTTTGCTTGTTTGTATTTTTAAGTTTAAAAATTCTTAACAGCTCTTTTTTTCTAGTACCTATTTCATGTTTTTTAATACTAAAAACACACCTAAATAACAAAACTTTCCTAAAAAAACAGCTTTACCTTAATAATGGGCAAACAGACCCAAGGGCTTGTTCTAGCTTCTGTGTCAACATAGCTTCCCTGAAAATATAATAATAGAAAATTGTAGAAATTGAGAGACAAATGTAAGATAAGCATAAGTTTACAATTTCAAGTATATAAGTCATTAATTGCGGTAACAGGAATCATTACATGATTGCTGAATCATACCTGGAACCTGAAGTTGACTTGAATATCTACTTGTATTTAATATTGTGTTTTACTACTATTTTGGTCACACAAAATGCTTTGTTAGTCAAAAAAATATTTTTCCTTTTTGCCTCTAGATTAGACTCTATTATTCACATACTAAAAATGAAATAAAATGAAAAAACTGGATGGCTGTAAGAAAGATTAATATACTGATTAAAATTTTTGAATGTTGGATGGACTGGACAATAGAAAATAAATGTTTTACCTGTTAGGTCCAGATCCAGAAACGTTTTGTGAATCAGAAAACTTATTAATGTCCAGATCCTCTGGTCGCTTACCAGCCTATAATTAGGGAAAACTATATACTATTCTATTATACAGAAAGACCCACAAAAAGTATTTTTTTAGGTTTTACAGCTCTTACTTCTTAATGTATCATCAAAAGCGGCATATTATTGTTCTCTATACAATTTTACACCAAATGAAGAAAAGAAATTAATTTCATGAATGTATCAACAAAGATTTATAATACAACTTTTTTTCAGTCCATCAGTTAATTTCAGGAATGAGTTACAGCCAACCAGCAAAATAAACCTTCACTAATATTTAGGGTCAGATAAACCGGTCATCAATTCTGTAAGTGTTGCCCACAAAAGACAACTGAAAATCACGTATAGGTCTCTTGATTTTTTTTCTCTCGAATTAATTTCGCACTGGTACAGGGTGTTGTACCTGTTGGTATTGTCCATGGTGATGAACACTAACTCCAGGTAAATCATCACTTACTGGTAAAGGGTGTCCTACCTGTTGATATTGTCCATGGTGATGACCACTAACTCCAGGTAAATCATCACTTACTGGTACAGGGTGTCCTACCTGTTGGTATTGTCCATGGTGATGACCACTGACTCCAGGTAAATCATCACTAAATGGTACAGGGTGTCCTATCTGTTGATATTGTCGTTGATGATGACCACTGACTCCAGGTAAATCATCACTCACTGGTACAGGGTGTCCTACCTGTTGGTATTGTCCATAGTGATGACCACTGACTCCAGGTAAATCATCACTAAATGGTACAGGGTGTCCTACCTGTTGATATTGTCCATGGTGATGACCACTGACTCCAGGTAAATCATCAATCACTAGTACAGGGTGTCCTACCTGTTGGTATTGTCCATGGTGATGACCACTGACTCCAGGTAAATCATCACTCACTGGTACAGGGTGTCCTACCTGTTGATATTGTCCATGATGATGACCACTGACTCCAGGTAAATCATCACTCACTGGTACAGGGTGTCCTAATCACATGATCAACAATAGCAATGATAATTTGTACAATAAAAGTCTAGTGACCAAATAAAGATATAAAAGTAATTCAAACTTTATTGGCAGTTGAATAGAGAACTCGTAACCAAGGATATAAATATTCCTAGGCACAACTGAAATAAATCTCATTCATTTATCAAACTTGTTTAATAATTTTTGTTAATACTTCTACCAATAACTGCTTTAAGCGTCTAAATAATGTGAGATGAATATTTATTTTAAATTAATTTCATTCGTAATACATGATATAATGGGATGCTTATGAGAAGTTTTAGTATTTAAATTTGCACCTATCTTTATTTACGAGATCTTTACAGATATCCCAACCCCAACTGACCCATTGCAAGTAAACAAAATTTTCATAATTTGTTGATCATCCCTTGAACACCAGATTGATGTTTCATTAGATTGCTTGCCCCTCCGTGAAGAGGGTGGGTGTGTCCATGTCCTTCTGATCCTTTGCTTCCAGTGTTTCCATCTACATAGATACAAACAGGTTTAGATAGAAAAAGAGAGAGAGATTAAAGAGAGAGAGAGAGATGACCTAGTATGACAGTTGTCCTATTTTAATGGAAATTTTTTTTTAAAAAAGGGATTAAAAAATGAAGTTAACAAAATTATCTAGGGATCTGAAGGTATAAGATGATAGGTGATAAAGGGAAAAGTAGGTTGCGGGTAAAATCCGTAAAAGTGTGTGTTTTAAGGCTAAAAAATAGTAGTAGAGCGATAATATTCACTAAATATGTGTATTTCTTATTGAAAAGAACTATAGACTATTTTTTTTTAAATTTCTCATAATTTTATATCGTTCTACTACTGTTTTTTAACTTAAAACTCACAACCTTTACGGATTTTACCCGTAACCTACTTTTCCCTTTATACAAATCCCCAATGATGATACACACCTATACCTTCTATAGATTACAACCAGTGGTTGGAACATTTAATAAACACTTAATAAAGAAACCAATTAAAATTTAATCTAAATCCCCATAGTTGTTAAGACAACGAATAAGAAAACAATTTAATATTCTGTTCCTACCTGTATTATCTCTTGGTTCTGGTGTGATTCCATGTTCCCCTTTCATATCCACACCCAATTCCTCTTCAGAAGCCTCCTAAAAATAGTAAACGTACACTCCCAAATTTTGTACCAGATTTTTCTATACCTACAGATAATATTTTTTTTTAATTTATGAAAAGTTGGAAAGTTTAATTTAGAATATAAGGTTTATCAATACAAAATAAAATTCAATATTTTCACTTTAACCTAGAGTGACCACAAATAATCCTTTTTCGTGAAAATTTTTTTTAAGTCTTTACAAAATTTAGGAGTCTAAAACAACTTATTTTAAATATAGGGAATATATCTTAGGGGATAAGACAATAGACGAAAAATTTATGTATACCTCCAATGAGTGCAAACGAATATGAAGATTAAAATTATTGCTTTAAAAGTTTTAACTCTGCTAGTTTGAATCAACCAATCAAGAATTAGTACTTATGTTCAAAGCCAACGAATGGTAAAAAAACGTTTTGTATCAAAACAATTTACAGTCCAATGTAAACTGAGTTTAATAGAAGAAAATTGTAAAACTAATATATTCTTGTTTCTAAAAGGGTATATATCAAATAAATGCTATTGCTAGCAAACAATGATAATTACCTCCATCATAGCGGAGCTTGTAGAATCTGCAGAGGTATCAATTGCCTTCTTATCGCTTCCCTCCAAACCTTTACCTAAAATTTAATTTCTGTTATTATATATATTAAATAAAATTTACTTTGAGGGAATTAGGTATTTCTTTTGTAAAATTATCAGGGCAATATTTCATGCAAAACAAAACAAGAAAAATTAAAATTTATTTAACACAAAACAAGGTTTTTTATAGTACATTTAATGTATCCGTTCTTTAAAATTTTTTTGTAGGAATTCTTTGATTAATATTTTTCTTCTAAATAGCAAGCTATTACACACATTTGAAATATTTATACAAGACAAAAATAACAAATGAATTTTTAATTCAAAAAACATTCTTAATGTACTTTTAGTAAAAATAACATGCTCACAAATACAAAAATAAATAAAAAAATATTAACATTCTCCATCTATTATATTTTCAAGAAGCTTAAAGCTCTTTAATTATTTATTTTAATGTTCAAAATAAATGTTCACAGTTAATACAAGATGAAAATAAAGCAAAACAATTTTTAAATAATAAAATAAAATAATAAAAACATGCAGAAATGAATATGACTTGAGATAAAAAACACACTTAAAACATTATTTTTGAGTCCTTATACTTATGCCAGGAAAATTACACGTAAACAAAAAACTATCTAGCAAATTCTTTTTTATTTAAAGATGTTGTTTTTTCTCAAAACTAATGATTGTTATTAAAAATTATTTTTGTTCTTTAGGTGCTTTGTCTTTATCCCTGGCTATAACTAGGAGGCCTAGATATTCTGAATTAAAAGCAATTGAATTAAGAATATAAAAGATATGGAATTTCAAATGTACAAGTCATAAGGGGAACCAATATTGAGAATTATTATATACATACAACTTTATTATCTCCACTTAATAAATAGTCTTTCATTATCTTTTTTTAAGAATATCTATCTCTGTTTTTCATTTAAAGGTCTCAATGCAAGTTTAAATTAAAAATAAGCAAAAACACAGATAAGCTAGATACTCAAAAAATACATGTACTTTATTCAATTTTAAAGTATCTAACTCTTTTTACAAGCAAAACACAAAAAGGAGGAAAGCTGAAACATTTTTTTTCATTTATAGGAAATTTATGCGATAAACTAATGCTTTTTGCATCTTTAAAAAGCATTAGTTTAATAAAAATTTATTACTATCAGTTTTTATAAAGTGCATTTCTATAACTATTTTGTAGAAGAATTATCAATTTTTACAACTTTCCATCTTAATCTAAAAAAACTGATTTGTAATGCATTTTTTTCCTGACAAAACTCGGATCAGCTAACCTTGGTGGTACTTTATTATTGTGTACTGTTTGTGCGCACATTGCTGTAGGCAAGCCATACACTGGGGATCATTGCAGGGCGGGGGACAGTGTCTGCAGGGTGAGGGAGGTGGTGCCAAGCCATCGTCATCATTGTGTAGGTGTGGATGATTTGACTGCGCACCAGGAGCTGGAGATATTCCACCATGATGAAGCCTGCCGCCACCAGCAGAACTTGTGCTCAACTCTTCCATGTCATCATTAGAAGTAGACTCATCATTTGCAAGACAGACAACCTCAAGAGTCTCCTGATTTTCTCCGCGAAGCTCCACCGACTTAACTTTATATTGATGCTGTGTCCTTCCACCACCACCATTGCTGTTGTGGCCTGATGTTGTAAGATGTTGAGGAGGAGCTGCAGTTGCTGAACATGCACAACAGTCACAACAATCCAGCTGTTGTTGTTGCTGTTGTGAAACTCCTTGACCTGAAGAGCTACCAGGTCCAGGTCCTAACAAGGCAGATTTAGGCATAGATGGTAAATTAATTCATTAAAATAAACAGATAAAAAGATTTAAATCATCAATAATACTATGTAAATTCAGATTTTTTTATCTTAAATAAGACTGTTGTTTTTTCTAATATATAAAAAATATTTATACTCAATAAGCATTAAAAGAAAGGACAAAATTTAAGTATACCATTTGCACTAAAGGGATTAAAGCCAGCCAAAAGCTGATTATTAATATGAAAACTTATAAGACAAATAAAAAGAACATGCATGTTATCATGCATGCCTACCCTGTATAACTTGTCTACACTGCAAACAGTTACACCCGGCCACATATTCCGGGTCTGAGATCATTTGACCTGGCTGATTGCTGCGCTGTTGATAGCGGAAACCGTGGTTGCCAACATTACCACCACCACCACTAGAATTATTAAAACTTGGAGCATGATATGAGGCTCCGTGCTGCTGCTGCTGGGGAATCCTGGAAGAATGTGGCTGCTGATCAGGGCCACCGAAATGGTGGTATGATGAATTACGAGGTCCACCGGTGGGGTTGTTGTAGTACTGATTTTGTTGGTGAGAAGAATGGAATGACTGTTGAGATAAAGGGTATAAATGATTAAAGTTAAAAAGTAATTTAGCGCAGCTTTGCTAGTCATAACATAAAATACTAAATTTTCATTTTCACAGCATAAACCGATTTTAAAACTTAGCAATGGTTTCTTAACTGTTAATAAAAAGTACTATCAAGTTTTTGATAAACATTATACATCCCTGTTGTTGTGAAACTCTGGGCATATTATGCTGAAACTGTTGAGGACTAGCGGCACATTGTGCGCAAATGCCATGAGGAGCATTCATACACTGTACACAACTAGTGCTGCCACCATGCGGAGCCGAGCCGGTACTAGCACTGCGCTGACCAGCTGGGGGAATACACTGGGGACAGTTGACAATATTGTTCCTACCTGCCATTACTGTGCTACTAGTGCTGGTGTTAGGACCATGTCCTCGCTCTGTGGGTGCAGCGTGCAAACAAAGTTTAGTGTAAGTGCATTGAATTAGTAGAAATCATCATTAAAAACTATTTATTTGTGTACTTTTATAACTTTTAGGGCAAAAAGAGGTTGTTCCATTAAAGAAATCGAGTCTTTTGTAATTAGTTAATTGGCCCCGACTTTTTCCATTTAAAAATATGTTTCAAAGTTCATTTTAACCTGTTGTGTGATATTTTATTTTATCTACATATTTATATCAAAAACTGGTAAACTAGCACAATTCCTTCAAAGGAACATCCTCTTTTCATATATATCATACAGATAAATAGTTATTTAAATCCAATAATGAGAGTGACACATTTACAATAATTATTAATATTTAGTGACTTAAGAAAGAGAGAGCAAAACTATGTGTGCTTAGAGAAGGAGGCGGAAATGTCACTTTCAAAATCCAACCACAAAGAAATTCGGCTAAAAAATAGTTTTGCTTTAATGTATACAAAGTGGAACTTTAAGCTGAGTTAGTGAAGGTTTCAAAAAGTGGCACTTTCACCCTCCGCCCTTTTAAATAATGATTTACTTTGAATAATTGCCATTTGTACAAAAATTAAAATGTTGCCAAAATTGTACTGTTGTTAAAATTTCATTAGAACACAAAATAGAGGATTCAAAATCCATGCAGATGTTCATTAAAATACTTGAATCATTTCAAACAGATCTTAGCACATCCCCTATCTTCCAGGGATCTTAAGGAATAAGACAATGGTCGATAAATTGATGTACATCCTAGGGTGGGCCCATTTCCCCCTTTTTTTAGATTTTACTGTTATCATAAGTTGTGGAAGTCATATATATGTACAATAAGCCCCATTCAAGTTTCAAAATTAATTTGGCTCTTATGGCTGCTGGCGCGCGGGGGGTATAAAAAGTGCCCACCCCCTTATAAAACCAAAAATTTAGATTCCTTCAAACACAGGCATGTTGCATATTAAAATGACCGCATTAAAATGCTGATTACGAATCTGAAAATCGTTTTGAAAAATATTGCTCCTAGTTCGAATAAAATCTCATTAAGTACCTCAAAACAGCTGATTTAGTCAAAATTGTTCATTTTGGTAGGTTATTTGAAAATCATTTCAGACTGAATCAATATTTTTCAAAACGGTTTTCAGATCTGTAATCAGCATTTCAATACGGTCATTTTGATATGCAACATGCCTGTGTTTGAAGGAATTTCAATTTTTAGTTTTATAAGGGGGCGGGCACATTTTATACCCCCCGCGCGCCCGTTGTTTTTGGATTAAAAAACCTCTTTCAAGTTTCACAGGGTTTTATATTGGCCCAGTAACCCTTGCCAATGTCTGATAATGTGAAATTCCAAAATCGACCCACCCTAGTACATCCCCAATGATTATATCAAAATTATCTCATCTATATATATTACAATTCATGGTTGAAACGTTGGAACACTCATTTTAATGAATCAACCAATCAAAATTAAATTTGAGTCAGCAAAGTTTTTTAGCCATCAAATAAGAAAATGTTATTATAACCTTTGGGGACCAGTGTAATAAACAGACCAATGTCCCGTCACTCCCTGCCTATCTTCCAATATTCATCAATTTTACATGATTCTCTCTTTATAAAAAAATGTGAAATACTAACCAGCTTGGACATGGGAAGATTTCTTGGTAATTTTGCCAGGTGGCTCCAGAATGTCCCTGTACTTGGAGACCATCAGGACAGAAATGAAGTACACCACGGCAAGGCTCAGGAACTGTGCCTGCTTCGTTTCCTCAACATCCCTTAATGGTAAAATACATGGATATAGAAAAGGGATAGTGAAAAGAGACACTTTTATTATCACTCTAAGAAAATGCAAGGTGAACTAGGAAATATATTATTTAATTTTTGTTTAGGAAAAGATAGATTTTAAATACAATGAGCCCTAGATATTTAGTTTACTTCTTTCCATTACTAAAATCTTTAAAGTAATGGATTCTAAAAATAAGTAATTTGGCATTAAAGCATCAATGCCTTACTTAGTCTTACAGTCCATAAAAGTACCCAACTTATTTAGTACTTATAGGATTCAACTTTTCTCATGTCTAAACAAGCAAATGGTCTTGTTTACAAAAACCTGTATAACATTGATTACCTGTAAATTACAGCTCTGAGCCTGTTGACATCCATGTCCTGCAGCAACTTTTCTGGATCCTTCACTGGAGATTCCATCATACTCCGAGGGGTGAAAGGTCCTGTCTTTCCACCCTGAATTAAATAAAAAGGGGGTCATATTTTTCGCGTATTTTCCATAAAGTTAGGTGTGACCTTTTATTCAAATACTCTTATTAGGTCAAACTGTTCTTAATTATGACCAAAAGCTAACTATACAATTGGTCCTAATTATAAACAGTTAGAATTCATAGGAGCATTTGACAATGACATGGTTTTTTCATATGGATGAGAAATTGAGTACTGGTTCTAATCCAAAGGATATTAATCGGTTTCGAATGAATACTCGAAAATGTAATACCTTACACTCAAGACAGTTTCTAACAGCGCATGTGCATACAAGTCGCAAAGATTGTCGCAAAATTCCACCTAAAAAATATTAAAATATCATCAAAACCATAATACAATTTAGATTAGGTATTTTAATACCTAGTTATTTATAGCATTGTATTATAGACAGCTTTCCCTGGATATAAAAATAAAACCAGTTTTGTTAGCCCGAATTCGACCCATAAATTTTCTTTTTTTAGTTTTAAGAAAAAGTAAAAAATAAGGCTTCCCTCTACCAAAATAGTTTGAAACCTATGAGATGCTGCACTGACCAGTGTATAGGAGAACCATATCGGTTCTGCAGTAAGCGAGATACTTCGGTACAAACACACACATACAGATCCTGTTATTTTTATATAAGGAAAATAAAAATATTAAAACAAATAAAACTTTCTTAATCTTTCATATTTTTAGCAAAAGCAAAGTCTGTGTAGAAAAGTTTTTCTTCTTTATTGTTTTTACTTAAGTTTATTGTTAAGATAAAATATATTTTTATCTGGTATTAACATGGATAAAGGAACAGATAGCTAGTTTTATTGGTGAAAGACAATTCAAAAGCAAAATTTCGATAACGACCAGCCAATTTTCAATGAGATATTTTAATTTTTACAGACATCATCATTAATTAGTTAGTAAAGCAAAGACTCTATTTTAATAACTATGAACTGTATGTAAACTGACGGATTCCTAAAATTAAAAAATTTCATTTTATTACAATACCCCAAAAATCTAAAAATATTTCTGTAAATTTTAACTATTTAAAAACAAAGAATATTTAGGTACTACTTTATGCGTATTATGTCTTTTTTCTTCTTCACAAATAGTTTATTGCTTCGCTACTTATGGACATGATTGTCTTTGATTTTTTGTATATTTTACTGTTCTCTTAAATCCTGGTGCTATTACATTCTATAGACATGGTTTTATAAGTTTTGGTCTAGATCAATCAAACATATTGTTTCACATTCTTTTCATTAAACATGAACACACTAATTTCCATCAAAGTGCCTCAAACCCCTAACCCCCTTTTTTTCTATGCCTATTGCCTAACTCCTGTAGGTTGTTCTAATCTTCCGGGGCAACTCAGTACCTAATATAACATAAACTAACATGCCCTAACCTTAACTAACCTGACCTATAGTAATAAACAGACAAACAAACTAAAAACTATCCCCCCTTCCCACTTATCTTTAAAAATGGGGGCGGGACTAGATAAGTGCTCAAGACACATTGTGGAAATGCGCCAATTTTTCTTACAAAGTTTTTAGCTTACTTATAAACAAGGATGATGCATTATAAAAAAAGCATTTTGTAATGAAAATAAACTAGAATTTACATTGAATCTATATAGCTCAACCCTAACTTTGATTAAAAACACTATAAAGCAAATAATAAGCAACTGTATAAACTCAAGTAATAATATATACCTATTACCTAATCAGTAGATGGACAAACAAGTTATTAAAATTACCTACCTATCACCTGTCCTAACACCTGGGGAATTAGGTTAAGTAACACCCATCTAAAGTCTTCAGTTATGACGCGGTGATAAGCCGAGGTTCGAACCAATCACCTCCCAATAGCGGATGCGCTACGACTTAAGCCACGGTCGCGGGTTAATAGAGTTCCTGAACAACTAAAAAAAAATTAACTCACCACTTGACATATTCTTCTCAGCTTCTAATTCAGCAAAATTAAGGCTCGATGCAAACACTGAAAAATAAATAAAATAAATAGTTGAAAATATCTATAAAAAAAATCAGAATAAAAACTAGGTATCCAACGCTATAGTTTAGTTAAAAAGTATAAATAGGTAATAGGTAGTGCTTCCAAAACATTTTTTATTCTCTTCTCTATTTTATATACAAAATACTAATGAAAAGAAAAGTAAGTTATAAATGTAAGTAGTTAAGTCAGGGCTTGGCAGTCGCCTATTAATCTAGAACGAAACAGAAACAAATTATTGAACACAGGGTATACGTAGCTGAAGAAATTAAACTTTTACGGATAATAAACGTAATTTACAGTGAACCATCCAAATGGTACATCTGGTGAGCGGCTGCGGATTGCTTTGAAATCAGAACTCGGCAGCCGCGCATAAGCCTTTACTTAAACCCGCTTGTGCGTAGTAATATTTCCGGGGAAAAAAACAATTGTCTGTTAAGAAATAGGTTTAGACATCCAGCTTAATTTTAAAGTCATAAAAAGACGATTTCACAAAGGATTACACGCGGCTGATGCTCAGCTGCCGAGCCCTGTTTGAAATGGTTTATATGGATATAATTAAAATTATTTTTTTTAAAATTCAAAAATTACCTAAAACATCAGCCATATTGAGAAGCCTCTGTAGAAAGGATAAACTTACTTCCAACGGCATTCCCTAAAACAAAAATAGATCTTTAAACCGCAAAACAATAATAAGTGAAAGCTGAAAAGGTGTGTAATAAGGCTCTAAAAATTAAAGAAATTTTACTTTTCAATTAAAAAATCCTCTAAAATATGATTAGACTCGTTGTGATAATAAAACTTTTTGAAAACAAACTTTTCTAATTATGATTTTATCTCAGTACTTTCATTTTATTCATTTTCTTTTCAAAAGTTTATTTAAATTAAAGATTTTAATTTCATCAAAAATTAAATGAAAGACTATGACTAGATGACTTTGAAGAGTTGTAATGAAACTGGATATAGAATATACGTGGATATTATAACAAGGAAAAAAATATCGTCGATTTAGGTTGCTAACATGGAACTAATTTATTGTTCAATACATTACTCCATAGTCAAACGAGGGGTTAGGATAAACTCTTAAAGGAAATTGAAGGTATCATTATATTAGCCAGCTGCGAAAAACATTTTATCAGGGTAAATGAGATATTTTGGATTATCAATGAATCAATAATATACTATACATCCCTGAAAAATGTGCAATGACCAATATCTTGCTGTGATTGCTAGACAAACTGTTAGACAGACATACATCTTGATACTTTGGTTTATAAGATTATCTATGTTATCAAACCTGTGTTGGCTCTAAGACGTCAATTTCACTGTTTGGAGAGGTTGCACTTGCTAGCAGTGGTAGCAGGCCCTAAATATAAAAATACAGGTATATAGATTGACGAATATAAGTAATACTACTGCTAGAACGTGAACGAGAATTTTCTATAGAATTGTGGTTAGCGCTCTAAGCTCTGCTCGGGAAAGATCAGATCATGTGCATGCCCCAAGTAGACTATGAACTTAGTTGACAAACGCAGTAGCAATTTGTCAAATTATTATCACGCAACCTTACCTGAGATGCCCATTAGATGTAAGACGGAAGATTTTTAAATAAAGTCATACTAAATTCTTTTAAATTAAAAAAAATTGTTAAAAAGGTAAAATTGATCTGGTAAAATGAAAATATAATTAATGCAAAAGGTTAAAATTGCAATTTTATTTTCAACTAAAATTGTCTAATTTAAAATAGAAAATTACAAATAACTTCAAAATATCCCATTATTTTATTAAGTTCTTCACTAAACTACCACCTTTAAAGTATCATGAAAATCAGAAGTAAATAATAAATATATAAGTTAAATTATTTAATTATATTTAAGACTATGATGAGGTGTATCAAAAGCAAAACTTTCTATCGGTATAGTGAAGCTTCCGAAAGCGATACGGCTATTCCAAATGCGTCTAACGCACAAGGGAAACGGGGGAAGGGGTTAAAAACGTAAAAACCCCTCCAACCTCTAAAAAAAAACTGAACCCCACCAGAAAAATCTTATAGCGCTATAAAACACCCAAGTTCTTTTTTACACCAAAACGTTGTTTATTACCTACCCTCTTTCCCCCATGTGCATAAAAATATGAATAAAAAGCTTTGACGTCTTCAAGTTCTTGTAATACAAAAATATTTTGGGAAGGGGTTAAAATAAACTAAATGAAACCTAACTTAATAGGAATTTAAATGAAACATGAAGTCTAAATTAACTTGTCAAAATATTGGAAGCCAATTTAAACAAATTTAGAATACAAGAATGGACAGGTGGAGATAGAGATGGATACATGGATAGATAAATAGAAGTTTGTCAGAATTTCATGAGCAGTAAATGTAAAAGTTTAAGGAAAATGTATGTGAATTGACGGAATGATTTAAATGGGCGTACATATTTTCTTATTGCGATTACAGAGTTGATATGTTTTGTATATCGAACCCAACATGAATTATCATACCAAGTTTGAATTCGATAGGACTTTTCTACCTAATTATCGAAACGAGCTATCCGTTATGGCGAACGAATAGACCCTAATAATAGAAAGGCTTCACCTTTAAAAATATATTTAGATTTATATTTTAATTTAAATACACAGAGCTTAGACTTGATATAAAGGATTAATAAATAATTGGATAAATAGATGAACTTACCCCACAAGCAATGATTAAACTATTATAGTTAGTTAGGAATTGAATAGATGAATGGATAATAACCAGATAAGATTTATAACAAGATAAACAGATAAATGGACAGATAAATAGATAGGTGGACAGATAAATAGATAGGTGGACAGATAAATAGATAGGTGGACAGATAAATAGATATATAGATGGACTTACCCCACAAGCAATGATCAAATTATCAGTTAGCTGAGAAATAAGATGAACAGTGTTGACCACAAAAATATTATTCTCGCTGGAGTTTACAAAATCCAGAACACTCTTCGTGGAATGAGAACGCCAGACCTGCAGAGCCAAATTTTCAATTTTTTTCTTTTTATAAAATGCGCGAAAAACAAAAAAATACGCGATACGCGTACATTTAAAGTAGTTAACTAATTAGAATTTTTAAAGCATTTTTTTCCGTTTAAAACCCATCAAGTTGATGAAGAAAATAACATATTAGTGAATAAGTTAAGTCAAAGGTAAGTGGGTTAAATTAAAACATAAAGGGGTAGTTTCACGAAATGCATTTGAACCTAATTTAGTGAACCGCATATTTTTTCCCTGTTTATTAGTTAAACTACATTTATATGGCATATATTTGAAAGATTTTCAATTTTCTACCACGTAGTTTTTAAAATATCAAGATGTGAAAATCGTCTTTTTATTTTGCATATACCACAAAAAGACGATTTTCAAGTCTTGATATTTTCAAAACTACGTGGTAGAAAATTTAAATTCTTTCAAATATATGCCATACTAGAGTTGGCTCGATATAATTATCTCCCTATTGGCTAGTTTTCTATATGCATATCTATTTCTCAATAAATCTATTTTCCTCACCTGGCATTACTATCTAAAAGAAAGTAAATATTCAATAATTTAAATGATTTTAAAAAGATTTTTTTAAATTATATTTTTTTCTTTACATTACCATCACTAAAGGGTTAATGATGCTGATTACAATTTTGGTTTAATATTTGACCACACAAAATGTCGCCACAATCGAATTCTTTTAAAACAGAGTTTTCTTAAATTTATTATATTATAAATTTAAATTTTCTCTTTTATGATTAGAAATTAAATACATCAATATAAGGTAAATAGCTACATGAAATAAAAAAAAGGAATTTATTTTTATAAAGTAAAATAATGAGTCTTATCGTTCTGGGCAATGAGAGTTTATTATGGATTATTGGAGCACTATGAGTTTTAAACATTTATTCCTTGGAAAACTTGAGCTCGTTTATAGACATTTATTTCCTATATAGATCTGACATGGATCTTGAAGCAATAAAGCAGGCCCTTTTGTAAATGTTAAAAATTGGAAGATTTCATTAAATAAAAGTTATCGCAAATATACTTAGTAAATAAATATAGTTTAACCCATTAACTAGCAAAAAATATGCGGTTCACTAAATTAAATTTAAATGCATTTCGTGAAACTACCCCTTTAACCTTTAAACTTTTCTTTACATAACATAGGACTAGTAATTCTAAAAAGTAGAAAAAATCAAAACATTGAAAACTTTCCTGAATGTCTGTCTCAAGACTGAACAGTATGTCAGCCAACAATCTCTGGTGTATATACGACCATCTAAAAATAAATAATGCAGTAAGGTATATATTTTAGGATAAGTAAAGTGGTAATTAACATTAAAGTAAAATAATAGAGGGGTCCTTAGCTATATATGTAACCCTACCCACAGGGCAGGGACCCTGTCCCAATTTTGTAATGGGGCTTTGAAATCAGCTAATAGCGTCAGAAATATAAACACACCGCCCAATCCCAACAGAAAAAGAAATCAATTTGCTTGCAGACAAAAAGGGTATCCAACACTTGGGCCAAAATGTTATACTTTTACATCCATTTAATAAACAACTCTATTACATAAAGTAATTAGGTTTATTTTAACTGCTAGACAGATCTGGCCCTCCGTTTTATTATTCGTAAAAAATTCTCTAAAATACGAAACATGTTTTTTTAAAGTATGGCTAAGAACCGGTTCTATACCAGCGGAAAAGAATAGAAATCGGAGCCAAACTACAAAATCTGTTAATTTACCTGAATTCTGGAATTCTAAATGGTGGTCTAGCTGGTCCAGGACTGAAAGTCTGAATAAAAGAAATGATGTCAGATTTTTTATGTGTACATAAAAACAAAATATTTGTTCTCTATTTTACCCCTTAAAGAACCAAGTCGAGCACAGAAACCCAACCCTCCTTATTTTTCGTGTTTTAGAGTTTAAACTTAGGTTAGGTAAGGTTATGTTATTGACTTAATTAACTTGTTTTAGGCTATTTAATATCTCAACCAAAATACTTTATAAATACACTACCTGTCTTTTTGCCTCTTTTTCTTTCTTCTTTTCATGTTGATAGGTATCATCTGTGGTTGCTATTTCTATCTTGTTTCTTTTCCCATGGTTGAATTCTCTGTTTTAATAAGTCATTAATATATTGTAAAACTATACTTTTGATTATACAATAATCCCGCAGTTTTTTTTATGCCAACAAGCGCAGAACGAGTTTTTAAACTTTCTGTGAGGCTGGGATCCTAAGTGCTAAGACAATGGCAGATAATTGAAAACGTCCACAATAATGATAAACAAAACTACATTTAT
Source organism: Acartia tonsa (assembly GCF_053477335.1). NCBI lineage: Eukaryota > Metazoa > Arthropoda > Copepoda > Calanoida > Acartiidae > Acartia > Acartia tonsa. The sequence continues at coordinate 18,365,764 of NC_137271.1, read as the reverse complement.
GTAAAATCATTGGTTGAAAAGTTTAGAATCTACCAATTAGGAACCAGCAAATCAATATCAAATAAAAGTATCCAAGGTTTTTGAGCTAATAAATAGGATGGCATGGCTATCTATACAACTTTGGGTACCGGTGTAATTAAACAACAGATAAATCAATGGGATTTTATGAAAGGAAACAAAATCACAGATTCATAATGATTCATTCCTAGTGGGGACAGTATCAACAGAGTCCTCTAGATCATCTTTAGTTGTGTTTATATCACTCTCTTCGTTATCACTTGTGGACGTGTCAAGGAAATCTTTAGATATCTCAATAACCTGAATAGAAAATATATCTATTTGAAATTCAAATAATGATGAAATTATTTGTTAATAAGACTTTTGCTCGAAAATATTAGATGAATAATTAATTGTCCTATTTTTTAGTTGCCCGTTTACTGCTGTGTAAATTCTTTGTAAATCTATCTGTCATTAGAGAAGGATTTCTGAAACTGCTGAACCGAAACAGTTCTCCTTTACAGAGATCTGAACCTTTTTATAGTCACAGGAAAGGTTTATAACTATTTAAAGGAAGGGTGCGACCTCTATCCTCCAAAGAGATATCATCCCTGGAAAAAAACACTAAACTTTATTTTAAAACTTAAATTGAAAATAGAAGGTCGACTAACCCTCCCACCTTTCCTCAAGTGCCACTAGAGACCTGCCCGTTGATTGTCAAAGAAGTATTTTACCTTTTTGCCATTATTATACTTGACATCATCTGCTAGTTTAATAACATGAATGCCACCTCCACCATTGTGTTCATTCTCACCCTCACTCTCCTCCCCATCCTCCTCGCCATTGATGTCAATATCCTCAAAATTATTGACAACAAGATCAGTTTCAGTTTCAGAAAGATAGACGCTGTCGTCCTTGTTAAGCTTTACTTTTTCAACGTCTTTGGCAAGTGTATGTATTTCTTCTTCTTGTTTGTTTTCTTCAAGTGGCTTTTCTTCAGCAGGCTCTGTCTTTGATTCATTTAGTTTGGGTACATCAGTATCTGTTTCGTCTAAAGTTTAACAACGAATTAGTACTAGGACATTTATCATGGATCTAAAGGAATATGACAACGGCCCATAAATTTATATAAATTACGAATGGTGATACACAAAAATACCCCTTCTGTAGATTACAATGTATGGTAGAAACATCTAGACACTCATCTTAATGAAACAACCAATCAAAATTCAAGTCCCAAAAGTTGTTAAGCCAACGAATAAGAAAACGTTATTCTAAAACTTTGGGGACTAGAATAATAAACAACCAAATGTCCCCTCCCTCCCTGGAGTTCATTCTATCAATTGTTTTGGGGAAAATTCTGCCCTAACTTTGCTAATGTGGGGTAAAATAAAAGGTTATTGATTATTTTTTGTCCTATTTTCTCTCGAAACAAAAACTTGCATGAGAGATATTGCAACTCTAGAACAACTATTTTACATCTAACATAACTGCAATATAAACTTTCTATAAGCAAGAAAATTACCTTTTTCTGTAGCAATGGAATCAGAAGTAGGTTCAGTATTGTCTTTTTCTTTTTCAGAATGTTTAATTTCAACAGCTACAGTATTATCATCATCAGCTGTATCAGTTGTTTCTTCAGGTTTAGAATCTTGTTCAGTATCATCTACTGCTTCTTATATAAAAAAAAGTTTAATGGGCACAGAACTAAAGGAATCTAAAGGGATCAGATAATCGCAGATAATTGGATGTACTTCCCCAAAATTACACAAAATTACCCCTTTGTAGATTTTATTAGTGGTTGAAACGTGTGGACATTCAATTTAATGAACCAACCAATCAAAATCGTTAAAAAGTCACCAAAGTTAGGCCAATATTATTATAAAACTTTGGGGACTAATGTAATTAACAGCCCAATGTCTACTCCCTCCCAGTAGAATTCAATAATAAAAAAAGAGATTACTATAGCAATAGAGATTAAATTAATTTAACCCATTATTTTTCATGGATAAGCAATGGGTAATAAATTAATCTCTCAGCTAATAATAGGAGGAACATTTAAGGAAGCAGTTAGATTGATATAAAATAATATTCCTATCGCTAGGTTTCAGTACGTTCGAATGTAAAGATTCATTAAGCAATATCATTGGCTAAGGTACCTGAAAATTCTCATTAGATAAGATGTTCACCACAAATGGATTTATTATTACTTGAATTCTTAAAAAAACGTTTGCCTCACTAAAATCAGCGAGGCTCGCTAAAATTTAGAGAGGATAATTTTGCCTCACTAAAATTTTAGTAAGGCAAACTGATTTTGGTGAGGCAAAAGTTATTTTAAGAATTCACCTCAGATTATCCTATATATTAATAAAATGAAACTAGTAGCTGGCTAATATCTACACCCTTAAATCAATTACAAAAACCCAATCATAGATTACTCCTGAAAACTACTACCTATAGATCAAAATTAAAATATTTTTTATCACTTTGTACAGCTCAATTGAGATCTTTTAAGTGAACAAAATATTTAAAACATGTTAAACTTTGGGGACTAATAAATACATGTCCCCGGCTTCCATGATTACACAATTCATATTACCTTCATTTAGTTGAACATCAGGTACAGACTCATCTTTGTTAGGGATATTATCACAGTTAGCATCATCAGTGGTTTCAACAGCTGAGCTCTTTTCCTCCATCTTATCCTTGGTAGTATCATTTTCACCAGCTGATTTATTTTCTGTAGATTTTTCATCATTTGATTTGGCGGATTTTTCTGTGTCGTCGGAGACAGCTGTTTCTTCAGCTTTTACAGTATCTTCAACTGTATGGGGTTCTGTAGGTGCTTCATCTTTCTTGTTATTACCACTTTCTTCAGAATCTAAAATATTTCAATGTCTCAATTTTATAATTCAAAGCAGCCAATTTGTTGATTTATTCTTAGTTTAATTCTATTAAATGTGTGCATAATAAAATTATATTTATTTGTCTATCTTTTAGGTATAGTGTATGCATTCAGCTATTAAAAATTTTTTTTCCACTTTTATATTTTTGCGAAGGGCAGTACACGCAAACTAAATTTCGGTATGAAACTAAGGGGAAGTGGGTATCAAAGAGAGAAAATAAAGAATTTGGGTTTGATTTATGTACGTGGCTCTTGAGTTGGTCCTATTGGCTATAAAAGTGTCTCAGCCTAACCCATGACTACTTAGGTCCAAACTCTTAGGAAACTATTGCTAATCAATCAATTGCAGTGTATCTGTGAACCATAATAAAATTCCTACCTGGCTCCTCTATTATTTCCTCCGGAATATCATTCTCTATCTCCTCCCCACTATCATCACTCTTATCAACACTCTTAGCTTTGAATACAGGCTCAGTAGTGGCTGCTGCTGCCTCGTCACATGATTCTATTTTATCTTCTACAACTTCTATACATTTTTGTACAATAAGTTTATTTCCGTATCTTAGTAAAAGACAACTTTAGATCTTGATTAGGCCTTTTTCTTGTAAAAAATTACGCCCCTAGAGGCCTCTAGGTGAAGGTAAAATAATATAAAATATATATTTGGTTAGATTTTTCGATTCTTCTTGGGATGGTGGTGGTACCGCCCCCCCCCCCCCCCCCCCAAAAAAAAAAAGCTATACATCTTCCCATGACCTGAGAAGCTACATTGAAAAGGGAAAACGGATTGGTTCAGCGGTTAGGGAAATCCTTCGGAACAGAGTGACATACAGGCAGATATTCTATTACTTATATACCTATAAGGATTGTAACCAAACAAGATTTAACCCACAAACATGAAAAAAGCTACTTACCCCAGTGGGGTGCCCAAATTTTAGGTTAAACTTGGCTAATCATTAAGAAAACTATACAGTTGAAAGAGGTTTTTATCTATTGAAGTAATACAAAAATTTACTTGAGAAATCTTTACGCTATATTCAACTTTTAAAAAGAAATTGTACATTCCTAATTTGGCACTATTATCATTTTCAACATTGTCTTGACCCGCATCTTCAGCCACAGTGTCTGCAACAGGATCAGCTGTTTTTATGATATCATCAGAATCAGCTGATTTAGCGTCCTTAGCATCAGCTGTTTTAACTTCACTGTCCGCGTCTTGGTCAGCTGCTTTGTCTTCATTGGCTGTTTCTTCAGCGACATCATCAGAATCAGCTATTTTGGCATCTGTGACGTCACTACTTTCAGCAGGAGTGACGTCAACAGCATCAGATGGTTTGACGTTACTGTCAGCAGGAATGACGTCATCCGTTATAATTCCTTCTTCTCCGTCAGCTGTTATGACGTCAGCTTTAGATGGTGATGCTTCTGGCGGCTCAGAATTTAGGTCTGTGTCAAAATCATCTTCCACAGTGACGTCATCCTTATTAATGGATTTATTATTATTTAGATATTACACCAGATTAAAATGATTTCTAATAGAGAAGCGTGTAGCGGGCTAACATAATTATCTCAACCCTTTTACCCAGCGTTTCGGAGCCGTATAATTTTGATGCGGCTCCGGCTCCTACCTCAAAATTAATATATCAATTTTTGTTCATTATTGAATTTGATAAAATAAAATAAATAATATAAAATATTTTGCTTTTATTTGATTAAAGCTATATAAAAGTAGAAGGATGTGTGTCTATTTGTTAAGTAACAATAGTTTTTCAGTTTATTATAGAGAAATAGACCGTTGCTAAATTATAATATTACTTTAATAAATCAATTTTAGCTAATCTGGAGCCGGAGCCGTTTCTAACGAAAAATACGGCTCCGGCTCCGAAACGCTGCTTTTACCACACCCCATGCTTCTGGAACGAACTGATCAATAAATAACAGGGAAAACAGCAAACGTTTGCTGATTCGTTGGCTTAACAGCTTTGGGGACTTAAGTTAATTTTGATTACTTGGTTTATTAAGCTGAGTTGTCAAACGTTTTAATTGAATCACCAATTTTACACTACAAAAGGGGTAATTTTGTGCCAAAGCATTGGGGATGTATATAAATTTATCGGCCATTGTCTTATCCCTACATATCTATTTATACCTGAATTTCCTCAAATCTAGGATCCTCAAGTTGGCTATCGGAGTGTTCTCCATCAATGTCTCTTCCTGATTCACCTATAAAAAATTGTAACATTGCGCCACTTCTTTATTGAATCTTTCACTTAAGAAAAATTTATCGAAGGGGGGTGGGGGTTTAATGCAACCATCTCGTAATCAGTGAGCAAATTGCACTTAGAATTCGAATTTTGATCTAAAATTTTGCATGAGTAATCCTTGGTAGGTCTATTTTCCCTAAATTGAACAAAAAGTTGGAAAAGTAACGGCTAACGGCTGGCGGCTCAGCCGTTTTGCCATTTTTAAACTATTTTTAAGGCAAATCATCCCGAAACCTATCTCCACATAATACTCTTTGCTGCTCCAAAACGTTTTCAAACGGTTCTAGCCGCTAGTTAAAGCAAAAATATGTTTCAAAAGGTTGATTCCTACATAATTTATGGCAGATTTTTCTTAAAAATAGCCAAACATCGGCTAAACGGCTGAGCCGTTAGCCGTAAATTTTTCAACTTTTTGTTCGATTTAGGGAAAATAGACCTACCAAGGATCACTTATACAAAATTTCAGATCGAAATTCGAATTCTAAGTACCATTTGCTCACTGATTACGAGATGGTTGCATTAAAAAAAAAACTTATTTCATTAAAATTCAATTTCATGTGAAGTGTAGGTAGTAAAGTAAGAAATAAATGAATTTAACGACCATAATGAAAAAAAATTACAATTTAAAAATAACGCTCATAACAGGTTTGACTATTTTCAAAAATATGTAGTAAATTGCACTGACGAAAATACACCCACTGTACTTTTGCCGGATGTGCGATTAGCAGTCCCCCATGCAAATATGTTCATATTGTGTATCAATGGGCATATTATGAATGTGTTTCAAGAAAGAAACTAATAATTTTATATCTAGGAGACAGTAAAATGGCCAAAAACTAATACTTGAATCTAAAAATATTTTTTCAAATTGCGATGAAGGAGGCAAAAAAAAAGAGACCAAAACCATCCTATGAGCTAAGTGAATCTCCTCTTTAATTATGAACTTTATCTATTCAGTGGTTACCAAGAACTAGCTGCTTATAAAAAACTACCCTCCCCAAAATAGTTATAAGCCTTCCCAGAAACTATGAGAAGCTACCCTGTAAAGGAGAACCATAGTGGTTCAGCAGCGGTTAGCAAGATGGTACAAACAAACAGACAGACATTCTGTTACTTTATTACAAGGATATTGTGACTGACCTGCTGCCATTTTCTCCTTCTGTTCGTCCCAGCCCGAGATGGTGGAGATGGGTCGCTGTGACCGCTCAATAGGATCAGTCAGGGTGTCTGCCCGCCTTCTCTCGTACTGCTCGTACATGGCGCTGAACTGCAGCTTAAACTCTTCAAAACTTACCTATAAATAAAGTGTCAGTTGTAGTTTAGTAAAAAACAAGGATGACAACATCCATAAATAGCTAAAAACCTGCCTAAAAGCAGTCCGACTGACATGGATGTACTATACTCAATTATGCTCAAAATTGATGGGAATGTTGACAAGAAATTTCAGGCTTCTATCTTATAAAGCTGCCGAGAAAATCTTGTTTCCCCCTCAAAAAAGTTTTTGACAGACAGACGGAAATTTAAAATGAAATTATAGAGTAGCTTCGCTACTAAAAAAGGCGGTTTGCCTCAAAATGTCTAGAAGAGTTCAATACAGCCCAATCCCACCCCCACCCCTTAATTCCGTTTGTTTGTTTATTACTTCAGATCAGGTGGTTAGGTTAGGTTTTTATTTGGTACTTGGTACTAAGCAAACCTAGTACTTTATTTTTATACATTACCAGATTAAAGATTGTTAAACTAAATTTTGAATTTATTTAAAGTAAAAAATTGGCTGAAAGTTAAGTACATTCAAATTAAAGGTAGACAAAATTTAATTATTTTGGCTACAAAAAATTGTGAATTAAAAAACCCACTTCAACCCTAAACAAATTAAGATGTTTTTAAACTGATTTTTAATTTATTACCTACTCTCTAAATGATTTTAAAAGAGGTCAGAAAAAAAACCCATAAAATTATATCAAAAATTGTACAAAAATGTGTAGAATAAAAACATCCTTTTTGTCTGAAGTAATAGTTGAAAGCAAAAGTGTACAGATGTCAACCTCTAATAGATACCAGCAATATTAAGGGATAAGACAATGATAATTAATGATAAATTAATGTACATCCCCAATGTACAAAAATACCCCTTGTGTAAGTTACAATTAGTTGATAATTCGTTTGGACATCGAACTTAATGAAACATCAAATCAAAATTCAAAGCAAGTTTCCAAAGTTATAGAGCCAACTAATAAGAAAACGTTATTATAAAACTTTGGGGACAAGTGTAATCCTCCCTACCGGAATAGATACTGTGTAAGTACATGGTTAGTAGTACATTATACATATATATTATACATGTTTGCTGTAAATTACAATATATTAAAACTTTTAAAATCGCATATTAAAAGTTTTCAAACTTTGAACTAGTGAAACGTACCAAATTGTACTGAATATAAAGTTTTAACATGCAAATGCGTGTTCTACAAAGCTTCTGACTCGCAAAGTAGCAGGGATATAAAGGGATAAGACAATTTCTAATAAATTTATTTAAATCCCCAATGATGATACACAAAATTACCTCTTCTTAGATTGCAATTAGTTGCAAAAACGTTTGGACACTCAACTTAATAAACTAACCAATCTAATTTAATAAAAGTTCCCATGTTGTTAAGTCAACGAATAAGATAACGTTATCATTCAATTTTTGGGACTACTTAGTGTAAACAACATTTTTAGCTTTAAGTTAAAGGTTCGAAGCCTAGCAAAACCTACCTTACTGTGAACAATAGCCAGAGTATCAACCCAAACTCTCCATCCACCATATTCAAACTTGATAGCATGATGTAACAACATCCTAAACAAAAAATACCTCATTAGGAATTATAATTAAATACAGTAAAACTGTTCCAAGCAAATATATTAGAAAATAACGTTCAACATATCCTTACTTAATAGAAAATCATCATTGATACATAAAAAGAAACAAGAAAGACAACACACAGAGCACAAAAAAGGAATGATCGAACAGGCAAAGAGAATTAAAGAAAAAACGTTTCGTTAGATACAATATAAGGGGGGGGGGGGGGTTAATGCAACCATCTCGTAATCAATGATTAAATGGCACTTAGAATTCGAATTTCTTCGAAATTTTGCATGTATAATCCTTGGTAGGTCTATTTTCCCAAAATCGAACAAAAAGTTGAAAAAGTAACGGCTAACGGCTGGCGGCTCAGCCGTTTTGCCAATTTTTTGATATCTTAAAAGCAAATTAGTCACGAAACCTATCTCCACGTTATACATTTTGTGGCTCAAAAACCGTATCAAACGGTTCTAGCCGGTAGCTGTTGGTACTAGAAGTTTAACAAATGGTTATTGCTATCATTTAGGGAAAATAGACCTTCCAAGGATTACTCATGAAAAATTTCAGATCGAAATTCGAATTCTAAGTGCCATTTAATCATAGATTACGAGATGGTTGCATTAACCCCCCCCCCCCTTATATTGTATGTAGCATGAGAGACATACCAACAGACAAAAGTAAATTATTAATATACTGAAAGCTCATTAGTATAAGAAATCTTCACAAATAAATTCAGCCGCCATACTTTAAATCACCTTCTTTGCAAATATTCCAGATGAAAATTCCAATTAAGAGAGCAAGAACAAGAAAAACCAAATGCAAAGTTGTATAACCTGAAGAGAGTGAAGACCATGTCACTAATCTTCTGATCTGTATCATTGCTGGGATGAATCACAGCCATGGATATCAACCATTCCTAGGCAAATAAGTCATATGTATCAGGGATCTTGATTTATTACACTTTGAAGATAAATTGACCACTTCCCAAATTACGACAAACAAAATTACCCCTCTCGTAGACTTTAGTTATTTGCGGATAAGTTTGAACACTGAAGGTTTGCACAACCCAATCAATCTCCAAAGATTTCACCTTAGGAATGAGTCTTACAAAATATGGAAACTAGCATAACTTTACATTCTATGTCCCCTCCCTCCCTGATTTTAACAAAGGATAAGACAGTTGGGTATTGTATTTTCTAAGTTATTATTATTACAAAGAATTTCCATTTTAAACTTTAATTGACAGATAAACAAATCCTATTAGACCTGTACAAACCAAGGTTTAAGTTACCTGCCAAACGCTCATTTGAAGTACAGTTCTTCTATTTTCTCTATTGTTATTGCATAACAGAGTCATGTCGGAAAGGAACAACTTCTTTACATCTAGTAGTTCAGGACAGTTCTAGAAAAAATTTAGATTTAGAAGATAGATAAAAACAACAAAAGAGAGAGTAAGAAAAATCATGAAAAAAAGATTTAAAAGTAAGTAACAAAATTAATCCTTCTGTAGATAAAATATTGGTTAGAAAATGTGGTACAAACCAATCAAAATTTAATAAAAGTACTCAAAGTTTTTGAGCCAACAAATAGGTTAATGCTGTTTGAAACTTTGGGTACCAGTGTGATTTTTGTCAAATGTTCCCTTTCTCCTTGGAATTATCTAAGTATGAAAAGGACAAAAAATGATTAAAAAAAACTATAAATTATTTTTTCCTTGTATGAATAAAAAATAGTAAATCCTGAAAATCTGTGTATACTTTTAACAAGTTTTGCAGAGCTCAAGACTAAAAACTTTTAAAATTTTATCCTTTTAACAAAGAGTTACTTTTTGCAAGGAAACTTTAAAAGGGTGACTGAACTTTTATAAAAATTGTTCAAAAAGTAATATTCGTATTAATATTAATATTGGACAGAAAAAATCATACTCGTCCTATTTTTTAATAAATAATAATAACGCCCCCAAAAATTAATTTTTCGGCAAAGCTTTAAGACAGTCATGTATTTAAACCTAAACAAAAGCACAGTGCTCTCACTCTAACCTACTACTTGATCATCCCACCCCCCTACATATGCTTTATTTTCAACTTTGAATAAACAACATGTCCCGCGGGAACCTCTAACCCTACTTCTCATCTAAACTTAACTTTACCTAACCTAACCTTAAACTAAGCATCAAAATACATTTTTTTTCTCAAAAAGATAGTTTGTTGTCTAAAAACAATCTACAAGAAACCTCCAAAAACACACACCAAAATTTTGTGACAATGTTTAAACATTTAACTTATAAAATCTTGATATTTTCTTCTTTACAGTTTTCTTTGTGTGTGTGTGTGTATGTGTGTGCGTTTGTGTGTTTGTTTGTGTGTGTGTGTGTATGTGTGTGTGTGTGTGTGCGAGTAATAAAACTTTACAACTTAATTTTTCAAATAAAAACTGAAAAGTTGATTGAAAAGATTTAATTTCAAAAAAGAAAAAAATATAAAGAGACAAAAGTTTTATGTAGAGTATAGAGGGAAGTATAACAAAACAAGGACGTCTAAGCTATTAATATACTTTTTGTGGGAGGGGGGAATAAAAACTCAGATCACCGTAGTGTTTGAAATTAACTTAAGTGACAATACAACATTTTTTCTACTGATTTTGGTAGAATTTTATACAGAAAGAGAGGGGTAGGTTTCTGGTAAAATCCGTAAAGGTTAAGTGTTATAAGTAAAAAAACAGTAGTAGAACGATAAAAGTTTATGTTAACTTTTTACAAATTTTTTGTCTATAGTTCTTTTCAATAAGAAATACACATATTTAGTGAATATTATCTTTCTACTACTATTTTTAAGCCTTAAAACACACACCTTTGCGGATTCTACCAGAAACCTACCCCTCTCTTTATACATTTTTATATCCGCGGAAAGCTATTTATAATACGATACAATAAACAACGATTATAATTCTTTTTAAAAAACTATAATTGAAATATTTATTAAAAAAATCCTTACCTTGCTTTGTCTAATAAGTTGAGCAGATACTTTCAACATCACTAAAAAAAGAAAATTGTTTAAGTACTTAATGTTAAAACAATAAAAAAAATAATCCTATTAGGTAAATAAAGTAGTAAGGTTTTTTTTCAACCGAACCATTGCTTCATATATGTCAAATATATGAAAAAATAATCGTACACACGGACAATACAATTCAATGATTATGTTCGCTGCAATAAATGTAAAAATATGAGTTGGGAAAAGATTTATCGCCGTCAATAAATTATTCATAGTTTACCATTTCATGATTTTTCATTTTTTTTATTCTTTCTACATTTATAACATTATGTTACTTCAGATATTTTTAGTAGCAAATCATTTCTACAATGCTAGATTATCCGTTCTCTATACCATTCAGTTTAAAGAATATTAGTATTGCACTATATTATTCTTTAAAACCTTGCAGATATGTTCATTGTCGCTTTAGTCTTAACGGTGTATCCCCATAAAAAAAGTAAAAAAATGTAGGATCTTGTTAACCGCTAAACCGATATAGTTCTCCTTCACAATGAAGCTTAAAGGAAGCCTGCAGGAAATATAGCGCTCAAACGGCTAAAAGACTGCCACAAGTAAATCCAATATCCCAATTTTCAACTCCCTAATATATAAAATGTCATTTTAACTGAAGGCTTCAAATTTGGGGTATTGGGACTACTTTGGGCAGTCTTTTCGCATTTAAAGTAGGCTTCCTTTAAAATTAGATTCATGCAAATCTGACGTAATCCAAGTCCAATTTTACTAAAGGGGCCAGCTTTCATGTATGTTGTCATCTTTCTGCTTTTTAAAATATAAATATTTTATAATGGTATTTATTCTCATAAACAAAGTTTAAGTACACAACGTTTCCAAGAAAGGAGAAAGTAGTAAGGTTCTTTGTCTGAAGCTTAGGATTCCAATAACTACTAACCGATTGGAATTTATATTTAAAGTTAGCTTCTCATTGGTCCTATGATGAATTTAGGATATCTTATTTTCAGATTTATGTCTTGGGTTGGTTTTAGACTAGTAGTTAAAATAGAAAAGAAGGAAACTTACTTGGGTTCTCAAGTCTAAAATGTGGTTCGGGCTGGGCATGCTTCTCATAGATTATCTCCTAAATACATAAATAGATAGATAATTACATTGATAGATAGATACATGTGAGAAAGATAGCTAAATAAATTGATATATGTATAGATAGATAAATAAAATGATAGATAGATAAATACATGGGTAGATAAATAAATCCATTGACAGATAAATAGATACATTGATATATAGATAGATAGATAGATAAATTGATAGTAACATAGATTACTTTAGTAGATAACTATTGGATTCAAGGTCAAATGCTTCATTAAATAGATGGACACTACCTGTCCGACGTGTTCAGTCAAGATCTCGTAAAGAACATTATAAACAGGCATTGTCAGATAAATGGATGGATGGGTTGAGAGACTAATGGATGGATAGATAGATATCTACGCTACCTGTCCCACGTGTTCAGTCAAGATCTCGTATAGAACATTATAAACAGGCATAGTGAGATATTCATCATGTACCAACAGTTTCTCAACTAACAAACTGTATAAATTATGCGGATTCATCATGTCGTACCTAAAATTTTAAATAATCAATAATAAAATTCGTTCATTTTTTTACCTTGGTTTTAAAACATTATATTTAATTAGGGCATTACCTTTAATTTAGAATGCTTTACGACAAATTGAAAATCATTAGGCAAACTTTTTTAAGATTAAAGTAAAATACTAGAGGGAGAAAGGGTTATATAATTGTATCTCCCAATCGCAACCACCTTGCTCAACCTTTCTATTAGGTCATTGTAAATCAACCAATAATGTCGCTTATATTAACACAGCCAAGTGACAGAAAATAATTTAGAAGCAGACGAAAGAGGTCTTTGAAAAATGAAGGGAGGTAGTTGTCTTTATATACATCTTTAATATAGATCTGTTATTTAAAGTTTTAATTGACGTATTTTTGACCTAATAGCATTTGAGAGAAAAAAAAAACAATTTAAATAATCAAAATCGATTAATATTATATAAAAAAAATCTTGCATAACATCGTATCACAGACAATTTTCCACGAATTTTAAAATAAAAATCATTAAATTATTACCAGTTTTGTAAGCCCGGATCTCCAGTCTCGAAAGTCTAACAAAACTGATATAAGTTTTCATTTTAATATCTGCGGAAAGCTGCCTATAATACAATGCGATAAATAACTATTAAGTTACAACTTACTTCCTCTTGTGCGTGGATCTTGAAAGGAAAAATCCTAACAGTTTCAATGCTTGGAGGCGAATGTCCTAAAAAATAAAATTACCATGGATAGAAAAAATTATTTATATTGAAAAGAAGCAACAAAAATTGTCAAGCGCTCTATTAAGCTTATTTTAGAATGACTGCTTTCTAACCTATCCGTCAATAGCATACAGACAGACATGTAGACATTTAGAAGCATAAAGAATCTTTGCTATTGGTACTTTCTAGTGTTGTAAACCTACCTTTGTTGTATGTAAAAATTCTGTATACGAGCAGCCAATTTATTATCTTAATGCCTTAAAACTAAATGTGACCAAAAGTCAAATCTAACCTGAGATTGTGACTCAAGAAGCTTGAATACTGTCTTCACGCCACCCTGAAAACAAATATAGTTAGTTGATTGATTGATGGTTTCTTAAAGTTTGGACCTAAGACTACTCTAAAGGTCCGCTTAAAAATCTTATTTATTTTCATAGCTTCAATTCATTTTAACAATAACTCTGTAATACAAAGAAGTTTTTTTGTTAGTCCGTTAAGAAGTCGCTAACCACTTGGTTGCAGGGAGTAAGGGAGGGGACAATGGGCAATTAATTCAATATAAGAGTTATCAAAGAAAGGGCATGAAATCCAGTTTAATCCAATAAATTTGTAGGAATTATAAAGGGATTGTTAATTGAATAATAGATTTCCATAGCGTCATGTAAAGTGAAATAACAACTTGTTTTTGATGAAATATATTGAGGTTTTTTGGTGTGATTTTTATATTAAAAGATTATTGGACCCGGCCAGCTGCTAGCAAGAATATGACTGCCCCTTTTTATTCTGTTTATTTCCCTTGCCCCCTTGCCCCCATCTCCCTTCTCCCCGTCTGCTACATTCCAAACTAACACAACGAGTGTTTATTTCCCTTGCCCCCACTTCCCTTAACCCTTCTCCCCGTCTGCAATATTCAAAACATACATAACGAGTAGCGGCATTTTATGCGCAAGTCCCCAAACTCAGTCAGAAACTGCTAAATTCTTGCACATTCCCTTTAAGCCAGTCCCCAAAGTCTGAGACTCCTAAAAATTGAATATTCGATCCATTGTCCCATTTTAAAGGATGCCCCTAGAGGCGTTAATTGCAGGCGCTAGCCATATTATTTAAAGTAGTTAGCTTTTTTATCTGTAGCGAAGAATCTTGCTGATCGCTGAACCGATATGGTCCTCCTTTACAGTGATGCTTCTGATGGGTTTAGTTTCAGGCTATTTTTCGCCCATCCAAATCCCTTTAAATATAGAGCACCTAGATGCGCAGGGGCGCAGTGCAGCTGCTAGTAACTCCATAATATATGGAGGTATGTTTTTCTGTCTGTCTGGACTCGCTAACAACTTGGCACAATGAGTACCTCATTCAGAGTAACATATAGGGTCCTTTTAATTATTTAATTATTTCAATAAACATTAAAGATGCCGCTTAACTGCTGAACCAATATGGTTCTCCATTACAGTAACACTTCTTATTGGTTTAGGGAAGGTTTATAATCATTTTGGGGGAGGATATCTATTCTCCACCCTCCAAATAATTTCCACTCCCAACTTTTTTTAAATTTTATTTTTAAAACTAATTGAAAAAGGGGGGGGGGGAGAATACACCCAGGGAGCAAGGGAGGGGACAATGGGCAATTAATTCAATTTAAGAGTTTTTGAAGAAAGGCCATGAAAACCAGAATAATCCCGAAAATATGGTGGAAATTGTAAAGTGATTATTGATTAAATCTAGAAAACCATAAACTAAGAAAAAAGTTCCAAGAAAAAAAGCAATCATTTGAAAATAAGATTACTAGTATTACAGACTGACATAACCATTCTGTAATTAATTACTAGAAATATTTCCCTGGATCTCTTCAGATGACAGGGAAAGAGAAAAGAGATTTGGGGGCAAGTAATGTGAACACGGAAAAAAGGGGCAGGCAGGCGTGTAGCTGGATGGGCAAGTATATGACCCGCACGCCTTCCTGCCCCTTTTTATCCTGTTTATTTCCACCACCTCCCTTCTCCATTTCCCTTTCTCGTCTACTTTTAAAAAGGAGGTGGGGATGAAGGGAGTGAAATATAGTATGGGAGGGGGGCCGTGTATTTATATTTGAACTACTTTCTGTCTGCAAAACTATATATATTCAAAACTAACATAGCGAGTAACGGCATTTCTTGCGCAAGTCCCCAAACTCAGTCAGAAACTGCTAAATTCTTGCACATTCCCTTTAAGCCAGTCCCCAAAGTCTGAGACTCCTAAAGATTGAATATTCGATCCATTGTCCCCTCCCTTACTCCCTGGAATACACCCCTTCCAACTTGAGTACATTCTGTATCAAATAAAGTGGTTAATAACAAAATCCACTCAATATTACAATTGCAACCATAAACTTTGCAAATATTCATGCAAATTTTAGTATTAGGTATATTTGCTTCACTCTTAAAACTCAGAGATCTCAAGTGATAAGACAATGGACGATAAACTGTACATTGATGATGCACGACTTAATCCTTTTTGTAGTTTCATTACGCTGAAAAAATTGGACACTGATAGTTTGAACCAACCAATTAAGATTTAATAAAAGAACCGTAAGTTTTCAAGCCAACAATAAGAAAACGTATTTATAAAACTTTGGGAACCTTCGCCTAAAAATTACAAAATCAACATTTCTTGATTGAATGAAAAACAAAACAACCCTAAAATCAAAAACACCATTTTTCAAATAAAATATCTATGAAAAAGATTAATAGTTAGTAAAACTATATTTCAAATAAAGTTCAACTTTGATGTGAATACTGTGGTTCCATGAAATGAGTAAATATTCCAACCAAATAACCTCTACAAATCATATCTCAACAAATTTTAGCAAAAATGTCATGTATTTCAGTAGGGAAATTAATCTTAGGTAGCTAAATTTTCACTTTATTGACTATGGAAAGAAAAACAGTTTTATCTTCTTTTTTTATAAACAAAAACGACAAGTATTGAGACAAAATGTACTGTTTTTCAAATCCTATCATAAAAAGTTACAATTCTAACCATTCTACAGATAAGGTTCTAACTTCTCAATATATAAAATTTTGCCTAGGTCCCGATATGGATTTAGGCTGCTTTTTAAATCTATGACTTGGAATGTTTTTTTACTGCTTTTTCTCCTCATAATACCCTTAGGTGTCAGTGGCGCAGCCGCTGGTCACAATCAAATTTTTCTTTTATACACAGATTTATTTTATCCCCCTTAAACAATAACCTTGTTTGTTAACCTTCATGTGTGTGTGTGTGTGTGTGTGTATGTGAGTATTAGTGTGTGTGTGTGTGTGGAAATATTTGGACCCAAGGGAATAGTCTGAACATTACTTGTTGAGAAAACATATTTGAATTCCACATGGAATACAGAGACAGTTACAATTAATTTTTAAAGAAAGTTTGTTTGTGTTATAATAATGTAGTTTTGTTTCGAACGTGGTTTTAACAAACAGATCATATTAATTTCTGTGTAACAATTCTAACATTACAACATCCTGCAGGGGGGGCATCACCTAAAATAACATCCTAAAAGATACTGTGAAAATACAACTAAACGCCTCTTAAGTGTCGTTGTCACGAAAGGGAATATACCCCAATATTCAAGTAACGAAGCACAAAAAAATTTAATCGTGGATGTGTAGTGTAAAAACAGACAAAATGAGTTGTAGAGCAGGTGTTCAGTTAAAGAAAAAAAGATACAGCGTGGCCACATTTTTCAGTATACTGAAAATATTTAGTATTTTTCAGTATTTGGAAATTGGGGGTTCAGTATTTTCAGTAAATACTGAATATTCAGTATTTGAAAATTTTATTTAGTATTTTTTAGTTTTTGGAAAATTTCATGATTCAGTATTTTCATTATTACTTAAATTCCAAATTTTTTTGCATAAATAAGATGTTTTTTCCAGTAGTTGATGTTAGATTTTTTTTGGCGCTTCGCGCCTCACTTTACTTTCCTTTAAATTACCCTATAACTTTGTACATTAATTTTGCTTTTTTTATGGTAATATACATTTTTTTTTCAATTTCATCTCAAATATAATTTTTTTTAGATATTTGAGATGCTTTAATACAGTATTTTTTTCAGATATTTTTTTTTGTCTATTAATAGAATGAATAATCTAAGGTGAGTACTTTGCATGATTATTGAAGGTAAAGTTTTTTAGCATGCTCTTAACTCAACTAAAAAGTATTTAAGTTTTGTAATAATTTAAAATATTTATCCATAGACGTCCAAGGGGGGGGGGGGGGTAATGAGGTATTTACCCCCTCCAAACAATTTTGGGGGGGTAAATACCCCCCAAAATAAAAATTTCTAACATAAAATTTTTTTGCGCCGCATTTTTAATACCTATTATTTAAGAAAATTTAAATTACCCCCCCAAAAAAATTTTACCCCAGGGGTAAATTTTGGGGGGGGGGGGTAAACAAAATTTACCCCTGCCAACAGATTTTAGGGGTGGTAATTACCCCCCCCCCCCCCAAGCAAATTTTACCCCTGGGGTAAAAATTTTGGGGGGGGATAAAATAAATTTGCGGCGCGCTTCGCGCTCCATTTTACACACCCCCCCAAAAAAAAGACTGGACGTTTGTGTATTTATCAGTCATTTTCTGCTTAATTGGTGCAAGAAAATCTAAGAGGCAAAATTAAAAGATCTTTAAAATATCCCCCTAATAATAAAGCTATGATATATGAAATCTTGAAATGAGGAATCATATAAAAAAATACTTATTCAGTATTTGTATTTTTTTGTTCAGTATTTCAGTATTTTTTCTTATTTTAGGATTCAGTATTTTCAGTATTTCCTTTTTTTTCTTCAGTATCAGTATTTTTTTGGTTGTGGCCACACTGAAGATATAATATGCATTTAATTTTTTTGTAAGCATGACCGACGGACTAGGTAAATTGATGCTCATTGATACAAGGAACCTTCTCCAAAAATTTTAGATATTTATCTTAAAAAGCAGCCGAGAAAATCACATAGCATACGGATGGACTGACAGAAAGTAAAGTTACTTCATTTCTAAAGATTAAAGTTTGAGTATTTGTATAAGTGAAAAGTATTCTTAATCCACGGAAATCATAAAAACATTTATGCATTTGAGAATTACAGATTTTTACATAAAAATTCAAATTTTTTTTATATGAGGTAGGTATATTTTTTTCAAAAGGGAGGGGCGGATGTGCCATTTTTTGAAATCAAAAGTAAAACGCGCATGATCTCAGCCCATAAAAGAGTTACAGCTCTAAAATTCGATACAGTAGTTGTTTTTGTAGAGAACAATATGGAACTGTGAAGAAACGGCGACAGAACCGCCGCTCCCGCCGAAAACCGCCGAATTTATTTTTACATTTTTTCGCCAAATTAGACAGTTCTCAATTATCTGAGATGAACTTTTTTCTCAATATTAAAAAAAATGCAAGTGTAAAATCTTACAAGTGTCAAGTGAAAATATAAGGGAAATTATTGAAAATTGTCTATTAAGGCGAGAAAAGATAAAAAAAAATCTCGGCGGGAAACGGCGGTCTTCGGCGGGAGCGGAAGTTCCACCGCCGTTACTTCACAGTTTCATATTGTTCTCCACAAAAAAAAAACTGCTGTGCCAAATTTTAGAGCTGTAACTCGTTTATGGGCACGTTTTACTTTTGGTTTCAAAAGTGGCACATCAGCCTCCCCCCTTATTATCTGACTTGTACACATTACTAAATCAGGAAGACGTATTGTATAATAAAATCAGGGATCTAAAGGGACTAGACAATGGCTAATAAATTGATGTACATCCCCAGCGATGACACACAGAAATAATTCTTTTGTAGATTACAATTAATGGTTAAATAAAACGTTTGGACACTCAAACTCATGAACCAACCAATCAAAAGTAGTTAAGCCAACGAATAAGAAAACTTTCAAATTTCAAAATTTCAATTAATTTGTTAAAACCTCTAAATGTCCCTAGAGAGAACGGAGCCGCTAGTCGTCTTATAAAGAATGCATATTTATTAAAGTATTTGATTGCTTTCTTCATTAAAATTTATCTCTTGCTATCAACATTTGAACTTTCATGGCATCTTTGCATCGCTTCCGGTCCTTTTCTCCAAAATAATTTTAATTATCCCTTTATCCCTAGTTAGAAAAGCTCGAAAAGTTTAGAAAAGAAGTAATTAGAAAAGATAATGAAAATTACGTAAAAAGATAACTTCTCGAGTAAGTTAGCAAAAAATTAAATAAATTTGAAACTTTTGTGGTCAAATTAACTCTTAATTGCGTTTTATATATTAACATAAGATTTTCAATTATAAAAAGAAATTAAAATATACATATATATTAAGGTTTTTATATCTAGCTAACCACTGAACTGATTGAGTTAAAGATTTTGCCAGTATTGTGTTAGGCCATTTCATTTTAAATCAAAGACTTGTGCTATTTTAAGGCTGTTTTTTTCTTTTTAAGAGAGTGTGTTTTTACCTAGAGAGAAAGGGGGGGGCAATGGGCTGTTTATTACACTAGTCACCAAAGTTTCATAATAACGTTTTCTTATTCGTTGGCTTAACAACTTTGGAGACTTTTACTGAATTATAATTGACTGGTTTATTGAGTTGAGTGTTCAAACGCTTCAACCCTTAATTTTAACCCACAAAAGAGGTAATTTTGTATGTCTTCATTAGGGACGTAAATCAATTTATCGGCCGTTGTCATGTCCATTTAGAACCCTGGTATTTACCAGTATATCAATGTGTATAAAACATTACACATATTTTGAACCAACCAATCAAAATTCAATAAAAGTGCACAAGTTAGAGAGTCACAAGGTTAAACTTTGGGTACCAAGCTCGCTGAGGATGAGGTAATAATTAGGAGCTATCATAAGATGGGTAGAGGGTTAAGTCATAATGTACTTGAACATAGAGCTTGAGCTCGCCCTAGTGTCTCAACCTACTCCAAGATGACTTAGTTCTTGACACTAAAAAACTATAGCTAATCATTCAGAAAAAAACAGCCCAATATAGTTGGTTCATTAAATGAGTGTCCAGACGTTTCCATAATTGTAATCTACAGGTGGGGTAATTTTGTTTATCATTATTTTGGGGATGTTCTCAATTTATCGGCCGTTGACTTATCCCTTTAGATCCCTGCCAATATACACTCCCTCCCTAAATATTTATTTTATTCAATAACCACCCCTATCATACTATGACCTGTTTTAAATATTATAATGTTATAAATAATTAACTAAATGGAATGTAGCTTGGGTAGCACAGGTGTATAGAGTTAAACGCTTTGTTAAAGTCTAAAGTGCATAAATTCACTCCATACATTACACAGCACATACATAAAATGCAGAGATCTTAATGGATAAGACAATGGCCGATAAATTGATGTACAACCCCAATATTTATACACAAAAACTCTTTCTGTAGATTTCAATTAGTTGTTAAAAAGCTTCAACACTTAAATATATTGAACCAAACAGATTAAAATTCGATATAGTTCCTAAAGTTGTTCAGCCAATAAATAACATGAGTTATTAATATTGTTAAGGTAA
This sequence comes from Acartia tonsa, assembly GCF_053477335.1. Lineage (NCBI taxonomy): Eukaryota > Metazoa > Arthropoda > Copepoda > Calanoida > Acartiidae > Acartia > Acartia tonsa. The sequence continues at coordinate 18,344,864 of NC_137271.1, read as the reverse complement.
AAATGTTCAATCATGAGATTAAAGCCAGTTTTTTTAACCCATGCCTTCGGCATCTCGGGGTTAACAAAACTTGTTTTAATCTTACAATTGTACATTTTTATATCCGCGGAAAGCTGTTTAAAGTACGATGATATAAATAACTATACCTTAGCATCAAAAGCTGGAACTAGACTGGCAGGATGATCATTCATCAACTGGATCAGGATACCCAACACATCTTTCACATTCTCATCCTAAATTAAAATAATTTAAATCTTCACGAAAAACCAGCAATTTTATTTTGGGTGCTACTCCCTTAGTTCTACCTAGAGATAATTGGGTAAAATCTTTTTTTCTGAGTCAATAATAATTATCCTAAGTTTTGGTAGGTATATTTCATCTTTTCCGCCGCCGCTTTTACTTTAACACCAGATTAGTTTTCCTGTCTTTCGAAATTCAATAGAAATACAGAAAATCAGATAAAAAACGCTAAAATACGCTAATTTTTAAAAGTTAGACAGACAGACATACATGCCTTATAAAGATACTTCATAGAATGACAAAAAAATATTTTTTTAGTTTAGCTCCAAATCCCATTAAATCCTAAATAAATAAAACCGGTTCTATTGCCAATAATGAAAAAATAACATATGGTATTTAGTATTTAATTTCATATCCTTGGAAATATTTAAATCTCTACCTGGTGCACAGTTGTGAGATAGTTTAGTATTGCTTGTAATTCATCGTCCTTGGAACCAGACCCAAGCATAACCAGTTTCTTCACAAATTGCAGGATGTACGACCTGTAAAATAACATTAAAAAGTATAAGACAACCGCCTGTAGATTAAAAAAAGATTGGTTAAAAAATTGGGCCCTAAGGTTTGCACGACCCAAAATCCACAAAGTTTTTAGCTAACACGTGAAGGATCGTGTTTAGGAAACGTAAGAACCATTATAATTTTAAGTCTAATGTCCCCCCTCCTAAATAACAATTACATTCTCAAACCCAGATATTCAATCATAACCTGTTTCTATACAAATTGCAATATGTTTAGTACATTAATACGGGGTATGCATTATAAGTTCTAAAATGAGAGCCATTGGCATTGGAGAATCCAATTCGCTACTTCGTTTTCTTTCCATGATCCAAATGATCTATTTATATTTGTTACCAAGAGTTTCGTCCCTAGCATCTAGAGGCTCTGTATTCTCAATAGAGGGAAGAGAGGGGAAAGACAATAGTCTAAAAACATCCCAAGACCTATATGAATCTTCCCCAAAATAAAGAACTCAACTGGTTCAGTGGTTACAAATATCTAAACTAACAATCAAATAAAAACCCTACTACTTTAATCTTATGGTCTTATTGTTTCAAAGTCTACTACTTTTGAAAGTAATAGTTCTTTATTTGTAAGCAATGCAGAAAAAAAAGCATCAATCTATATCTGTTTAAGATTAGAAAGGTATATAAAGTCCATTATAGTCTTAAATGCAGAAATAAATAAATCTTTTCTCACACCCATTCCATGCCAGAGATATAAAGGGATAAGACAATTCCGATAAATTGATATACATTTCATACAATGATGGTACACAAAACTACCCCTTTACAATTACAATTACAATTAGTGGTTGAAACGTTTGGACACTCAACTAAATGAACCAGCCATTCACAAGTTAATAAAAAGACCCCAAAGTTATCAAGCCAATGAATAAAACTTTTGGGATTGGTGTAATAAACAGTCCAATGTCCTCTACCTCCCTGATTACATTAATACATATGCACAACTATTCACCAACAGGGAAAGAAATTCAGAAATAAGGATGACAACAGATCTGTAAGTAGCAGAGAAATTAAGGGACAAGACAATAGAAAATAAATTTATAAAAACTAAATGACACCTTCTGTAGTTTTATATCATTTTGGCTGAAAAGATAGTACATTACTAGTTAGAACCAACCAATCAACATTTAAAAATAGATCACAAAACTTTTATAAAAAGCCAACAAATTAGAATATATTCTCGTTTTATTAGAAATCTAAACCCCGAACCACTTCATTATGCAATCTACATTTTCCTGGATATTTTGTCTACGGTAGTCCATAAGTGTACAGCTTTACAGTACATTGTTTCTATTTGTTAAAGCAACACGTATGATAAAAGAAAAAGATTCTGTTTAAAGTAAAATGCTTATATTTCAATCAAAATCTATATTTTTGTATTTTTTACCGATCCACGTCATTATGCAAATCAAAAGAAAATCAATGAGAAAACGTTTGTTTTGCACTTTTCTCCACTTTTAAAAAATGATTCTGATAAAATAACAATTTTTTAAGGGATTTATGCATTAATTATAATGAAAAACAGTTTCAGGTAGATTTTAATGATTTTTCTAAATAAGAAATAATTGAAAAAAAGAAATTCTATCCTTATCACTTTAGAGGACAGCTGCTGACCCCCAGTCTTATGGATGAAGCTAAATACATGTTAAAGATAAAAATTACCCTGAAAAGTATACAAAAATGTTTTTTGATGTGTTAAAAAAATCCATTTTAAAATCTTGATTTTGAGGATGATGGCCTTTAAGATGCTCTTACTGGTGGTGAAGGTGAGCTAAATGTTATCTAAGTACATGACCATTACAACAACTTGTCTATTAACCTATGTACCATTTTTTGTAGTCATAGCAGCCTCCAGTGGAGCCTCTCGACATGAAATATAACCATTATCTAAAAACTACATTATTTACTTTATGAATTTTAGTAATTAAAATTGCAATTTTTTTCTTTTTTAATATTGCTTGGCTGGAGGCTGCTATGACTACAAAAATTGGACCATAGTTCAATATATAAGTTTTCTTCAAGGGCATGCACTTTGATAACATTTAGCTCACCATCACCACCAGTAAGAGCATCTTAAGGGCCATCATCCTTAAAATCAAGATTTTAAAATGGATTATTTTAACACATCAAAAAACATTTTTGTATACTTTTCAGGAAAATTTTTATTTTTTACATGTATTTAGCTTCATCCATAAGACTGGGGGTCGGCAGCTGTCCTCTAAAGTGTTAGGGATAGAATTTCTTTTTCTCATTTATTTCTTATTTAGAAAAATCAATAAAATCTACCTTAAACTGTTTTTCATTATAATTAATGCATAAATCCCTTAAAAAATTGTTATTTTATCAGAATTAATTTTTAAAAGTGGAGAAAAGGGCAAAACAAACGTTTTCTCATTGATTTTCTTTTGATTTGCATAATGACGTGGATCGGTAAAAAATACAAAAATATAGATTTTGATTGAAATATAAGCATTTTACTTTAAACAGAATCTTTTTCTTTTATCATACGTGTTGCTTTAACAAATAGAAACAATGTACTGTAAAGCTGTACACTTATGGTCTACCGTAGACAAAATATCCAGGAAAATGTAGATTGCATAATGAAGTGGTTCGGGGTTTATTACATCTATTGTGTAATGAACGAAAGAGATTATTGATAGTAATCTCCACATGTTGTTGTTGTTGTTATTAGCCATCAGGAGCTAGATTCTTCATACAATATATCAAGGAATTCCGCACATTTTTTGGGCTTCGTCCATAGATTGATGGGGGTTAACCTAGTAGGTTTCGTCGGGCAGTTAAAAACTTGTACAGTGGTGTGGTCCTCGAGGTTACAATCTGTACATTTGGGGTCAATTCTCTGGTCAATTCTGGCTAAATATGATTGTAGGAATTGGCTGTACCCTGACCTTAGCTGAGTAATCTCCACATAATAATAAGCTCTCGAACTTTAATTAACTTCCTCGAAACAAGTTTCAGTAGGCGTGAGATTAGAGTAGCTTCGCTAATTACTGTCTGAGGTGAAAAAGAATAATTAAACAGCTTAAGCACCGTTACAATGTTGTTATTTTTCTTTTTAGAATATAAATCCCTCCTTGCAACTAAAGATATCTTTCCAAGGGGTTCAAAAAAGCAATTCTTTACTTTTTTGCATTGATTTTTGTTTTTATTTACACAAATTTGCATTTTTAGATGCGCAACATCTTTGAAATTGTTTAAATCCCCAACTTACTAAAATATCTGTATAGTTCCTTACCTTATTGTGATGATATCATTTGTATTAGGCCTTGCGATATCCACGCTCTTTAGGTTTGCCTCGTCCTCTTTCTCTTGGGGCCTAAAAAAGATGAAATTTTTCAGCACTTGTTTGCTTAAACAAATAAATATCCTATTTCAACTTTTTTTTTTAAATTATGAGACCCATATTTGATGAAAAGTTGAAAGATTTCCCAAACAGTACCAAACGAGCAAAAACAGTTCTTAAACTTTTTCTTTAAAATAAATGGAAAATAAGGGGGTGTTTACTATGCTTAGCACCTGCGGGAAGCCCTAAACATGATTGGCTACCCATTACCAAAGAGAGCCAAATCAAACAGACAAAAAAGCCTTCTAATTTTTTATTTTTTTTTTAATGGGAAGACTTTCTATGCTCGTATAACCACTTGGATGAAACAGTAAAAAATAGCCCATCAAATTAAATAGCAAGACGGGGATCTTGTTACAAAATGTATCCAGCCGAATACCGGAGGTCGGCAGGTAAACGGCGGAGGATATCTATGAAATTTTATAAAGATTTTTTTGATTCATCAATATCGGGTTTTACGGTCGGATTTCCGGTAATTTGCCGGATACTGGATATCCAGCATTTCAAATCAGTAGGATATCCGGCCAAATATCTATCCGTCCCAACCCTACTTGTACGCCAACATAAAAGTATATGACACCTAATCACGAGAACAAGTAAAAAAGTACAGCAATAAAACTTAAATATTGTATCACCTGACAACCCAGTAATATGTCTTCAGTGTATGCATTGTTTGGAGAACAGTTGATACTCTTCGCACGTTTGTGTAGATCTAAATATGATTAGTGAGACTCTTTGTATGTTTTTAATATTAAAAAAACTAGGTACAAAGAAAGAACTTATTTAACCATAGTAAGGAATTAAACTTAAGATTTAATGGTTATTTTTCGCATCGTATTATGGACAACAGCTTTCCGCGGATATTAATTTTTTTAAAAAGTAGATTAATTCCAGTTTTTTTTACCCTGGGCGGTCAAAGGCCCGGGCCAACAAATCTGGTATTACTTTTAAGATTTTTATCTTTACTTTTTAAAGAAAATTTTCCATGATACGATACGAATAATAATTTTTCGGTAAGGCTCTGAAACGCTTATAATTCAGCGGATTAAAACCGGTTTCGAAGCCACACTTGAAAATATATTAAAAAATTTCAAAAAATCATGTAAAAATAAAAATCTACGAAATGATAAACTTTTTCATATTTGTTAGAAATAACAAATTGTATGTACTTTTTTACATACAAAAATTCAAATTCCATAAACCCTTCTCAATTCCCAAAACTCAGTTTTTATTCAATGTCTAATTCTCAAAAGAAAATCTGAAAATATTTATTTTAAATGCTTTATTCTTACTTTTAGGAATTAAAAAGCGGCAGGGTCCCGCTAAATACTATATCTTATTCGTTGGCTCAACAACTTTGGGGACTTTTAGTAAATTTTGGTTGGTTCATTAAGATGAGTGCCCAAACGTTTCAACTAATATTTCTAATCTACATAAGGAGTGATTGTGTGTAACATCATTGGGGATGTACATCAATTTATCGGCAATTGTCTTTCCTTTAGATCCCTGATTCTAGGGACAAATATATGTTTAAAGTAGCGTAGCAACAACAAGCTACTAACATTATTAAGGAATTGCGAATTATTTTTTTAATAAGTAAACTTGACGTGGTAAAGTACTGTTTTTTTGTATCAAACTCAATTTGATATGTAAGTAATGTTTTGAACAGTGCATATATATATTTATGTAAGTTAGATACATAAAGTGTGTTACCTTTTTTTATGTTTTATTATTATTTGGCCACAACTTGGTCAAAAATGCTTACAAATCAGACCTTTTTCAACCAAAGATACTCAAATGGTTCCTTTACAAGCCCAATCAATCAGTTTCAAGATATCTTTATATTTCTAGGAAAATTGATGAAAATACAAAAAAAAAGCAAATTTGGGTGTTACCTTTTATATGCACAGATACCATAAAATCAACAGAAAAAATACTTATTTTTACTTTTCTGTCATTTTTAAAGTTTGATTCTGTTAAATTGGCTAATCTTGAAGGGATTAATGCATTGAAATATACTGAAACATAATATTGGGCAGAAATTAATGTATTTCAAAGAAAGAAAATTTTGAAAATAGAAATTCGACCTCTATCACTTCAGAGGACAGCTGCCAACCTCCAGTTGACAGGATGTAGTTAAATACTTGTTAGCAATAATAATTAGCCCAAAAAGTAAAACAAAAAGTTTTTTAATATGGTAAAAAAATGATAATCTAAATCTTAATTTTGAGGATGATATTCTGAAGGATGCTCTTACTGGTGGTGATGATGACCCAGATGGTATCCAAGTACATGATCGTTATGACAACTCATATATTGAACTATAGTCCAATTTTTGTATTTGTAGCAGCCTCCAATTAAAAGTTGTAACAAGAAATATAACCATCTTTTAAAAACTACTATATTTACCTTATGAATTGGAGAATTTAAAAACCATGATTGTATGTTTTGGTATTTCTCTTGATTGGAGAATGCTACAAATACAAAAATCGGACCATAGTTAAATAGACAAGTTGTCATAATGCTCATGTATTTGGATACCATCTGGGTCATCATCACCAACAGCAAGAGCGTCTTTAAGATCATCATCCCCAAAATTAAGATTTAGATTATCATTTTTTTACCATATTAAAAAAAATTTTGTTTTACTTTTTGGGCTAATTATTATTGCTAACAAGTATTTAACTACATCCTGTCAACTGGAGGTTGGCAGCTGTCCTCTGAAGTGATAGAGGTCGAATTTCTTATTTTCCAAAACTTCTTTCTTTAAAATACATTAATTTCTGTCCAATATTATGTTTCAGTATAATCAATGCATAAATCCCTTCAAGAATAGCCAATTTAACAGAATCAAACTTTAAAAATGACAAAGAAGTAAAATAAGTGTTTTTTCTGTTGATTTTATGGTATCTGTGCATATAAAAGGTAACACCCAAATTTGCCATTTTTTAGTATTTTCATCAATTTTCCTTGAAATATAAAGATATCTTAAAACTGATTGATTGGGCTTGTAAAGGAACCATTTGAGTATCTTCGGTCGAAAAAGGTCTGATTTGTGAGCATTTTTGACCAAGTTGTGGCCAAATAATAACAAAACATAAAAAAAGGTAACACACTTTATTTTTATGTACATATTGAGTTACATAACCTTAAAATTATATTGGAATTCATAATTTTTTAAAAGCGAGCAGCTCTTTTCGTTTAATTAAACAGGTTAGAATTGTTCTATTGATTTTAAACTTAAAGGCAAAATAGGCATTAGATTTTAAAAGAATCCTCCCACTCATTTAAAACATATAAAAATATTGTTTCAGACAGTTTGATATCAACAAAACATTTGATTGTTTTCTAACAAGGAAATCAATATTCATAAAAAAAAATACTTTAGACACAAATCAAAAATCAACTATTTAAAATAGACATACACACTTTCTGGTAATGTTTAGAGTTGCTAAGCTTTCAAACTTTACCTAGCAGTTAAAGGAATCTTCATGACAAGTTTAACATTGATAAAACAATTCTAGCATGTCTAAATTAACAAAAAGACATATTCGCCCAGACATACAGACTAACCCTAATTATAGTAAAAAAGCTTCGCTTATAAAAATTTACACGAACCTGCGTATCCGACAAAAATTCATTGGACAGATATCCATACAATCTAAAACAAAAATGTATAAATCAATTTATGATTTTAAAAAAACAGGTTTTTGCATGCCACGATTGAAGAAACCCGTAAAATATTTTTTTCTGATGTAAAACTCTCCTATCAAACCTTTACAGTTGTATAAGTAGATATATTTAACCCTTATATGAATGCTATACATGATTTTTAAGTATAAACGAGAACCGGTTCTAATCCAGCGGATATTAATCCGCGGTTTCGAAGCCTTACATAAAAAACGTACCTTATCTGAACCTGTGCAGGTGTCTGTATCCATAGTCCAGGATTAAACAGACAATGATCCAACAGCTGCTTCAGTAACAGCTCTGAATTCTGGTGTTGAGAGGTCACAAGGAACTTGGCCAGCTTCAGACAAGTGTTCAGCAGGTCACCAGTCAAATGTTCCCTGAAAATGTTTTACAATTATTAACGCCGTAGAAAATAGCTTTAACCAGGGATTTATAGGGATAAGACAATGGCTAATAAATTGATGTACAGTACATCCCCAATGATGATAAACATAATTACATCTTTTGTGCCTAGATTACAATTAGTGGTTGAAACCAATCAATCAAAATTTATTAAAAGCCACTAAACGAATAAAAATCTGCATTATAAAACTTTGAGGACTAGTGTAATAAACAGCACAATGTCCCCCCCGCTCCCTGAGCTTTAACAACAACAGTGCATGTAACGAACTTTAGGTCCAGTCGTTATAGAGATAATAAAGGGCAAACATACATAAGATATCCTAATTTTTCAATATTAGGAAGGTATAGATTATGTTTAAGTAACATAATATTCGTTTAAAATTCTTTCAAAGCCTTAATAAGGCAAGACCAACAATGAAAAAAAAATTTAACAAGAAAATTTTGTCCATAAAATGAATCCCAGGCCACTGTAAATTATATTCAGTAAGTTTGTTTCATTGTGTAAAGATTTAACAGCAATATTTCATTAGCTTGGATTGTTACTTTTATGTTCAACCATCCTTTTACTATTGTGGAAAATTTCTTTGAAAATCTGATTTCAACATCAAAAAGGTGTGGATGGTCTTTGGGTTTCGATAACCCAAGAGTATTTTTATTAGTTTGTTTAGACTTTATGAACAAGATTTTATATTTTTTGAACTGAATCTTGTCTAGTTTATTCAGTAGTCATAGAGTAGGATGAAAAAATCTTTTCTATAGGTACATGATGTTGTCAGTTACTTTATGATTGCTTGACCTTTGTCAAAAAGTCCTAACTGTGTGTTTTAATGAGTTTATTATCCAAAAGGCATTAATCTTCTCCTACTATTAAAATGATGGATTTGATATAACAGCTGTAAATTACATTTTTAATATCTCTAGTATGACAAAATGTGATCCTCACCAAAAATCCAACATCTCCCGGCCCTGTCCTGTAAGGAAACAGAAGGGGTTGATTCCTGGACAAATAAGGTTCCCCGGATTTTCCCCCGGCTCAATGTGTCTATCCATCTGAAAATCTTTACAAAATTTTATATTTTTCCCCTTTTCCTTAAATATATTTTTAGTAGCGAAGCTACTCTATATTTCACGTATTATGTATGTCGGTTCGTCAATAACGCAATGGCAGAAATATTATTTTTTCCGGCTGCTATTAGGCGCCGACTTTTATTTTCAAGAAGCATTAATTACAATAATTAGGTTTTTTGTCAAGTTACTCGTCGGTAATAATTAAAAAATCTTCTATCCTTTATCATTAAGTCCCTTTTTCTTTATCTTTATTGTTTCAAGAACTTCATAAGTTAATAAATCCATGATTTTTTTGCTTTGCCAACAATGGATGTTATCATCCTTGTTTATTTTATAAATAAAGGGGGGGGGGAGATTTAAAGGAAATTTGATTTACCCCTAGAGCAAAGATCATTGATAAAATGAAGAAAAAATATAAAACATTTTCTCGTATTCATTTGAATCCGGTAGATAGGAACCGGTTCTCATGAATACGAAAAAACTATGTCTAGCATCGTATTATATCCAGTTTTCTACGAATATAGAAATGTACAATCATAAGATTAAAACTAGTTTTTTTAGCCGGTGCCTTCGGCACCACGGGGCTAAAAAAACTAGTTTTAATCTTATAATTGTACATTCTATATCCGCGGAAAGCCGTTTATAATACGATACGAGAAATAACTATTCTCGTATTCATTCGAAACCTTTTAATATCAGGTGGATTAGAACCGGTTTTCAGCCATACTGAAAAATTATGTATAGCATCGTTTTCTACGAATATAAAAATGTACAATCATAAGATAAAAACAAGTTTTTTAGCCCGTGCCTTTGGCATCTAGGGCAAAAAAATATGTGTTTTAATCTAATAACACTATTCTAATAATACTATGCAATAAACAACTATTCTATTGATAAAAGAAGGGAATAATATATTTAGAAACAGGATTCTAAGATCTAACACTTGACTGTCCACAGGGACTAGAGACCAGAATTCTGGCAAACAATCCTTACATAAAAAGTAACAGGATGTCTATGTGTACCGAAAGATCTCGCTAACCGCTAAACCGATATGGTTTTTCTTTAAAATTTAGTTTTTTCTAGGTCCTGCAGGAAAGGTTTATAACTATTTTGAGGGAGGGTACCACCACCGATTCAAGACAAATTGACAAAGACAAAATTTTTCTTAAAGGGGTAGTTTCACGAAAGGCATTTGAACTTAATTTAGTGATCCGCATATTTTTTCCTGGTTAATTCGTTTAACTACATTTATATGGCATATATTTTAAAGAATTTCAATTTTCTACCACGTAGTTTTTAAAATATCAAGACTTGAAAATCGTCTTTTTAAATTGCACAAAAGGACAATTTTCAAGTCTTGATATTTTCAAAACTACGTGGTAGAAAATTGAAATTCTTTCAAATACATACCACATAAATATAGTTTAACCCATTAACTAGCAAAAAATATGCGGTTCACTAAAGTTCAAATGCATTTCGTGAAACTACCCCTTTTCTCTTTTAAATTAAAAAAAATATAACCACCCAAAATTTTTATTTTATTTTTTTTCCTTTTAAACAAAAAATAAATGTGATCCTTTAAAATCCTTTCAAGAAATCTTAAGAAACACAAATACAAACAACATTGGTTTTCGTACATTTTTAGATGAAGCCCCTTAGAGGCTAGAAGTGCATCCGCTAGTCTCTATATTTAGGTATAAATATAATCAGAAATCAAGCTTCAAACTTATCTGCACAATATTACACACCAGTCTTTAAACAAATATTTTTTCTTGAATTTTACGAAAGTGGGTGGTTTGCTGCAAAGTGCCAGTTCAACACTAATATTTTTTTGTTTATTTATTACATTAGGGCAGGTTATGTAAGGTTATAATTATGTTAGAGGTAACACCACTTGGGTTAAACATAGAAAAAACAAGGATGACAACATCCATAAAAGCAAAGCACTGAAACGGTAGGACAAACGGACATTAACACTTGTATAGTATCTGAACTGAAAAATCGGAACATAAATGTATAAATGTCGAATCAAAATTGTAAGTAAATTTGTTGAAAAACTGCTTAAAAACAGGATAATGTTTATGAACATACTTACATTTTGGACTTGATTATAGAGTTGCTTCGCTTATAATATTGTTCTTTGTTGTCCCAGGAATCAATATACCAAAAATCAGATCAAACGGATAAATAGAACACTTGAAAATTTGGTGTTAAAAAAGTAAAAAATCAACATGTTTAAAATGGACGTACGGACATTTTGGTAATGATTATAGAGTTGCTTTCTAAATCGTACCCAACTACTACAGGAATCATCATGCAAAGTTTGAAATCGATAGGACAATTCTAACATGAATAAAAGCTATCTATTTCGGACGGACGGACGGACCGACCCTAATTATAGAAAAGCCTCGCTTTTAAAAAACTAAACACCCCACCCTTATTTTGTTTGTTTTTAAGAGAGAGAGGCTTTTCAGTGCTTAACAGGAACTACGAGGGAAAACACCCTCTAGAATTTCTGGCATTCGTCAATTAATATTATACCTATGTCAAATCAAGATTAACACAAAATAATGCTTTATTTTTCAGACATTGATTCAGTGGAATGAAGAATGATTTAAAATTTTTTTGATATGTTTAATATTTTATTTATTTATTATTTTTTATTTAAAAAAAATTATATAACTACCCAAAGTATGTGTTTTATATTCTTTTATACAAAAAGTAAAAACATTTTTATAAAACTGATTTATGCATCTTAATTTGTTTATCTTTCCAACCTCTTCTCAAAACACAGTGGATAAAAACACCAGAAGGTGATATTTATAACAAAGTGTTAAAATTGTTCTATTGACTTGTATTAACACTTCAACGTTTGTGCATTTGGATACATAAACACAAAATAATGTTTATCAACTTTACTATTCAGATTTTTTTAATGAAGGATAAAATAGTATAAAGTTAAGGACAAAAATAACTAAATCTCGAACAAAATTAACTCTTCTGTTGATTACAATTAGTGGTTGAAATGTTTGGACACACAACTGAATGAACAAACCAATAAAAATTTAATAAAAGTCAGCAAGGTTGTTAAGCCATCGAATAAGACTTTGGAGACTAGTGCAAAAATAGCCTAATGTCCCCTCCCTCCGTGCCTAATCTACCCCAAAAAATGGATTTTTCGCGGACGCGGTTTTTCATCCCTTCCATGTTCTCTTCATCGCCGACCTTTTAGCCTCGATTTCAATTTTGAGATGAGCATACACACACACAAACAGGAGCACACACACACAGCTATGAAGTTGGTTATCAGAGAAGGGGAGAGTAGAACAGGTTTTAAAAAGATTTCTTGAGAAATGTTGTCTGTCTATCTGGCTGGCTATTTGTAATAAACAAAATTTTGTTCAAACTAAAACACCCAACCACCCCACTATGTGCCCAGAATTCCAATATAAAACAAAAACTCATAGTTCTGTTAATTTTGCTTCAAATTGGGTAAAATCTTTTGGGTTGGGTCACTAATTACCCCAAGTTTTGGTATCTTGAAAAAAAACGGCGGCGGGATCGCCGCTCCCGCCGTTAACCGCCATTTTCCGCCGCCAAAAAAAACAACATAATCTCAAATGATTCCAAATTGCCTAATTTGGCGAGAAATGAAAAAAAAATTTTTGGCGGTGGCTGCTGAAAACGGCGGGAGCGGCGGGCCCGCCGCCGTTTTTTCAAAAGATACCAAAAATTATGGTGATTAGTGACACCCTAAAACGATTTGGATCCAATATCTTAAAAGCAGAGAATAAGCACTGAATTTAAGATATACCTTAATAAATGATAATTTGAAAATGAAGTCCCCCACAGGGTTGGTTATGAAGGGAAAAAATTTTGAAAAAATAACACGGTCTTAAAAGATTCCAAATTGCCTAATTCAGCGAGAAATGCAATATAAAAAATTTTGGTGGTGGTGGAAAACAGCCCGTGAACGGCGGTTCTGCCGAATTTTTTTTAAAGATACCAAAACTTGGGGTGATTGGTGACACAACCCAAAAGATTTTACCCAATTATCTCTAAAACTAATGGAGTAGCGCCCAAAATAAAATTGCTGGTATGTCGTGTTTCAAGTCACCACATTTTACATAAATAATCAATGAAATACTTATATATCAATTGATTTGTTTCAGGGAGGGAGGGGACATTGGGCTGTTTATTACAATAGTCCTCAAAGCTTTATAATAACGTTTTATTATCCATTGGTTTAGCAACTTTAGGGGCTTTTACTGAATTTTAATTTTTTTTTTTCAAATGTCGAATGTCCAAACGTTTAATTACTAATTGTAATCTACAGAAGGGATAATTTTGTGTATCATTGTTGGATAAGTTCATCAATTTATCGGCCATTAACTTATCCCTTTAGATCCCTGGATTTGTTGACATATAACTATAAACAAGGAAACATGTTAATAACATTTTGTAAAATAATTTTCTATTTTCCCATAACCCATTTTTCTGTACTTTTTCATTAAGAATTGACCTGTTATTGCTGCGCTACTTATAGACAAAACAATCCTTGTTTCAAAAATAAAAGCAAATATATCACAAATCACCCCAAAAGCACTAAAAACTTTAATCCAAAGGCCTTGCAATCAAAGGAATAGGGCAATAGGGCCTTTATCAGGAAGGTAGGGGACATTGGGCTGTTTATCACTCTAGTCCCCAAAGTTTTATAATAACATTTTCTTGTTTGTTTATTAAGTTGAGTGTCATAACTTTTCAACCAATAATTATAATCTACAGAAGGGTAAGTTTGTGTATCATTATTGGTAATGTACATCAATTTATCTGCCATTCTCTTATCCCTTTAGATCCCTAGGCCTTCATACGTTTATTTACAAATTTGCTTAAATCTTTTAGTTTCTTTACAAGTTTGCTTAACTCTTTTAATTCTTTAGGGCGTGCATATGGAGTGGAATAGGTTTTAGTTTTATCAAATTGAAACATTTAAGATATTATTAATTTGATTTAAAAAGAATGGTAATTGATTAGAAGCAACAGGTTCGATTATATAGCTTAAATGAATATTCCTAGGCGTGTGCATGGGGGGCCTCCCCCCACACTCCGGAGGTGGGGGGGGGGGCGAGGATATCCTTTAAAGACTTTAAGCAATAAGAATAAGGAATTGTATCAAAAAACTGCATCGAGAACTATAAATATCACGATAAAATGATTAGTAAAAAAAAGGTATTTCAATTTGTCTTTTTTGTGTAAAAATTGCTATAAAATGGGTCCGACCACTCCTACAAAAATGCGAAAAAAAAATTTCAGCTAACGATGCCGCCATTGAAACCAACGGGATTCATTCACTGAGTGCCTTGGTTAGACATGTGTAAAGGTCTGATATGCGGCATCGTTAGCTGAAAAAAGATCAAACTATTTGAAGTTAAGAGTATCATTACAAAATATTATAATTCCTGATTCTTTAAGGGGGAATGCTTTGACATCAATTTTTTCATAAGTTTTAAAAGTAAACGTATAAAAACTAATTTAAAATCGTATAGTATATTCGATAAGCTTTCAAAAAAGGTATAACGTATTACTATAGCTCAGTTTTTGGTAGTTTGACGATAATTTAAAGTTTGCATATAAAATGTAATTTCAATAGTCAGGCTTTTATTACAAAATCCTAAATATCTAGGTAGGCTACTTCTCGAAGCTATAAAATTATAAGTAATTGATATTTTCACCTCTAGCTTTGGGAATCCTTCTCAAATATGACAAAGATTAATCTAAAACTTTAAAATTGGTCAATATTCAAAAATACTTTTTTTGGAATCTTGGAGTTTTTGCATTGGCTGGGCACATAGTGCACCCTCACCCAACTCAACATTCTCTAAACATCTATAGGGATATCAATAATACAAAGTAGTACGATGTCTGTCTGTCTGTCTGTCCGTCCGTCCGTCTGAAGCTTAAGATCTCGGTAACCACTGAACCGATCGGATTCTACTCTTGAGGGTATATACCTATTGGTCCTGTGGTGGTTTTAAGATATTTTCTTGGAGGTGGGACACCCCTAACCCCCCAAAAAACAAAAAAAATCCCCCCCTTATTTTTTATTTTGCTCTGGTACAGGCTGCCGCAGGCTGCCCTTTTTATTATTTTTTATTCCAGCATTTATTTTGAATGAAAGAATAGCAACATTCTCTCACTAAAAACAATAAATATTAATTTTTTTTATCACCTCTTGGGGCAAAGCCCCTAGAGGCTAGGGGCGAAGCCGCTAGTATAGAATTAAGTTAGTGTAACTCAGTTAATCTTGGTAAGGCCAGCTAGTTGTACTCTTTACAACAGATCGTCTGCTTCTAAATTATTTTCTGCTACTTGGCTGTGTAATATAAGCGATACCATTGGCTGATTTACAATGACCCAATAGATCGAAAGGTTGCACAAGACGGTTGCGATGGGGAGATACAGTTATTTAACCCTTTCTCCCTCTAGTGTTTTACTCTAATCTCTTTACAAAGACTCTGTCCTTGTCTTTATCTATTTTTTTCAGAATAACTAAACATATCCCTGCCTCAAAATTTGCATAATATTTCTAGTATCAAAGCTTCTCTATACCTTGAGATTTTTAAACGTCCGTCTGTGTCTGTAATCCTTATTTTGCTAATTATGGATAAAATTTAAAAATAACAAGGATAAAACACCTTAATTTATAAGCGGACAATAAAACTACGCAAGTCAAAAAATACAATGAAATAATTTTTTGAGTTTGAGTCAAAATTACAGATAAAGTACATGAAATGAACGTACAAAGGTTTATGGATGCAATGACAAAATTGCTTTGCTACATTAATTGTGTCGAAAATTGCGAATTAAACAATCTTAATAAGTTTCAAAACGATCACACAACTTTAACATACTTAAGTAAAATGTAACATTAATGTAATTGTACAGACTATAATCAAAATAAAGACTTTCTTTAAATGTGATGAAAAAAAGTCTTTTTGATTTAATTACTTAACGATCTTTTACTTGACCTTTGCGATACTAGTGAACTGTCTTGTCCTTGTTAAAATATTTCCAAAACAAACTAGAGTCTAACTTTAACTAAACAAACACAGATATACAGGGTGGGGCAAATAAGACCGGACAAACTTTAAACGGTCATAGCGCGAAAACTACTTGACCAATCAGGACGTTTGACCACACTATAAAAAGCTTAGGTAATGACCTTTTAGCACAAAAAAATCTTTGGACGAAGATGGACGTGTACAACGAGCTGGCCGCGCATATGTTCAACAAGGCAGATTCCAAATGTGCCGGTGGTTTAAAATGGATTCTCGACTAGGGCCCACTAAATCTGACCTCAGCCCATCTGTAGGTGAGGTAGAGTTATGTAACTTTATGGGGATACTGTTAGATACATAAGTAAGACACTAGAATAAACTAGAGCTTTCTATCTGAAATGGCTTGGCCGTAGTACTCCAGCAAAGTGAAACGGGGCAGATTTTGAGATATAAAAAACGTCAAAAACCGTGAAAAGAAGGTGTATCAACTTTTTTTTTATAGCTAGCCGGTTCTTTTAGTAAGTAGTAAATGTAAAAATTTTCATAGAATTCAGATATGCAATCGTTTTTTTTGTAGACCTCTTATTTTTTAAGTAATTTAAGTTTTTAAAAAAAAGATTAAGTCGATTTTAAGGTACTAAAACGCAACAAAAAAAAAGGAAGAAAATGTCCATTATGTACAAAAATAGTAAGATCTTTAATTTGACACTTTACTTTTTGAATTTTGTCAGGTAATTATTGAAAAAATTGATTTTTTTAAACCCACGAGAATAAAAACTTTGAACTTAATTTTATCATTTCACAGGTAAAAAAATATGGGTTCATATATACCTTTAGAATCAGAAAAATATTACGAATCCATTGTAAGCAAAATTGAAAAAATGTAAAAAAATAAAAAATAAACAAATGGCCAATTATATTTTTTGTTCAGGCAACACTTTCGTCTTCCCTTTTTTACCCCCTCTTTACCCCCTTCCCATTTTTATACTCAATTCAAGAATTAAGACGTTGCCTGTATAATATAATATGATATTTTCATATAATTCCTTTTATTGTAGTTTATATACTATATTGTAAACTTTTTTTTTCAATTTTGCTTACAATGGATTCGTAATATTTTTCTGATTCTAAAGGTATATATGAACCCATATTTTTTTACCTGTGAAATGATAAAATTAAGTTCAAAGTTTTTATTCTCGTGGGTTTAAAAAAATCAATTTTTTCAATAATTACCTAACAAAATTGAAAAAGTAAGGTGTCAAATTAAAGATCTTACTATTTTTGTTCATAATGGCCATTTTCTTTCTTTTTTATTGTTGCATTTTAGTACCTTAAAATCGACTTAATTTTTTTTTTTTAAACTTAAATTACTTAAAAAATAAGAGGTCTACAAAAAAAACCGATTGCATATCTGAATTCTATGAAAAATTTTACATCTACTACTTACTAAAAGAACCGGCTAGCTATAAAAAAAAAGTTGATACACCTTCTTTGTGAAAATTTCTCGGTTCTTGACTTCAGGGACCCAGATTGAACTTAAAAACTCACTTTAGACTATGGGTTGCGCTGACAACCCTAGCTGAAACTTCATGCCATTTCTAAAAGGGTAAAGAACGTCATTCTAGCTCAACTGTGGTCCAAATAAGAGCCTCCGTGTATAAGGGTAGCTTGAAAGTTGGGCGAATTTGGATCCTGAGGTTACTCACGTTCCTAAGGTTCCAGCAGCCCGATCTTAATTCAATGGACTTTTGGGCCTGGGGCTACTTTGAAGCATGCACCAATAGACGTGCCCATACCACAAAGATCTCCCTCATTGCCACTATCAAGGAGAACTACGCAAGCTTGGACAGGTACATTTTGACCTGGACCTGCCGGCGGTTGAGGAGGCGGGTAGAGGCGGTGATTAAGGTTGGCAGCGATTTTATTGAATAATCTAAGAGTCATATACCTATTTTGCTTGCCAGTTTGTAAAATTCAATAAAATCTTTAAAATTGACGATTTTATGTTCATTTGTTTATAAGTTAGAATTTGTCCGGTCTTATTTGCCCCACCCTGTATATATAGATAAATAAATATATATTTAATTATATGAAAGCTTCTCTTTAGCGTGAATACTCTACAATTAACTTTCATATTTTTTCTTTTTACAGTAGTTATAAAAGCTAATATAAAATAATCTAAGAAGACAATTCGTAGTAAAAAAAAACTTGCTTGGTTGAGGGTGAAATAACTATTGGAAACGGCTTGAAAAATAGCCTAAATCCTAACCGAGTGACAGCCAAATGTATATGTTTAGTGAGATAAAATCACAAATATTACTTCTATGTTAGATTTAATAGCGGATCTAAGACATAGCATCTAGGGGCTCTGTATTAAGGGGCAGAAAAAAAAGCCTAAAACCATCCCAAGTCGTAAATCTTATAATAAACAAAACCTTCCCAGTTGGGACCTCAGGGAAGCCTCATTAAAAAAAAAGAAATTAATCTAATGAATAATTATTAAAATTTTAAGTTTCAAACAAAAAACACCTTACTACATTATATATGGCTAGTAACGACGCCTCTAACCGAGTAGTTAGGTTAGGGTAGAAAAATAGCCTAAAACCATCCAAGGACCTGTGTCAAGCTTCCCTCAATCCATTCAGTAGTTTTCAAAATCTTAAGCTTCAGACAAAAAAAAACCTTGCTACTTTATATAATAGGATATGGATGTTTTCATCCTTGTATTTTAGAGTTGAGTTAATGACTAAAATATCAAATTAATTTCAGCATTAGTATACCCCATACATTAACTTTAATTTATATCAGAGATTGGACTATACATATGCTATACATAATTTTTCAGTATGGATGAGAACCGGTTTTAATCTAGTGGATATTAATCGGTTTTAAATCAATACTGGAAATGAGATTACTTACTTGCTGGCTTTAGCCAAAAGGTGAGAAATGACCAGAAAACCTCTACCAGAAATAACCTAAATAAAATAATTTTATAATCACCTTGTTATGATCGTTCTATTCTTCTTTCTGTCAAATTTTGTAATTATTTGTTTATTGACTGATTTATTCACCTATCCATCAGTATGTTCTGTCTGTTTATTTAGTCCCTTTGTAAAGATGTGTAAATGAATAATAAAATTCATGTATATTTTTTCTTTTTAGGTATCTTCCTTTTATTTTAGACAGTTTAGTTGTCTGTCTTACTATCCATACATCTGTCTATCTGTTAGTGGTCAATATACCTGGCTGAATATTCCACTTCCTCTAGTCTATCTTTATTGTCGATCTGTCACTTTTTATTTATGTTATGTTATCTATTTTTCTGTTTTTTTTTTATCTAACTGTTGGTAAGTCTGCCTGTTTTATCTGTCTATCATTCTAGTTCAATCTGTCTGTCTATCTGTCTGTCTGTCTATCTGTCTGTCCATATGTCTGTCTATCTGTCTGTCTATCTGTCTGTCTATCTGTCTGTCTATCTGTCTGTCTATCTGTCTGTCTATCTGTCTGTCTATCTGTATGTCTATCTGTCTGTCTATCTGTCTATCTGTCTGTCTATCTGTCTGTCTATCTATCTGTCTGTCTGTCTGTCTATCTGTTTGTCTATCTGTTTGTCTATCTGTTTGTCTATCTGTCTGTCTATCTGTCTATATGTCTGTCTATCTGTCTGTATCTGTCTGTCTATCTCTCTGTCTATCTGTCTGTCTATCTGTCTGTCTATCTGTCTGTCTATCTGTCTGTCTATCTGTCTGTCTATCTGTCTGTCTATCTGTCTGTCTATCTGTCTGTCTATCTGTCTGTCTATCTGTCTGTCTATCTGTCTGTCTATCTGTCTGTCTATCTGTCTGTCTATCTGTCTGTCTATCTGTCTGTCTAACTGTCTGTCTATCTGTCTGTCTATCTGTCTGTCTATCTGTCTGTCTATCTGTCTGTCTATCTGTCTGTCTATCTGTCTGTCTATCTGTCTGTCTATCTGTCTGTCTATCTTTCTGTCTATCTGTCTGTCTATCTGTCTGTCTATCTGTCTGTCTGTCTATCTGTCTGTCTATCTGTCTGTCTATCTGTCTGTCTATCTGTCTGTCTATCTGTCTGTCTATCTGTCTGTCTATCTGTCTGTCTATCTGTCTGTCTATCTGTCTGTCTATCTGTCTATCTGTCTATCTGTCTGTCTGTCTGTCTGTCTGTCTGTCTGTCTGTCTGTCTGTCTGTCTGTCTATCTGTCTATCTGTCTATCTGTCTGTTTTTCTGTTTGTCTATATGTCTGTCTATCTGTATGTCTGTCTGCCTGTCTATCTATCTATCTACCTGTTGTTGAATACTGGCACTACTCTCTATAAGTTCACAGATGAACATCATAAGAGTAGAACACATTGATGGATCTTTCCTCACAGAGGCAACTGTCCCCGTTTCTCGGGGGGTGTTACCGTCCCCAAGCACTGAAAAAACAAGAAATGTTATTACATTATTATTTATCACAATAAAACAAGGGCAATGTCTTTAGGTGATTTTAACCCTCCTCCTGTATTTCGCAAGTTTCTGAAGGCAAATGCTAATATTACTGCAAAATCCTATACCTAATATATCCTCCTGTATTTTGCAAGATTCTAAAGGCAAATGCGAATATTACTGCAAAATCCTATACCTAATTTATACCTAGTAGTACAGATTTTACTGTCTGAAGCTTAAGATCTCATTAACTATTGAAAAAATTTAGTTCTCTATTTTAGGTATGCCTCGCATAGGTCCTGTGATGGCTTCTTATGCTATTTTACTTCAAGTTTAAGTCTTAATATGGTTTTAGCTAGTTTTTAGCTCTTCTTTGCCCCTTAGAATACAGACACCCTTTATCGTTAGATGCGTAGCCGCTAGAAGGTAATAAAGTTAAAAGATTATTGGGTTATGTTGATTTCTTTGTTAGAGATGGGCCATTGTCGCATAATTCAACATATGACGTAATCACATACGTACAACTTACAAGAATCAAATAATTAGTAGATAGGTCACTTAAAACAATTTTTACCTGGATAGTCCAATTGCGAGAAGAGAGGGAACAAAACCTGTTTTTACAATAACATAACCATTTTATATTTCGCGGGGAAAATATTTTAATTTGAAGATTTTTTTGGTAAAATTTTTTAAGATTTTCATACCTTTTTATATGCTTCAAAAAGGTGAATTAATCCTATTTTAAGCTGTCCATTTAGGTATATATTTGTACTCTTACAAAAATATACAGTATTTCAACAAGTGTAATTGAAAAAAAATAAACCAAGTCGTTAGACTAAAAACAAAAAAAAATTGAGTTTTAAATTTTTCTCTTAATATTCTATTCTTTATTTTTCAGAATACTTGTCAAGTTCCAGAGCATTTAAGGCAGGGATCAAAAGGGATAAGACAATGGCCGATAAATTGGTATACATCCCCAATGATAATACACAAAATTATCCCTTCTTTCGATTACAAATAGTGGTTGAACTTAACTTAATAAACCAACCTATCAAAATTAAATAAAAGTCCCCAAAGTTTTTAAGCCATCGAATAAACGAAAACGCTATTATAAAACTTTGGGGACTAGTGTAATAAACGGCCAAATGTCCCATCCCTCCCTGGTATTAAAGGCACGTCTGAATTTAAGTGTTTCTTTGATATGATAAAAGCATTTGATGGTGTAAATTATTTCCAAGTGTTCTGTCATATTATATTTAATTTGTTACAATAGTTACAAGATAAAGGTGAAGTAGGTAGCACAGCTAGAGTTGATATTTGGTCTTTATCAAGAAAGACGATTACTTTCAAGATCAATCGAGCTTTTTTTTAAATTAGAATTTAAATTAGAATTAAAACTTTCCTTTAACAAGTTGAGAGAAAAGGGAGATATAAGGAGATAGAGCGTCAAAAAAAGAGAGAGAAAAGAAAGAGAGAGAAAAAAAGAGAGGGAAGATGGGAGAGAAGTGATGGCGAATCGATTTAATTATTTATGTTTTAGGACGATTATTTTATTATTTTCCTGAATTCCGCCAATTGAATTGAGAGTGCTGTGTACAGATCTTGTAACTACGGCTGTCACTCCCTGAAATCATAAGTTATCCTGATATAAAAGTAACAGGATGTTTGTCTTTCTATAGTAAAGTATCTATAAAACCGCTGTACCAATATAGTTCTCCTTTGCAGTGACGCATCCTATAGGTCCAGGGACGGTTTCTAGTTATTATGATATCTGAACAAAATCTTGTTAGTGAAATACATAATTTCGCAACCAAACGTCCTACGCTACAGACAAGCAATATTTTGATTACACGACTTTTGTCTTGAAGCTCTAACTGTGTATGGTAATGAACTTCATTCCCCTTACTCTAGCTTACTCTTCCACTTACTTTATGTCGCCTGGCAAAACATCAGTAGGAACCATATAAAACGTATTTAGCATGACGCAGTTAGGGCCGAGACTCGAACTTATCACCTCGATTGCGGATTTTAAACTAATACCAATAAAGAAGCTACTCTACAATAATAGTCATTTATCGCATAGTATTATAAACAACTTTCCGCGGATATAAAAATGTACAATTGTAAGATTAAAACCAGTTTTGTTAGGCCCGAGAGCCCAAAGCACGGGCTAACATTTTAAATCATATTGATTGGACATTTTTATATTCCTAGAAAACTGGATATAATACGATGCTTTCCATAATTGTTCAGTATTGGTGAGAAGAAAACCAGTTCTAATCCAGCGGATATTAATCGGTTTCAAAGCGATACTGAAAAAATATTTTACCTGTAACATTAGAGCGTGTGGAGAGTGAACAAAGAATGAGGGATTTCCTACATTTTTAACATTCTCATTACAATGAAATAATATTGTACAATAATTGATTTCAGTAAACCCAGGGAGGGAGGGAGGGGACATTGGGCTGTTTATTTCACCAATCTAAAAAGTCTTTAATATCGTTTTATTATTCGTTGGCTTCCAAACCTTGGCGACTTTTATTTGATTTTGATTTGTTGGATCATTAAGTTGAGTATTCAAACGATACAACAATTATTTGTAATCTATAGAAGGGGTAATTTTACGTATCATTATTAGGGATGTACTTAATTTATCGGCAATTGTCTTATTCCTTTAAATACCTGGTAAATCAAGCGTTTAATTTGCTAACTTTAGGCAAAAACTTTATTTGGATTAATTAAAATACCGGCGTTTTCTCAAAGTGGCCAGTTAAACACAGAAAGCCTACCCTCCCCTTAATTTTAAAATGAATTAAAAATAAGGGATAGTACTTTTTTGTTTGTTTATTTAGGTCAGGTTAGGTTATATTGGGTTCTTGCAAGTCACGCAGGATTACGGCACAACATGTATGAACCCCCCCCCCCCCCTCAGGGATTAAACATAAGATAAATTTTAGATATTTCAACCCTCGGGTTTGTTTTTGATCAGATAGCTGAATATTAAAAAAGAATCACATTTTAAATAGATATTTGTACTCAAGTTAAAAAAATCCCCTAAGCTTTAAAATAAACCTAACAAGAAATTTTAAAGTTGCTAAAAGTATAATCTTCTAACAAAGGAACTAAAAGTTTAAGATCTCAACATTATTAAAAATTCTTTCTCTTTGACAAAATAAAGCAATAACAATTATGTCCAATAGCAGAGAAGCATTCTAAGCTATATATTAAGACAGACAGAAAGAGAAATGGATATATTATTACTCGAATCTTACACCAGATTTTCTTGTTCTCTAATGCATCGGGCTAAAATAACGATTTCCCCCATTTCACCTACCTTAAACCATTTCCTCGCCTCCTACTGGATAAACGAACTGACTAATAAACGAGTTTCATGTTAGCACGCTGAGTTGACGACAATTTTTCCCTTTGTCATAATATCCACGTATATTCTACATACATTGGTATATAGTAGGCATTAGAATATCATTTTATTAAATATTTATACTGAGAAAAACATTCGGAAAAATTCATATAAAGAGTAGCTTTGATACAAAAAAATCCATTAAAATTCTTTTCTATTTATATATTAAAGTTGATCCTTAATCTTTTTGTAAAATGATGAGATATAAATGTTTTAAATTCCCTCCGCGTCCAAACAAGAATGTGAATTCAGTGCCGCGCATTATTCACATTATCATTAATAGCCAATTATTACAAATGCACAAATTGTCAGTCCTCAAAGTTTTATAATAAAATTTCTTATTGGTTGGCTCAACAATTTTAGGGACTTTAGTGAATATTGATTGTTTGGTTCAGTTAATTTAGTGTCCAATCGTTGCAACCACTAATTGTAATCCACAGAATGGGTAAATTTGTGTATCATCATTGGGCATTGTCTTATCCCTTCAGATCCCTGTGTTGTAGACTAAACTCTTAATTCTTAAAAATATTTTTTTTTCTCCAATATTAGTGCCTGTCTTGGTTAGAGAATACAGACCCGGATTCTAAATGAACTTGAGAGCTTACAGTGTATATTTTTATGAATTGGCGTTTTCCCTAAAACTACCTTTTTGAGCACCAGCCCCCCCGCACCCGTCCTCCTTTAAAAAAATATTATTTAAAATAGAGGGGGAAGGGTGGTTGTTAGTTAAAGCGACATTATTTTGGTTAGGTTCGGTTAGATATCGTAATATGTAGCCCCACAGGGTTAGGGCACCGCAGGTACTTTGTGGGGAAGCACCCAGGTATTTTCAGTTGAACAGCTGCTCGGTAACTAGTTAATGTCCGTTTGTCTGTACATGAAGCAATGACGTTTAACAAAGACTTGGGTAACTTTTGATGTAAATACCATCAAAATTTTCACCAAACGTCATTTTAAATATAATTCAAGATTATCATATTGTATAAATTAGAGTTTACTGTTCTTTTTATATCTAAAATATTGTTAGGTTATAGTATCTTCGCTTATATTTCCCGAGTTTGACGTAAAAATCTGTGTGATTGTGTGTGTGTGGGTGGGTTAATATGTTTGTGTGTGTAAATCTATTAAGATTCAAAGCGTCCATTCTCACATCTCAATAATATTGAAAATAAGTATGGGAGGGAAAAAACTTTGCAAACACAGTAAAGTCCAATATCAGCTTTACTACAGGGTTGATGGGATGTCGCGTCATAATAAAGACATTTAAAATTATGTTTAATGAGGCTATGATGTGAAAATGGTAAAATTAATATAAAAGAATAGGTAATCATAGGTCAATAAACAGGTGCAACTTAACTATAAATCTGGTCATAATTTTAGACTACTGTTGATGATCAAATAGGTAGTTGTTTAAAAATAGTTTTAAGATAAAGTACAAGATAAAGGTCAAAAAACGTATAAAAAAGGACCTATCACTTGGATAAAAAATAGTTCTTCTTTAGGAGTAGTACTCCAAATTAACAAAGTGGTTTATTTTAAGCATATTTTCTGTAAAGTTAGGTGTAACCTTTCAGTCAAATGCTCTTATTAAGTCAAACTGTTCTTTATTCTTTATTCCTGACTTCTCTCTCAATCTACGTCTGAGTATTTATTTTGAAACCACTCAATTTGAGCTTTCAAGTTAAAAAAAACATATAAATTACTTATTCTCATGAGTAAAGGTGCACACTTTTAAGTCAAAATTTTTTTCAATTTATCAAGGGAAAAAAACTATTATTAATTTAACTGCTATACAATGAGTTTAAGGGGTTATAATCTATCTGTGCGATTTAATAAAAAATTAATGTTATCACATATTAATTAATGTTTTAAAAATCAAGTCATACAAACAAACAAAAACAAGCTGTTTAAATGAAGGGAAGCTAATTTAAGGGGAAGGTGTAAATATTTATTACTTTTAAAATCCTATCAATTTTTACTCAATTGAAGAAACAATGTAAAATTTTTAATATTTTATAAGATCTTTGACATTATATTTATCTCTTTCTCTTTTTTAAATTCTGAAGTAGCAAAACATTGATAATCAAAAAAGAGAAACTTTTACATTTTATGAGCTAAAATAAATCAAATTATAGTCTAAAATCTGTCTATGTTTGTTTGCAATATTTAGCAAAATAAAGTTTTAAAGTAAGTTAGTAACAGTTAAGATTTATCATCTTACTGAAGAAGTATTTAGTACCTATCATAATAGCAAAATTTGAGACAAAAACAGTTAAAAATGTATTTTTAAATGGTTATTTATGCATAATATCCATACAGAGTGTTCAAATACGCATTCATTGCTTTCTTTGCTTTGATAGTGATCTTAACAGTCATTTGTGCTGCATATAGAAGGTTAATTTATTGGTTAGTACATATACACATTTTTATATGAAATGCAGTCATTCATTGCTTTTAGAGTCACCTATAAATAGATGAATTTCTTTGGATAAAGCTAGCTTTTGGGAAATTATATCATCCAAAAATTGCATCACTTTTATTTTTAATTATTAAATAGATTTATTATAAATTAACTTTCTGAACACCCTGTAAATTATAAAATATATTCATGTTATAAAATAGTGAGATAAGATGAAAAGCAGCATATCATGCAAATTTATCCTAAATTATTCATCTTTCTTTCTTTTTAGTTCAAACATGTATTGTACATGGCAAAGATAAAACTTTTGACAGATTGATCTATTCAAACATAATAGTTAAATTCCAGGTTTGGCTTTATCTTAAAATGATTTACTTTAATTTTTACACTTCAAAATTTGTGTTTTATTTTCACCTCTAACCTCAATAGGTTATACGTAAAAACAAGGTTTAATATTGGTGTACAAAGACAAATGGATCTGGAGACACTAATAATATCTATCAGTTTGTGGAAATTTACTTACTTCAAAACCTTGCTGAATGTGATTACATTTTGAGATAATAAATTTGCCTGTTAAGTTTTAATGCAAGTTACGGTGACAAAATATAATTCTGTTCAAAACTCAATGGTTTGTAACTAAACAAGTATTGAAAAGTTAAAACTAAATTACAACTTAGCATTTGCAGTTATTCTAAAGCTAAATAACTTTCATATTTTTAGTGCTTTACACATAATAATTATTGAATTGAGACTTCCATAAAATTATAAAGATTGATAATCACCAGAGAAGATAAATTGTAGTCTGGCTTTTTCCATCCATTGTTTCACCAGATAAAAAAGACAAAAGAATGTTCTAAGATTAAGTTAAGCTGGGATAAAAAGAATGAATTATGTTTCATTATCTAACGTTCATAAAATTTGAGAGAAAATTGTTTCTGCTGAAAATTAACTAAAATAATATTTTTCTATTAAAATTTTTTAAAAATAAATAGCTTAGCAACTGGATTATTTACATTAAATAATCCTGAAACAAAAATAATTAAAGTACAAAATAGAAAAGAAAAAAAGGTTGGTATAATCTAGCCCCACTAATGAAGACAGCCTGGCATGTTTTTGTTGTAAATCAATTTCCTGGGTGAGAAGCTGAGAAAATAAATCATTTTAGTGGTCTGTATGGATGTGTACAAATGTGGAAGGGGAGTGTGTGCTTTTGGATAGACAGGTGTAGGGTCAATATTCTCTCTCCATCTCTCGCCTGTCTATTTTCCTTTAGAATTTATTGACTTACTCTAGAGAATAAGTTTTCAGAAATGCTTTCATGTGTAGTAATTTTAAATTTCTTTGAAAATGAAGTATTGGTTGCAAGGTAGTAAATTGAACATCTAAAGGAGAAAGATCAAGAAACTGGAAACCTAAATCTTATACAAAATCTTATACAAGAGGATTAGTACCTTTTATCTTCAATTTGGTTTTAAACATGTGGTCACAAATTTAAAAGAATAGAATAAAAAAATATTCAATGCTTTTTTAAAAGAAATTGAAAATTTTATAAATGGGCAGTCCATCTAATAGTTTGCAATTGTACCTTTTACCTCCTTCATAATATGCTGACAATATGAGAAACAGCAGCAGGATTTCAAATATATCAGATATCCCAGGAAAGAGATTGCAAATTATATTTATTTAGCACACACCAGGATGAATTCTGTTAACTATACTCTGAAAGTATCCTGATTGAGTGCAAAATTAAGTATGGACAGAGGAAAATGCAGACAAGTTGATGCATGCAGTTCTCAACTACAAGATTAGTAGGCACCAGAGAAGAGGTCATCCAGTTTTACAAACTCCAGAAAAAAAATCAGGAATAAGGTTCATTATATTTAATTTAATATTATTTAGTGAGTTGGAAGATTACTTGATTTGTATGTTCAACTGCAGTGGATAACTTTTATTATATATCTTTTTAACTTTTGCATTTCCTATCTTACATGGTTATTCATGTGATTTGTATGTTTGCAAAATATTGTAATATAGCACCAATATATACATATCCTCTAGGGAACTACATGTAAGAAACTTCATCTAAGTTGAAGTTGAACAATATGTATGGTTGACCAAGTAAGCAACAGATCTTTCCTGGGAAGGTTTCCTCGCTTGCTGAGTGCACTTACACAAATAGGGACATGCCAAATAATTGTTTGACATATGACAAATTATATTTTGTTAACATACTTATTTGTTATCATTTGGTCAAATTGGGGTAAATTGTCATAAACAAAAATGAACACTAGGATATATCTTTAGATTTTTTGAAGGACATTAGACTTTTAAGTTTGGGAGAAGGCCTTAATGTTTTAACTTAATAAATATCATGGTATTTTACACTATAGAATATTAAACCTCAAGAATATTCTGAATTTAGTAATCATCTTTCTTATATTTGCAAGCTAAAAAACAACTATCTGCTAAACCATCAGTTACATCCAATTACATAAACCCACCTTGAAAAGTTGAATAGATAGAGAGAGAAAAAGAGAGAATTGGAATTGCAGATATCTTGGGAAATCCTGATGCAAATCCAACACAACTGTTGAATATTTTGACTGATTTAGTAATACTCACTTAAAAAAATTCTTAATGTTAAAAAATCATTTTCTGTAGGAGATAGGAGATCTTCAATTAAGGAACTCATAAGGCAATTGATTATTGGTCATTATTATTTCTGGAGCATGAACAGATTTGATGGGGAAGGGGAAAGCCTTGAGAGGGTGAAAAAATAGAGAAGATATTCCCAACCATTTGGCATATTGATTGTTGTAATGAAAAATTCCTTTAGGGGCACACTGTAGACAGAGGGTTGAATCCACAGACACTGGGTTGAACAGGAAAGCAATTGAGGAGGAGAGCTTGTTGTCATACAGAACCTAAAAAAGAAAATATTCAAATTACAGAAATTAAAGCATTTTTTTCCCTAAAGATCTGCTAAAACCAATAGGTATTCTTTATAGAGAGAGGGATTTATTATTTCTCTCTGTACTTTTTAAAGCGGAATTTTTATTAACTTGAGCCTGTCCGTAAGTCTGCATTGTATAGGCCTAATCATTAATTTTATATATCTTAGAATTGTCCTATCAGTTTCAAACTTAAGATAATTACAGTAACGTTTAGGTACATTTTAGACAGCATAGCAAAGATATAATAGTTACCAGAAAGTCCTTGTTTCTATAAAATATCATATTTTTTTAACAAAAATGTTTTTTTATGGTATAATTCTCTAATTTGTTTATATCTCTCCAATTTTCAAATTTATAAATAATAATTTTCGGGTATAGTCTCTTTGATGGCAACGCCCCTTAAGGGGCGATTTGTCGTATTTTTAAAATGGCTTTTAATAGGTTATTTTAGGTTAGGTTGGGTTATATTGGGTTAGGTGATTGCCCAACAGGGTTAGGCAATTGGCCCCGCAGGGTTAGAGCTCCCGCAGGGGCCAATTTTTAACTTCTTTCCCCCACGGACACAAATAAGTAGGTATACATTTTTTTACCTTCTTATGATTTTCACTAAGTGTTTGTCCTGCTTCGTTCTCAAACTTAAATGCGTTCTTGTATGCAGGGCCCAACCGATGGATTCCACACACCTTAAATTATGCATATTAAGAAAGAAAGGAAGGACATTGGACTGTAAACTATACTGGTTCCCAAAGATTTTCGTTGGCCAAAACCATTTTTAACTTCTTGTGTCGGGCCGAAATTCGAACCTGTCACCTCCACGACGACGAGCGTATGTGCTATATGTGTTAACACCCCCTCCCCT
This sequence comes from Acartia tonsa, assembly GCF_053477335.1. Taxonomy (NCBI): domain Eukaryota; kingdom Metazoa; phylum Arthropoda; class Copepoda; order Calanoida; family Acartiidae; genus Acartia; species Acartia tonsa. The sequence goes on along the minus strand of NC_137271.1, from coordinate 18,314,359 downwards.
ATCATTGTTACAGATGAAGAGAATGTTCTTTGATCAATAGGGCACTTGGAGGGAAAGAACAAAGATATACATACCTGATGTGGGGTAAGAGCCTCGCTGAATAAATATATAGCTGCCATTTGTCCACAGAAAACTCGATCCTGAAATAACATAAGTGTACTAATAATACAACAAATACTATTATAAACACACACATTCAAAAAAAGGAATAAAAAAAGAGTAGTATCTACGTAAGTACTTCCAACAAGATCTCTTCCTGTGCTACTTATGGACATAGCAAGCAGTGAAGCTACTCTATAATTAACATGTAGTCACTCTTACCTTATCCAATTCAGCCGTAGCTCCAATGAAGCATTTGTCAAATGGTTCCGCGGGAGCCACTAACCAGGCCATTTCTGTACTGCTAGCCAACTGTCCGTTTACAAACACCTAGAAAGATTGATACTATGATAGATAAGATACAAGACTTAAATAAATAGATTGATAGGTAATATTATGCAGGAATCTAAAGGGATAAGACAATGGCCAATAAATTAATGTGCATCCTCCAATGATGATAAATAGAATTACTCAATCGTTAGATTACAATTAATAGTTGAAACGCTTGTACACTTAACTTAACGATCAAACTAATCAGAACTCACTGAAGTACCCAAAATTGTTAAGCGAACAAATGAGAAAACGCTATTAAAACTTTGGGGTCTAGTGTAATAAACAGCCAATTGTCCCCTATTTCCCTGATATGTTGTACCTAGTTAATTGATTAGTAAAAGGAGAGTTTGATTGAAGCATTGGTAGCTAAAACACAAATGTCTATGATAAATATTTGGATTGATAGATAGGCGAATAGATGAATGGATAGATTAATAACAAGTTTAGTAGATGAATTGAAAGACAAATAGGTGATAGATGGATGGATGAATGAATAGATATATTGATAGATTGAGAATTTGATAGTTGAACAGATAGATAAATACTTATGGTGTTCACAAAAATGGATAAAGGTAAGAGTAAAACATAAGAGAAAACACAAGTTGAGGGTTTTTTTTAATCAAAATATCTTGGTAAGGTCTGGTACAATTGGGTTATACTTCTGAGAAAACATTCAAATATATTATTTAGTAATTTTTCAGTTAATCAATTTTCCTTAGGAGCTAAGGGCTAAGTCGCAAAATGTATAAAAAAAAGGTAGAAAGGAAGAGAAATTAAATAGACACAATATATGAGAGTTTTGAATAGGTATCTTAATGTATAGAGAGAAAAATAACATAAATACTTTAATATTACTTTAATTACTTACAATAAAAGTTTTGTATAACATATGGACAGCTCAGCAAAACATGGTAAAACAGACACAAGATAAAAACTTAAAGTTTTCATAAAAGTACACAAAGAAATTCCTTTCAATATCCTTTCTATTTGAATTTGGGCAATCCTTATAATAAAGTAATATGATGTTTGTTTGTACCGAAAGATCTCGCTAATTACTGAACCTTTACAAGGTAGTTTCTCATAGGTCCTGGGAAGATTTAAAACTATTAGGGGGAGGGTACCATCACTCTCCCAGGAAAAATAGCAAATAGAAAAAAAGAACCCCCAATTTTTTTATATATTTTCTTTTTAAAACTACAATTGACAGTGGGGGGCCGACTTTCCTCTAGAGGCGTAGCCACTAGTTTTATATATTAAGTTGATAGTTCTATGGATAGAGTTTAGTTTTCTTTTGAATAAAGTGTAATAAAATACTTAATTAACTAGAGAAAAAAAAGGTTGAAAATATACTTTTAATATTAAAAACTCATAAATAAAACTACCACCTCTAATTTTAAAATTAAACTAACAGTTTTAAAAATAAATCTAAAGTAATATTTTACGAAACATTTTTCCAGAGGGTGGACATTTTACCCATTACAAAAAATGGGTAAAATCTGGAAAAGAACAAAAAAATCCAGACATGAACTGTTTTAACATTACTGCAAAAAGATAATGCTTACCTAGCAATGTTTAACATTGAGGATACTTTATAAAAGCAAAAATTTTATTTCTCGACTGTTATATAAGATAGACGGCTGAAATTTGGGGTGATGATTTCCTATATCAATAAGCATCCAGTAAAGAATTTACTTGATACCTCTATGTGTTGGCCAAGCTAGCCATGCTACAAAAAAACGTTACCATTTAAATAGGTTTCATGATATGAAAAAAAAATTTGCCTTTTTTCTTTCCTTTCGAACATCTTCTGTTTAGCAAAACGTAGAGTGATAAGTTTGTCCTAGTTTCATAATCAGACCATTTAAAAACTTTTAAGACATATTTTGCTTTTCAGGGTAGGCATAAAAAACCACTTGGTTTAAACCAAAAAAAACAAGCTTAAAATAACCAAAAAAACCAAGGTGGGGATGGTTTTTAAAAAAAATATTTAAACAAAGGCCTATCTTTCCAGTTCTATCTTTTTAATTTTATAATGTAAATAATACAGTAAATTAGTGTCAAAAACCTAAATACCTGATATAAAATTCTTTAAATAGTTTAAATCTTGTACTTTGGTGATTATATATAATAGACAATTTAGACAATTTAATACTTTTCTAAAGGCAAATAATTTTTCTAAAAGAAGTTTAAATGCATAATTATACATTGTTTACCTAGGTAAAGTTAAAACATTCAATAAGTTCCATAAAAATTCAACTTTATACAAAATTAGAATACTATAATTTGGATACCTATCAATAAAAAAAACCTGTTTTTTTATATAAATAAACCGGTTTAAACCAAAAAAACAAGCTGGTTTGTTCTTTTTAAAAAAACTTGGTTTTTTGACATCTCTGTTGCTTTTGGCCCTTACTTTCACCAAAAAGTATGAACACCCAGACATTTGGGATCCAAAGTTTTGTTAAGAGATCAAAGGGGCAAGGGAGCGTTATGACAGACACATATTCAGAGATTGGGACGAATACTAATAAAGATTACAGGAATAGTCCCTTTCGTAACATCGCCACATAAGGGGCGATTCGTCGTATTTTTATAATGGCTTTTTATATGTTATTTTAGGTTAGGTTATATTATAATGGGTTAGGTGATTGCCCCGCAGGGTTAGGTAATTGGCCCCGTAGGGTTAGAGCCCCCCGCAGGGGCTAGAAATAGGAGAAAAGCTACTGTGAAAAATACGAAGAATCGCCTTATAAGGTGCGATGTTATGAAAGGGACTATACCCAAAATTACATTGAAGAATCAGGAATATTTTGCTTAAATTTGAAATTTAAACGCAAATAAATCATTTTTTGAATTTTTTTAGATGCTTTGCCTATTTTGGGTAAAGCAAGTGTTCAAACAAAACATTGTTTTTAATATAAACAAGGATGACAAAATCTATAAGTAGCAAATCTTTTGTCTAAAAAAAATAGAACAACGATAAAAATAATGAGTTGTGTTTATCTGTTCGAGGGATAAACAATTTCTGTTAGTACTTAGTAGCCAAAAAAAACTTTTTCTTTAATGCAAACAATCATAGCATGCTTTATTACAGATCATTAAAAAAATTTTCCCTAACTTCAGGTATGTGAAAATAATATAATATTTTTTTTGTTGAAAAAAAAAATTTTGAGAATATCTTTTCTCCATCACATTATGTAATTGGAAACATGTACAACTTGAAAAAAAAAGTATTAACATGTATTTTCTCTCTTGCTTTTATCTAGTCCAAAAAGTTAAGGATATCCTCATATAATGTTATGTGTTTGTCTGTAGATAAGGATTCAATATGGTTTTCCTTTACAGTAAAGTTTCTTATAGGTCCATGAAAGGTTTAAAGCTATTTTGGGGTATCTTAAGGAAACATTATGATTAAAGCATTTTTGACTAAAGATTAGCATTTGACAAATTATCAAATACTACAGTAATTTTGTTATCAAAGGTTGGCTTTAATCAGGAAGAGAGGGGGACATATGACAATAAATTATACAGGTACCCAAAGTTTTATAATCACTTTTTTAAAGCTTAAAGCTTTGGGTCCTATTATTAAATCTTGATTTGTTTGTTCACACTTATCAGCAAATAATTTTGATCTACAAAAGTGGTAAATGATTTTAAAATCATTGGGGATGTATATCAATTTATCATCAAATGTTTTATCCTTTAAGATCCTTAACTGCGATATAGGTTTATGCTTTTTAAAAATCCCTTGAATTTGGGAGGGAGGGGAACATTGGATAGTAAATTATACTGGTACCCAAAGCTTTATACTATCGGAAGGGCGGTATTCTCCTTTGATTTTTTAATGTGATCATCTAGAGAATCCAGGGCTTCAATGGGACGCGATACTCTAACATTCAAGGATATTAGGTTGAGTAACATTCAACAGATAACCAATCCTTTGATTACACGACCTTTGTCTGAGAAGTCCTAACTGTGCATGGTAATGAAAAAAATTCCTTATGAAACCTACCTTTATCTCAGATTTGCTCCATCTACTGTAGATATAAACAATGGCGAGCATGTACCATTTCCGCGGCTGGAACTCGTACTTTACACAGTGTTGGAATCCTTTACCTTTCACCTGCAATAAAATTGGGTTATGAGCGACGCTGTTCTTATATAAATACTGAATAGAGTCAATATGTCAATTTTCATATGTTTTAGCTATATAAAAGGGAGCTGCGATAATTCCCATATCTTGGAGATTGGCCCCAAAGACCATTAATATTTCTTCTCTTCCAAAAAAAAAACTTTATTATTTTGGTAATAAATGTGAATGGCAAAATTACCTTCCAATCTATTTTTTTTTGTCTTTCTAACAACTAAAAAATAGTAGGAGGGGTTACCAACTCCTCTTACGGCGAGGCCACTAGAGGCAAACTTGAAGAGTATCTTCGATACTAAATTTGATGATAAAACAATAGTATTTATCGCATTGTATTATAGACAGCTTTCCGCAGAAATATGTACATAAATGAAAAATTATAACATCAAAACTAGTTTAGTTAGCCCCGAGGGGCCAAAGGTCCGGGCTAACAAAACTGATATCAATGTTATGAGTTTTAAAAGCGAAGCTTTTCTATAATTAGGGTCGGTCCGTCCGTACGTCCGTAACGGATAGCTTTTTTCGTTAATTTAGACATGTTAGAATTGTCCTATCGATTTCAAATTTTGCATGGTGATTCCTTTAGTAGTTAGGTACGATCTAAAAAGCGTAGCAACTCTATAATCATTACCAAAATGTCCGTACGTCCATTTTAAACATGTTGATTTTTTAAAATTTTTTAATTAGTTTTTTTCGTTAATTTAGGCATGTTAGAATTGTCCTATCGATTTCAAATTTTGCATGGTGATTCCTTTAGTAGTTAGGTACGATTTAGAAAGCGTAGCAACTCTATAATCATTACCAGAATGTCCGTACGTCCATTTTAAACATGTTGATTTTTTTTACATTTTTAACAACAAATTTGTATGTGACCTAATTATCCGATTGGTCTGATTTTTGGTATACTGATTCCTGAGACAACAAAGTACAATATTATAAGTCCTAAAAGTGTAAGTATGTCCATAATCATTATCCTGTATCAAGCAGTTTTTCAACAAATTTACTTACAATTTTGCTTTGACTCTTAAACATTCGCATTCTGATTATTCAGTTCTGACATTATACAAGTGTTAATTTCTGTTTGTCCTACCGTTTCAGAGCTTTGCTTTTATGGATGTTGTCATCCTTGTTTTAATATTAATGGAAAATTGTGTTATACAATGCCAACATAATTGTTTAATGTGACTGAGAACTGGTTTTAAACCAGCGAATATCAATAGGTTTCGAAGCCATACTGGAAAATCATTTGCATTACCTTCATACAAGTAAGGACCAGACAGTTGCCAACAAAATGCGCTGAGTAACCAACTCCTTTGGATGTCTTAAAACTGAAAAAAAATAATAAATTTAAAATAAAATTAGATATGCATGGAAACAGGGGACATTGGGCTGGATTTTACACTAGTTCTCAAAGTCTTATAATAACGTTTTCATATTCGGTGGCTTAACAACCTTGGGGACGTTTATTGAATTTTAATTGGTTGGTTCATTTAGTTGAGTGTCCAAACGTTTCAACCATTAATTGTAATTTTGTGTATCATTATTGGGGATCAATTTATCAGCCATTGTCTTATCCCTTTAGATATGAAAAATATGACAAGATGGAATGGACATAAAATATACGTGGAAATACTGACAGGTGAACATTTTCGTCAATTTAGCTTGCAAATATGGAGTTCATTTATTGCTCAGTTCGTTCATCCAGTAGGTCGAGCGGTTATGAAATAAAGGGGTGAATAGGGTTATTGTTAATTTAGCAAGCTGTGAGTATTACTTTATCAGAGTATTTAAAAATATGGTGCAACATCCGAGTAATATTATATCGATTCTGGATGGTTACAAATATTAAAATTACGTAACACGTAGCGTATCCGTTCATTGGCATTGTTTTTCGACCAAGCGCCGCGTCAAAAATAAAGACGATAATAGTTATTTCTAGTATCGTATTATAAACGGCTTTCCGCGGATATAGAATGTACAATTATAAGATTAAAACTAGTTTTTTTAGCCCCGAGGTGCCGAAGGCACCGGCTAAAAAACTGGTTTTAATCTTATGATTGTACATTTCTACATCGTAGAAAACTGGATATAATACGATGCTAGACATAGTTTTTTCGTATAGATGAGAACCGCTTCCTATCCACCGGATTCGAATGAATACGAGAAAAATATGTTCTAATGCTGCTATATCAAGTGCACGACTTTTTTATGTAGGGAAATTCCTTTGCCAAAACTAGGCCTACTAATTACCCTGCACACTGCACAGTTACGACTTCAAAACATAGGTCATGCAATAAAAGGGTTCATTGTTCTAAAAACTCCAATAATGACAATAAAAAATTATATTTTTTAAAAAATACCTATATGAAATGTATTCTATTTCCTAATATACTCTGATAAAAAGTTAAGCAATTTTAGTCAGAAATTCTGCAAAAGGCTCATATTCAACTTTATAATACATAAATTTCACCAAGGATTTCATCCATAGAAGTGAAGCTCGATTAATCAGGTGGACAAACATATTGAAGGATGCCACTTTAAATATAAATGAAAAAGAATACCTACTATTTTAGAATATCTTGATTAAAGACAGGAAATTTGATGTTAACGTACTTAAGAATTAGACTTATTTCTAGAGACGTTTTGCTAAATACATGATGCCCTATCATCCCAGGAATTTCAAATTCAAGAATCTTTGTACTAGTAAATCTACATCAATTGAAAATATCATTTAATAAAAAACATAAAAAATGTTGGTAAAGATTATAGAGTTATTGCGCTTTCTTAATCGTAAAAAAATACACACAAATATCTTAAAATTAAATATGTTGAAACTAAATATAGAAAAGACAAACAAATACATTGAGGAATTTTCGGGTTTAGTCCCTTTCGTGGCAACGCCCCATAAGGGGCGATTCTTCACATTTTCACAGTAGCTTTTCTCCTATTTCTAGCCCCTGTGGGACCAATTGCCTAACCCTGCGGGGCAATCACCTAACCCAATATAACCTAACCTAAAATAACCTATCAAAAGTCATTTTCAAAATACAACGAAACGCCCCGAAAGGGACTATTCCCGAATTTTCAATAGAGAAAATCTAGTTGAAGAAATGCAAAAACTTATGTTTTCAAGTTTATGATCCATAATTTTTTCCATATAGAATAGTGGGAAAAGCAAGGGAGGGAGGGGACATTGGGCTGTATATTACACTAGTACCCAAAGTCTTATAATAACCTTTTCTTATTCGTTGGCTTAACAACCTTAGGGACTTTTATTGAATTTTCATTGGTTGGTTCATTTAATTGAGTGTCCAAACCTTTCAACCAATAATTGTAAACTATAAAAGGGGTAATTATGTGTATCATCATTGGGGATGTACATTAATTTATCGGCCATTGTCTTATCCCTGGGAAAAAGCAGAGAGTATATTCACATTCGGTAGGAAAAAAGTAAATGTACTTTTTAGCTTAAATGTTTTTCATCCCAATTTGTATCATAAAAAATAGGTTAGTCTATGTTTGTTTGTCTGTCTGTCTGTCTGTCTTGGTTTTCGCATATGTCCTTCCATTTGCAAAGGTTGAATAGAGATAAATATTCTTAAAAAAAGAGAAGGAAAGTCGTCGGGGGGGTTTAGGATATGAACACAAGTTTATACTAATAGGCATGTTAGTATTAGCCTTAAACATGAACACATTTAAGTCCATATTAATAGGCATGTTAGAATTGGCCTATTGATTTCAAACTTAGTATGATGATTCCTGTAACAGTTATGTACAATTTATATAGTATAGCAACTCAGTAATCAGAGAGTCATACAAAACAAGATTCTTTTTAGAATTTGAGATTTATTTTTACGGATTTTTTTCTTCAAATTTCTAAGTAATGTTGAATAACCATAGCATTTTTATACATTATTAATCAAATATCATTTTTCTGCTTTAGCTATGCTTTAGTGAATGTTGTCATCCTTGTTTTTATAGAACTTTGTTCCAATCCTATTGCTTGAATATGCATCTCTCACTTCTATCCTTTAATTTGTCAAAATAGTGTCAGCTAGATTTCATCAGCTATCATAGATAAATAAAAGTAAAAGGTAGAAAAACGTTGTAATATATAAAAGTACTAGTAGATCACAACTAGGATCTAGGGCATTGTATTTAGAGTAAAAAGGGGCCATAAAATAGCCTTTCTGGGGCCTATATGAAGTTTCCCTAAAAAGAAATCGAATCAGTTCAATAGTTTATGAAATCTTAAGCTTCAGAAAAAAATTTTTACTACTTGATATTATAGGAAAGATAGGACCTGTCTGTAGCGAAGTATCTACCTAACTATTGCATAAACCAATATGGTTCTCATTTACAGGAAAGATTAAATCTAGTTTAAGGGAGGGTAACACCACCCACCCAAAAGAAATCGCCTCTAGAAAAATGTACTTCGCCCCAATTGAAAAAAAAAATTTATTTAAGTGAATGATCGACTTTCCACCCTTTTTTCATTTAGTGCCCTAAGAGGTCTCTGAAGCATAGCCGCTAGTTTAGCTTAAAGTTAAGGGGAAGAGCAATTGTCAAATTCTGTGTCTATTTTAAACATTTGATTAAATGAATTCTAATTTAACAAATTCTTTGTCTTACAAGCTATTGAAAATACAGGCGAAAGTCCAAGAGAGGCCCTTTGAAGTTTTTTACTCTTTTAAAAGCAAGAAATATCTTCTAGGTGCAAAGCACCTAAAGGCTGAAACGCTAGAAGTGTCTTTAAACACATTTGAAAGATTACTTTAGATCCAGGTATAAGGTATAACCAACAAGCGAAACCAATATAAAATAATATTTGGGGGGCAAATGGAGAGGTCGTCAATTTTACGATGTGTTGTCCCCCAACGACAGCTGAAAAACACGTATAGGTTTCGTGATTTTTCCCGAATTTATATCATTGTTGGTATAAGCTGCGTTAGATCATTTCTAAGGAATATTGTAAGATTTTGGCCCATTCTTAAATATTACATAATGATACTCCTCTAGGTGATAAAATAAACAAACGTTTAGTATTGCAGAGGAAATCAAATACACAATTAAAATCAAGGAAAAAGGAATATGTCAAACAAGTCTACTTTTTTGGGAATATTTTTTCCAGTATAGCTTCAAAACAAATTAATATCCGCTGGATCAGAACCGGTTCTCATTCATACTGAAAAATTATGTATAGCATCGTTTAACAGACAATTAAATTAAAATCATAAAATTTAAAATACAATATCTTGCTAAAAATGGTTATAATCATATTACTTTTTCATTTTAATATCCGCGGAAAGCTGTCTATAAAACGATGCGATAAACAACTATTAAAGCAACTGTTTGTTCTAGGTTTGTGTCCGTCCGACTGTCCTTATCTAAAATAACATGAAGTCTCTGCGCAGTCTACATCCATATCTACATGAAATCCATTTCTTTGCTACCTGTGTTAATATATTTTTTCATCCTACTTACAAACTTATAAAAAAAAATAACAGAATTTCACATTTCAAACCTTGTGTGTGTTAGATTTTCCTTATCCCTCTTATATCTCTGACTTACATAAACAATAATTAAACTAAATTAATATTCTACTCTCTGCTGTAATACATTATAATAATAAACACTCACACACACACACACACACTCACACTTACATACACACACACACACACAAACATTTTTATGAATATCTTTAGAGCAAGATCACAATTATGAATGAATTGCGCAGAAATTACAGCATTTTGATGACTAACAAAAGGTGAATGCCTGGGAGGGAGAGGACAATGGACTGTAAACCACGTTGTCTTAATTCTTAGCTCAAAAACTTTGTTTGAAGTTTGATTACCTATATGATTACGGTAAGACTGTGACTTCCGAATCTTTATTTTAATTTCTGCGCAATTTCAAACTACCAAAAGCATACAAACAGACACACACATACACAAACATACTTAGTCACAAAAGCTATGAAATGGATTAAAGGGGGGAGGCGGATGTGCCACTTTTTGAAACCAAAACCAAAAGTCAACAAAGGAACTCATCTAAAAAAAGAGTTACAGGTCTGAGATTTTGCATGGCAGTTGCTTTATAGGGGTACAATATGGAACTGTGAAGAAACGGCGGCGCAACCGCCGAAAACCGGCGCTTCCCGCCGAATTTTTTTCGCCTTTTCTCGGCGGTTTTCGGCGGTTGCGCCGCCGTTTCTTTACAGTTCCATATTGTACCCCTATTAAGCAACTGCCATGCAAAATCTCAGACCTGTAACTCTTTTTTTAGTTGAGTTCCTTTGACTTTTAGTTTTGGTTTCAAAAAGTGGCACATCCGCCTCCCCCCTTTGACATGCTTTACAACAGGGAAAGGAATAGGTTTATAAATTCTGGTTCAAATCATTGACATTGATAAAATACCTATCAGGTCAGTGATATGATCAGCAGTAGCAAGGAAATGTCGTGATTCATGGACAGGTGCGACAAATAATGATAAAGGAATTTAAAAAAAAAAAAATTGTCTTATATGTGTCCAGTTTCCTTATACATTGGTTTAAGAGTGAAAGATAAACCAGCCCGTAGAAGAAACAATTCGCACATTTAAGATATTAAGAGTTAGATAATTGATCTTCAATAAAATATCCCTCCCTGCCTTGGATGTTGAAAATGTGCCAACTCTAGTTTGTCTCAAACTTTGGTGCTCGAGTATTAAGTAATATTTAGGAAAGGTGGTGTGTAGAAAATATATCTGATCCTTTTCACATATCTTTTTTATCCACTAGGTGCTATTTTACCTCCTAGTGGTCTTTCCTGGACAACGGATCTACAATGCAAGGATAAGAATATAATTGACTCACTTTTAAGTATTTGACTCCTTTGTATCCTTTAGCTATAAGATACGGCAAAATTCTTAGCACTGAAAATCTTAGGTTTTGACTCCCTTCCCCCTGAAACAAATGTCGTCTTTTCACTGAAAGTAAAATATAAACAGCTGTTTCTTGTTTACCTTTTTTACACTTTAATTTTTCCCGCATGGAGAACGGCTGCTACTAACTTTTCCCTTATTTTCTTTTCTTTTATACTTTCAGTGAAATAAAATAAAATAAAAAAAACTAAAGATATATTACCTCCACACTTAACCAAACCACCCAAAATAATTAAAATTTTCCCGCAAACAACATGTGATTTTTTTTAGGTGTCGAAATCACATCTTTTAGGTTTAACAGGCACCTAACCCCATCCATTTCAGATATGTCAAGCTCTAACAATGATACACCTACCAGTGATCGAAACACTGGGACCCAGATTGACAGTGGTGCCGGCAGCGCAGCCAATCTGCAGGACGGCGATAATGTTGTCGTTCTACCAGCTACTGACGGGGCAGGGGGGTCTGTTGTGACTTTGGCAGCCCCCACCCAGCAAGCGACGAAGTCCTCCACAGTGAAAAAAAAGAGGGAAAACACACCAAGAAAGGTAGGAACTTTTAATAATAGCAAAAGTGCATTGTTATCAGAGTACAAAAATCAAAATGAAAGTCCTTCTAAATTGAAAAATTTTAAGGTTGTGCAAGAAAGCTTAAGATCTTCTCCAAGGCTTCAAGGTACAAAAAGAACCTTTGTGCCTCTGGCCAGGGATGATAAAACCGGAACCGGAGCTACCCCTGTAAAGGAGAGCAAGGTAAAGGGTGTATCCCCCCTGTCCAGCAGCACACCCCAAGCGGAGGCGCAAGCCAATGCCGAGAAAATAGAGGAGGGGTGTATTGAAAAATCCCCCACCTCGAGCAATCTATCTATCCAGGGGGAAGAGTTTCCTCCCTTGCCCCTGGCTAGTAAGAAAACTAAAGGTTTTAAAGGCAAAACCCTAGAAACATTGAAGAAATCTAAAGCTAATTTGCAGGACAAAACCGTAGCTGTGGAGTCTGATCCAGAATCAGGTTCTGGCTCAGACTCTTCAGTGGATAGTCACACTAAGTTTCTTGATAACTATATGGAAAGCATAGATGAAGGTGACGGCAGTGGCTTCAATGGTTTCACTCAGGAAGAGCTCAATGCTGCTCAAAAAACTAGAGTAGAATTGAACACAAGCTTCGGGAGTGACACTATTGAGTCCACTAAAGCCACTCTTCATGATGTAAATGACACCAATGAGAATGACTACGTTGGAGAATGGAAATCCGCCCCAAAAAAGGGAAGTAAGGGAGAAAAGGGAAAGGGTGAAGGCAGCGGACAAAATCCTCCAGCTAAGCCAAACTCTGTTAGTGTCAATATGCAAACATCTAATTCTGTTACTATTCAGGAAAGGAGAAAACATTTGAACAGAAAGGAAGGAGAGGAAGGTTATGGTCAAGGGGCGAAGCCTAAGAAGGCTAAACTTGACAACTCCTCCTCCTTTGCAACGGCCCTTAAAAAGGGTCTTAAAATTGAAGTAAGATCCACTAGATCAAATTCAGATCTAGACCAGATAGACTTCAATCACCTGGAGCTATACATGACAAACACATATATTGATGCTGTGGTTAAACCATCCTTCAATATAGTAAGGGATATGGTAGAAAAAGGAAGGAGCATGGGAGGCGTATGGTACGTCCTCAAGAATGAAGAATACATGAATTGGATTCTAGACTGTATTCCAAGGGCTGGCATACCTGAGGGCAGATCCGATTATGGATACAAGGTCTTCGGACCTGGTTGCAGGCCCTACAGGTACTTCTTGATCAAGGGTATCAAAGAGAACATCTGGAGATCCAGGGAGAAATTTGTAGCTCTTATCAGAGCTCTAAACCCTCACCTGGACTACATGGTAGATGACTTTGAGGATGGCTCTAAAAGGCCAACACATATCAGAGTCTGCAGTGGACTCCTAAACAAGAAGAAAGAGGTCACAAATAAGGGACATTTCTCCATTATTCTAGAAATGGATGAGTTCTTAATCAAGGACTTAATCAGGGAGGATAACCTAGTGTCAGTGGCAATGTTCTCCCAGGTAAAGGCTGTTGGTGGAGGCATCGAAAAGGCCATGAAACTCAGGGGAGTTAAGGAAATGGAGGGCGCCACCAGCCTCGAGGATCTCCTGGCTGATACCAAGCTGCAGGATGACATAAGGGACATGGACATAGAACAGGATACCAACGGCCAGAATCAGGCAGGAACCCAGGAGGAATCTGCCATGGAAAATGGTGAATAGGTAAAAATTTAATTTTCAATAATCGGCGTAGGGATAGGTCAAGTGTAGCCATAAAAATCTCACAGTTAAATCTCCATCACTGTGTGACGGCTATGACTACACATGATCAATTTTTACATAGAAATCATAACACTAGTAAATCGCATATTAAATACTCTGGCTCCATTTCTCTCATTCAGGAGCCTTATTTTAATGCAAGAAACTTTAAAGTACAAGGTTTTTCAAAGGATTTAAAACTCTTTGTTGGTACTAACAACAGCAAACTCCGTGCGTGTATCGTTGTAAGTAAAGAAATTGATGCGTGGCTTATAAACCAATTCTCAAATGAGGACATGGTAGCAGTTGGGGTCAAACAAAACAATAATATTAACATCTATTGTTCCGTCTATTTACCATATGATAGTCCATCCCCGCCCCCCAGTGATTTACTAATTAAGTTGGTGGATCATTGTAGGGTAAAGGGTTGGGGTATCATTATAGGATCTGATGCCAACAGCTGGAACCAAGTCTGGGGCTCCTCAGACAACAACCCCCGGGGGACAGCACTTTTGGACTGGATCCTGGGGACACAACTACATATTGTAAATAAAGGTAATAAACCAACTTTTAATGATATTAGGAGGGAACAAGTTATAGATATAACCTTATGTAGTAATAACATTGTGGACAACATTGAAAATTGGCATGTCAGCAATGATGTCACTCTCTCTGATCACAACAGAATAGAGTTTGACCTCATTCTTGAACATGCAGATAACCCTAATGATACCTACAGGAATATTAAAAAAACTAATTGGTCAACTTTTAAAAAGGATTTAAAGGAAAATTTTCAGGACACAGGTAACGAGGACATTGATACAATGGCCACAGAGCTTGAAGAAGCTATAATTAAGTCTTATTTAAGTAGCAGCAAGGTACTTAAATTCAAAAAAAATAAAAAGCCACCCTGGTGGAACAAAGACCTTACCATACTCCAAAAAAGGGTCCATTCCACTAGGATAAAGTGTAACAGGTATAAAACACCGGAAAACCAGGAGGAGCATAATTCCTTTAAAAGGGATTATAAGTACAAAATTAGGAAGGCAAAGGAGGAAGGTTGGCAAAAATTTTGCACAGAATTAGAAGATCTGACCTCTGCAGCCAGATTACAGAAAACATTAAAACAAGGTAAAAAACAAATGTTTGGTACATATAAAAAACCAGATGGATCATATACAGAGACACCTGAGGAAACTCTAAAACTGTTATTGGACACACACTTTCCAGACAGTGAGGTAAATATAGATCATATTCCAAGAACATATGAACCAAGTAATCTAGATGTCAACAAGGTAATAAATACCCAATCGGTTAAAGCAGCTTTTAAATCTTTTAAACCATATAAAAGTTGTGGGCCAGATGGGATTTACCCAGCCATGCTACAGCAAGGTATAGACATTATAGTACAAAAGGTAGTTAGTATCTACAGAAAAAGCCTCCAAACGGGAATTATCCCAAAGGCATGGCTAAAGGTAAAAATTGTCTTCATCAGTAAACCAGGTAAAGTAGATCTTAGTGACCCCAAGTCGGTCAGACCCATCAGTCTTACATCCTTCTTGTTAAAGGGACTAGAACGTATCATTTTCTGGCACCTTAACAAGACAACCTTCAAGTACAACAAACTTCACCAGAATCTCTTCTCATACCAGGAAGGTAAAGGTACAGAGGATGCTTTGCACTCTCTAGTTCACAAGGTTGAAAAAGCCTTGGAGAAAAAAGAATTTGCAGTTGCTCTATTTCTAGACATAGACGCTGCTTTTTCAAAGGCAAGTATTGAGAGTATTCTCAAAAACATGGAAAGAAAAGGTATTGATCCAGGTATAGTACGCTGGTCTGAATACATGTTAGTACACAGAGAATGTTTTGCAACCTTAAATGGAGAAACAGTAATGAAGGTACCAACTAGAGGCACTCCCCAAGGAGGTATTTTAAGTATCATTTTCTGGAACCTGGAGCCAGATGACCTTCTGGACAGGTTCCCACAGTTACATCCCAGTCTTATAAACTGTTTTGCAGATGATATTGTAGATATCATATCAGGTATTGACATGAGCACCATAGAGTGCAGACTCAGGCAAGACATAAAAATTTTAGAAAAATGGGCCACAGACAGCGGCCTCAGTTTCAGTGGCCAAAAAACCAAGGTAATGGTTTTCACACTGAAAAGAAAGTACAGAAACCCCATATTGTTCTTACAAGGTGAACAAATAGAGGTGGTACAACATTTTAAGTATTTAGGTGTCACCCTAGACAGTAAACTGACCTGGTGTAAACACATTGAGAACATCACAAACAAGGCCACCAAGACTCTGGCCATGTGCAGGTCAACCATTGGCAGAAACTGGGGACTTAAACCTAAGGTATGTCGCTGGATTTATATCAGCCTTATTAGGCCTATATTATCCTATGCAAGTGTTGTATGGCTAAAGGTTGCCATAGAAAAAAGTAAGTTTTGTAAACTTGAAAAAGTTCAAAGACAAGGTTGCCGCCTCACCCTTAGTGCAATGTGCACCACAGGGTCAGAATCAATGGAGACCATCCTAGACATCAGACCCATTGAGATTCATCTCAAGGAAGTGGCCCTAAAAAGCTACATCAGGTTAGTAAGGAATGGAAACTGGAAACATAAACCTGGAGAAACCCATAGTAAGTATAATCATTCAGTTATTGTAACTGAATTAAGCAAAGAAATACAAGATATTTCAATGCCAACGGACAAACTTCTTCTTAAAGAGAGGGAGACCTGTGATTTTAACACAATCATTAAATCCAGGACAGAAATGGAAAGTATTAAAGTTCATATGAAACCCAGAACCCCAAATACAATAAATGTATTCACCGATGGTTCCAAAACAGGAGCAGGTAGCGGTTATGGTTACATTTGTAAAGGTACAACAGATATCAAGGCACAAAACTTTGATCATCTAGGTAAGCTCGCCACTGTTTTCCAAGCTGAATTATCAGCACTGGAACAAGCCGCGGCAAAACTTATTCAACTCAATATTTCGGACAACACTATCAACTTTTTTGTTGACAGTCAGGCCGCCATTATGGCAGTAAGTAACTTCACAGTGGTCAACAAGAGTGTTCTTAATGCAAAGAAAGCTCTTAATATTCTTAGCAGAGATAATGTTGTTAATGTAAACTGGATACCAAGTCATGTCGGCCACCTTGGCAACGAGGTGGCGGACAGACTTGCCAAGCTAGGTTCCTATGGAGGCGACAGCCATAGGACCAGGCCAGAACCATACTTACCTGTGTCGCTAACGTACATTAATTCTACTATTAAGGAATGGGGACTAAGAGAACATCAGAAAAAATGGCGAACCAGGAAGAAAAAATCAGACTGCAGGCAGACAAAAATGATGCTACCCAGCATACGTAATAAAGCCTGGAATTTTATCCAAAATTGGACAAGAAGAGATGTCATGTACATAACTCAAATTCTAACAGGACATGCATGTGTTAACAAACACCTTAAAGAAATGGGGTTTGCTGACACAAAAGCATGTGAACATTGCAATGACCCCATTGAATCTATTGAACACATCTTAGGAGATTGTCCCAAATACAATCAAATAAGGGCAAACATCTTCGGTAATAACATTATATTAGCTAAACACTTTTGGGAACTCAATCTGAGGGATTTAGTAAAATTCTTCAAGAAAACCAAAAGATTTAGCTACTTTGAATAAGTATTAGCAACCATAATGTAAATATATATACACACTTATTTTTAGGTAAATACTGTATATACTGTAAGCTCTATTGAGAGAGGAGGAGAGAGAGAGAGAGAGAGAGAGAGAGAGAGAGAGAGAGAGAGAGAGAGAGAGAGCGGGGAAGGTGGAGAAGATGAGGTATGAGGTGACGGACCTAGAGTCTGGCCTTGGTGATCATCAAGTTGGCTGTGCAGCCCAGGAAGATCACCACCTCACCCGAGGTTATCAGGGTATTAAGTAATATTTGGCGCAAATTTTACATCCCATCATTTGAGACAATTCAAGTCATTTCTGTTAGTTCTACCAGTGGGAGGGGAGGGTATGGAGTAAAAGGGGTGTAGGTTGTTAGTAATTTTAGCCAGCTACACGTTTCACTTTAATGTAGTACATGATATTCTGGTGTAAGATCCAATTAATGATAAATCCATTGTAAAAAATAACGTAGCTTCTCCTCAAAGTGCCTAGCGAGCAAATAAAACCCTAACCCCTCCTTTTCTTAGAAATAAATTAGAAAAATGGGTAGGGTTAATTGTTTCCCAACGTGGGCCCTGACTCTGCGGGCTAACCTTTACCCTAAATTACCTAACATAACCAGAAAAACTACCCTCTTTTCTTATCTTTTAATCTATTTCAAGTTCTATTTATTGGTGTCCGAATGTTTCAAAATTGTACTAAAAATCCACCATTAAATTAAATTGTAACTTTGCTCATATAAGTAAACTTCTGAATTTGAGATTTTAATTCAGGGATTTATTTGAGTGTATTTAAAGCTAAATTGTTTTAATTTTGTTACATTCATTTTTTGTTTAACTTCTATGCTTTCTATATATTTTTAGCATTAGATTATTAGGCTAAATAAATCAAACTGTGAGGGGGACAATCACTTTGATAAAGTCTAAAAAGAACACAAATTAAAACTCAAACTTTATTATAAAAAAGCTAGGTATGTAACCTAATCTTTATAAGATATATACTTATCTCAATGTATTGTATAAACAATTTTTTCAGTGCGGCTTCAGAACTTATTACACTGAAAAATCAAGTATATCATGATATTATAAAGAATTTTTCACGGATAATAAAATAAAAATCATAAAACTAATACCAGTTTTGAAAGTCTGGGCCTTCGGCCCTTATGGCTAACAAAACTGATTTCAATCTTAAAGTTTTTTATTTTTGTATCCGCGGAAAGCTGTCTCTAATACGATGCAGTAATTAACTAGTATTATTACATAATCACATTGTTCTTTGATTTTCCTATTTGTAATGGTCAGACATATAAATAAATATGTTAGAAGAACATGCATAATCAACAGAGAGAAATAAATCTTAAGAAAAAAGTTAGAATATGTTCGTTAGTCTCTCCTTGTATGTAGTAAGTTAGTAATAAGTATGGCAAATTTAGGATTCTCCTGTCGGTTTCGAATATACACTGAGAATCCTGTAACAATAAGGTATTATATGGGATGCGTAAATAGTCATTAGGTCCATTTTAAACATGTAGAAATTTGGCTGTTGAGTTCTAATATCATGAAGATAAAAATCATTCTATTAATTGAATTTTGTAAATTTTATTTCTTGTTTTAAAAGTAATTGAGAAAAAAAAATAGTTTATGATCTATTTGTGTATTTTCTTAATCTATTTTCCTATCCTGATTATTTTTAGTTAGGTAGGTAGGTAACTAAGCAAAGCTGAATAAGCATTTTGTCAGCGCTCACATCATTTACCCTTCAAAGAAAAATTGTGTGCTTTACCACAAAGTTCCTAGAGAGCACTAAAAACGCCATCCTCCTTAATATTCTTTTAAAAAGGGGGTAGTCGGATATGATAAAGACACTTTTGAAACCAAAAAAGAAACACAGCACTGAAATTTGGCACAGCAGTTGATATTTTGAGGAACACTGTGGAAATGTGAAGAAAAGGTTGCGAAACCACCAAAAAGATTTTTAAAAGCGAAGCTTTTCTATAATTAGGGTCGGTCCGTCAGTCCGTTCGTCACGGATAGCTTTTTTAGTTAATTTAGACATGTTAGAATTGTCCTATCGATTTCAAATTGTGCATGGTGATTCCTTTAGTAGTTAGGTACGAATTAGAAAGCGTAACAACTCTATAATCATTACCAAAATGTCCGTACGTTCATTTTAAACATGTTGATTTTTTAACTTTTTTAAATAGCTTTTTTGGTTAATTTAGGCATGTTAGAATTGTCCTATCGATTTCAAATTTTGCATGGTGATTCCTGTAATAGTTATGTACGAGTTAAAAAGCGTAGCAACTCTATAATCATTACCAGAATGTCCGTACGTCCATTTTAAACATGTTGATTTTTTTTACATTTTTAACAACAATTTTGTATGTGACCTAATTATCCGATTGGTCTGATTTTTGGTATACTGATTTCTGGGACAACAAAATACAATATCATAAGCGAAGCAACTCTATAATCAAGTCCAAATATGTAAGTATGTCCATAATCATTATTCTGTATCAAGCAGTTTTTCAACAAATTTACTTACAATTTTGCTTTGACTCTTATACATTCGCATTCTAATTATTTAGTTCTGACATTATACTTGTGTTAATGTCCGTTTGTCCTACCGTTTCAGAGCTTCGCTTTTATGGATGTTGTCATCCTTGTTATTTTTAGATTTAATCCCGGGGATGGTTTTCGGCTATTTTTAGTCTATGTTCTTATACTTTTAAGAAAAAAAACCCCTAGTTCCTAGTCATCAAATTTACTTAGGTTTTGAATCTTATTTTGTTGATAATTGTATTACCTAAAGCTATTTGAAGATAAAAAAGTAAACTTACTTAGAAATTAGTCCGAAAATGAGACATACAAATCTTATAAAAAAAAATCGACCTTGCATTATTATGAATAAATAAATGCATATGATGAATATTTTCAGACTGTATATGTAAATATTCTCTTTGAGGATTATCCTGTATTACAACAGTATGGACAAATACTTAAAACAGCATAAAAGAATATTAGTTTTTATGAAAATTTACGCATAAAGGATTTTTAATAAATGTTAATTTACTTTACATGTAGATTGTAAACACCCCAAAAAAATGTGAAATTAATTCTTATTAGTTTTAGCCTTAAAAGCCTTGTTAAAGAAACCCTCTATTTCTGAGGCAAAAAAAATAAGGTTGGTTGTTTTTATTAGGTATTAAGCATAGGGAAAAACAATTCCCTAAGGTATTTAAATTGTTTTCAAAAAAAGGAGGGGGGGGGGGGGTTGAGGGTAAAATCGACATTTATCCAATTTTCAAAAATGAAATAATTTCCGGCTGTTTGCTGAGCCGTGTATTTTTAATTTCCCAGTAATTGTTTATCTTTTTTTGTTGTAAATAAGTGTACTAAATTGGCTCACATTAGTACAGTTCTAGGATAAGTACAGCTAATAAGTACCACAAGTACTTGGTACACATACAATACAGTGGATTAAATTGTACAAAATATAAAAAAGGGTTCTTGTTTAAAAAGAAGTATTAATAATATTAAAGTAACAGGATGTCTGACTGTGTGTATGTTTGTTTGTTTGTTTGTCTGTCTGTCTGTGTGTGTGTCTGTCTGTCTGTACCGAAGGATCTCGCTAACCGCTGAACCGATATAATTTTCTTAACTAACTTTTAAAGGATATTTGAAAACCTGAATAAACATTTAGGTCGAATTCAATCTTATTATTCTATGACGGACAAACATACTAATAATCATTAGTTACAAAAGAGCTTAAAGATTTACTTTAATTTACTCCAAAATTATAGAAAAAAAAACACTAAAATAACTTTCATAATGTTAAACCCAAGAAAAAATAATAAGATAAGATTTTCAACGTTTTTTTAATGTTTTTAAAAGCAATGCGAGAAAAAATCTTCGAACTGAAAAACATAGAGAAAAAAAACCCTCAAATAAAAACATCCAAATGGCCTATTCTAACCCAATATGTAAAGAAAAAAATGTGTATAAATGCAGACACCGACAGCATTTAGGAATATCAATTAGACAGTTCTATCTGTGTATACAAGCAGGAATAAGGAATAGCCAAAAAGCCAAATAAATCCAAAATAATATTTGGGAGAAAGATAAAGAGTCGTCTTTATTACGATAAATTGCCCCCCAAAATCTAGAAAAAATCAGCTGAAATTAGGATTTTTGAATTAATTAAGTTATAGGTTGCAGCTGGTATAGAGAAAAAAGGAATATCTTAATCTTTATACTATCTCATTTTTCGTCTTTTTGTACCTAATGATTTTCAATTAAAATTAATAAATGCGAAATTAAATCAACCGAAGCAACTATTGAACACAACCCGCATCCCCCCCACTTAGTTTTGAATTCAATTCAAATAAGGTATGGTAGATTAAATCTTTTATACCTAACCCTAGTGGTGCCCTTATCCTAAAGGGAAGGGTGGGTGTCAGTACTCAACGAGGTGCTTAGTGGGAAAGCTACCATGTCATGAAAAATATATTTGTCCCTTTATTCTGGAAATTACTTTGCAGTGCAGTTGAATATAAATATTATTATATTACACACACATATATAGGTGTACCAAGTCTTGTCTACAGCTCACAAATATTCAGGTATCTAAAGGGACAAGACAAATCGACGATGGCCGATGATAATAAAACGATACTTTAGGGATCCTAGTATAATAAGCAGCCCAATGTCCCCTCTCCCTCCCTGCAAATTTTAGAACAAGACCGGCAAGAATCAAAATTAAACTAAGGTCCTAGGATATTTCATATTTTCAAATTAGTTGCGGAAGTAGACCGATCTTTTGGTCATTTTCAATTTCTCATATTTTCTCCAATTAAGCAATAATTTTCGCAAAACTTAAATGACTAGGTAACATTTATTTATAAGTATTTAAAATACTAAATCATTACTTACCTAAACAAATAGGGTTTTTCTTTCTCGATATTGATGGAATTGTACGGATCCAAGCGAAACCAGGTTGAAAAAGTAAATCCGTTCTCCTTAAAATAGATAATTCGTACAATTTGAGAATGATTCAAAAAGAATATTCGTCTTGAAAAACAAAATTTTAGCTTAAATAATAAAATGGAAAACTTAGTCCATATTTGGCACATTAAAGTAAATGAAAGAAATCATTAATTTGGTTTGGCTTTAATCTTTTTTCAAAAACGTTTCTTAAAAGCAGAAGCATTCACATCAATTAAACAGAGGGCTGTAAAGATTAAAGTAAAAGAATAGAGGGGGGAAGAGCTTTAAATAACTCTACCAACGAGGTTGAGAACCTGTGTCGACTTTCAATAAGGTTTAAAATATCAGTCAATAGTGTCGGAAATATAAACAGATCCAAGTCGTTACAAAAACGCAGAAAACTATTTTCTAACAGACGAAAAAAGTCTCCACCATTTGGACCAGGTAGTTGTCTAGGTTATACATGTATACTATTCATTTAGTATGCAAAGCACTTGAAAAAGCGTAGTGTTTCTTATATCTTTTTTTTCCTTCTGCACGCCACTGTGACTACTTTCACTTACCTGGGGAAATTTTGCCAAAGGTGGAATCATTATGGCACTGCCAGATTTTCCAGGGAAACTGAAGAACACATCAGGTCCAGATCTAAAATTAATACAATATCAATTAGTGGATTTTTTTCGCAAAAGATGGTGCACTTGCATTTTTCGAATTGTAGTCGACTTTTACGCCATGAAGGATGTAGGCTAGATAAAAATGGACGCCAGATTCGAAATCTACGACCCCAAATTGTTTAGAAGTGGACTGCAATATTAGAGGGTGGTCCTTAATTGTTATCATTAAGAGTTTGTATATTGAGAACAGTAAAATATTAAAACTAGAATTAACTTTTTTCTTAAAACACTTAATTCAATCCTTATTTTAAAAAATACCTAACAAGTTTTCTATGACGGTGCTTGAAAAATAACATTAAACCGGGTAATGAAAATTAGATGTTTAATTATTTATAGGGTAAATTCTTAAAAGAAAACATATTCTTCCATTACGAAATAAGTACATTGAAGACAATGATTTCTTAAAAATATCTATACATCCAAAATCGAGTGTTAGTTTTAAATGTTTCAACCAATAAAGAAGATAAAAAAGTATTAAAGTCCGACGTATGGACAAACACATGCACTTAAAGAGTAGTTTCGCTATTCAAAAAACTTTACCTGTTTGGCATTTGACGCAGGACATTCAGCAACTTGGTTGAATGCCTTGGCCACGCCATGTTTGTGGCTTTCATTGAAGAGAAGAGAATCTTTAGTTCTCTGACAGTTATAGAGTAGCTGGCCAATACTCCCAGTAGCTCCACTAACAAATCTGCTACAATCTAAATAAAAAAAGAGTATGTATTATTGTAGGATAAAATTCAAAGGTGTAAAAGTAGAACTTGTATGTACATAATGTTTCTTTCAAATGAATTTTCGATCCTACATTACAAGTTGGTTTAAGGCAGGGATCTAAAGAGATAAGACAATGGCCGATAAATATACCCATTGATGATACACAAAATTACTCCTTCTGTAGATTGATTGATTGATTGATTAGCCTCCACAGATTTGTCACATGCATCTGCCAACAACATGTATTTTGCGTCTTATATTGAAATTTATCAGGTAGATCCTTCGTCGAGCTTCAGAAATTCAGCAGCCTGTTTAGGCTTTGTCCATAGGGATACAACTGTCAGGGTTGTGGGGTCGTCGGGGCAGTTAAAAAGGTGTGCAGTGTCGTGAGGAACGTAGCTACAGTTGGGGCACTTATCTTCAACTGTATTGTCAAGTCTTGTTAGGTAGGAGTTTAGTTTGCGACTAAAACCAGATCTAAGTTGCGAGAGCTGGGTCCTAACATGTCTGGGAAGAGAAAGTTCTTCTTTGTTAATTTCAGGGGGTTTGCAACCCAAAACGTCATTTGGGGGAAGATTCTCTAGAGTATTTCTAACTTCAGATGTGTGAATAGCTTTCAGTTTGGCTTTTCTGTTTTCAGCATTAATTGGAAGATGTTGTTGTATGCTATTTCTGAAGTTTTGAATGGTTGGTTTCAGGTGTTTTCTGGCAGGTAAAGGCTTATCAACGTGTTTGTTGCCTGGGTGTTCTTGGAGATGACAGGTAAGCAGATATTGCTTAGTTTTCATCATGCAGTGCTCCCTAATAGGTAACACTTTGGTTTCTTGATGTATGTGTTCATAAGGGGTAATTTTCAGTGTGCCAGTGGAAACTTTGAGAGCCTTATTTTGAGATACCTGTAATTTTTCCCAGTTGGAGTCAGAGATGATGGGGCTCCAAATAGGGCAGGCATACTCCATAGCACTTCTGGCAATGGCTTTGTAAGTCATTGTCATTGTCTCTTTATCTTGGCCCCAGTCAGTGCCACAGAGAGACTTCAGCATATTGATTTTGGTATCAGCTGTGCTTGTGATGTTTCTTATGTGCTTGGAGAAGGTTAACATAGTGTCATATGTGACACCAAGAAGTTTAGGTTCATGTTCAAGTTTGACCTGGATGTTGTTAATCAGAACTTTTGGGTGGATCTTGTATTCCTTGGTATCTGGAGTGAACAGAGTTACTGTTGACTTTTCTGGTGACACTATCAGCTCTCTTTCATTGAGAAACTCAATGACCTTAGGGACAAACTTATTGATGGCTTCAGTAAGAGCATTTATGTCCAAACCAGTAGAATAAATAGAGATGTCGTCTGCATACTGGACCACTTGGACATTCTTGGGTGGGTTTGGGAGATTCCTCAGGTAATAGTTGAACAGGATTGGTGATGTTACAGCTCCTTGGGGAACTCCAGCTCTAATATTTCTACATTTGGATGTAGTGTTTCTGAAGTTGACACGAGACTGTCTTCCTTTCAGATAACAGTTAAACCAACGTTTCAGAGGATCTGAAAGGGAAGATTGTCCGAGGTCTTTCAAGAGTTTATCATGAGACACCATGTCGAAAGCTTTGCTTAAATCAATTTGCAGCAAAACCGTTCTGTCTGGTGGTCGTTTCTTGCTGAAACCGGAAGCAACTTGGTCATTAAAATCGTTCAGGGCTGAAACTGTGGAGTGATTTTTACGAAAACCATGCTGAAAAACAGGTATTTCAAGGGATTCAGAAAGTGCAGGAAGAATTAATCGCTCCAGGATTTTGATGGCAGGGCAAAGCAAAGAGACAGGACGATAGGAGTTGGAATCTTGAGGGTCTTTACCAGGTTTCAGGAGAGGGATAATGACCGAGTTTTTCCAAATGTCAGGTATAATGCTGAGAGCTAATGAAAGATTAAAAATCTTTGTTAGGTAGCTCACGCCAATTGGGCCAAGATGTTTAAGGTGCAGGTTAGAGATGTTGTCAGGTCCTGCTGCTTTAGAAGCTTTGCTGGCTTTGATGGCTTCAGCTGTCTGTTGTGTGGTGAAAGAGGGTGGATCTTCAAGGCTATTTTTCTTAATATTCCTTGTAACACATCTGGATGATTTAGAACTGATGTGTCTGACTACAGAGGAATATTGCTTATTGAATCCATTAGCAATATCTAAAGATGAAGTAAGATATCGACCTTTGAATTTAATAGCCTGATTATTATTGCTACATCCTTTTCCATTCAAGTTTTTGATAAGCTTAAACAGTTTAGAGGAGCAGCTGCTGGTAATCTCATTTATCTTTTCTCTCCATTTATTTTTACGATGTAAATTAACCTCTTGCAAGATCTCTCTATTAAGAGTTTGTATATCTGGAGAGTCTGGATTTGTTTCTCGGAGATTATCTCTTTCTTTCATTTTGTTAGTTGTTGCAGTGGGAATTTCAGGTATAATGTCCTTGATTCGACCTCCAGGGATAGTTTTCTTGGAGGCCTTGTTAAGAATTTTTCTGAACTTTTTCTCTGCATTGTGTATATTATCAGGCTCTGGGAGTCTACTGAATCTTTCTTCAGTAATGTTGGTAAATTTGTCCCAGTCAGCTTTCTTGAAGTTTATAAATTTTCTGTAATCACTTTTGATAGTCTGGATGGAGGTGTTGATTTTGATGATGATGGGTAAGTGATCAGAACTTAATGCAGTTTTAGTTTCCCATTCTATATATGGTAGTAGAGATGTTGATGCTAGTGAAACATCTGGAGATGTGGGTTGGCCAAAAGATGGAAGTCTGGTTGGTACATTCTCGTTGAGAACTCCAAAATCTGATTCACTAATTTCTTCAGCTAATTTATCTCCTCTCGCATCCTGAATGCTTGAATACCACAAAGGATTGTGGGTATTGAAATCACCCAGAATGAGAGAGTCTGGTTCAGATAAAATGGCTTTGATGTCTGGCTCAAATCCTGGGGCACAGCTGTTTACTGGTGGTATATATACATTCCTGATTTTAATGTTACCAATTGAGATTCCATTGGATTCTGTGTGGCCGTCATTAAGAAGATCAGGTGTTTGTGCAAACAAGATGGATTTATGTACAAAGATGGCGACACCGCCACCATTGTTTTTCCTATCTTTCCGAATCATGGTAAAGTTAGGAATGTCAGGAGGAGCAGATTTTGAAGAAAGTTTGGTTTCTTGTAAAACCATTACTTTAATCTGATGTTCATTGATGAATGAGATAAGGTCTGATGTCTTGGTTTTTATACCATTGCAATTCCACTGTAGTATGTTCAGTTTATAGTCTATGTTGTCATTGTTGAGAGTAAGTTTAGGTTGTCGAGGAGTGGAAGGTTGAGGATTTGTTGAAGGTTGATGAATTGTTGAAGGTTGTGTAGTTGTAGTAGGAATGTTGTTGGGAAGTGTTAAAGGGTCATTTAGGCAGGAAGGACAAACATAGGTGTTCTTGTCATAGTCTTTTTTGGTTGTAGATTTAAGGTTGCTGCAGTTGTTTTGAGAACGAAAATGTATCCATTCTAAACATTTGCAGCATTGGACGGATCTTGAATTTCTTCGAAGCTCGACGTTACATACTGGACAGATGTAGATAGGTCCAGGGTAGATTACAATTAGTGGTTTATAAGTTTGGAATACAGTTCAATAAAAATAACCAAAGTTCTCAACCTAGTGATTAAGATAACCTGGTTACAAAACTTTTGGTACCAGTATAATTTACAGTCAGATGTCCCCTCCCCCCTGGGTTTTAGGTTCGACTACTTTCAGCACTGATCAGAATTATAAACATTATCTATTGATAAATAAGATTTCTACACCATGTTAAAAATTCATGTATCGTATTGTTTCATTGAAAAAGACGTCAATCTATAAAATCATATTCATAACAATATTAGTTATTTATCCACGAATATTAAAATTAAAATCATAATATAAATACCAGTTTGTAATATCTTAGGAAAGCTGTCTATAATACGATGCTATACATGATTTTTCAGTATGTATAAGAACTGGTTCTAATCCAGCGGATATAAATCGGTTTTGAAGGTACACATTTGAATACATTTAACAATATTCTTGAAATTATTATATGACATACCTAGAAGATGGAATAAAATTTGTTAGAATTCATTGTATTTTTGATTGGTTTGGTGTGTATTGAACAGATACAGTATCAATATGTGAACGTCAGGGAGGAAGGGGATATTGGGCTGTAAATTAAATTGGTACCCAAAGGATTATGACCAAGTTATCTTAATCATTGGCTTAAAAACTTTGGGTACTTTTATTGAATGAGATTTGGTTGGTTCCAAAGCATAGTGTTTAAACTCTTTAACCATTATTATTTATGCATCATTGTGGATTTATGGTACATTGTCTTATCTTTTTAAATCCCTGATGAACGTACAGATTGACAATTCTATGCAATTTATTGTTAGATATTTGCTGAAATCAAGAATTTTATATTTACTTTGAGCGAGATTTATTTTGTATTTTATTTGAAAATTTTAATCCAAATCTTGTTAAGAATAAGTATAGCAATCTAAAATTTTCTTAATTTTTGCAAAGCCTCTCTATGACTAGGTTTTTTACTGCAGACATCCACCTGTTTGACCATCACTTATAACACAGCCTAGCCGGTCAACATTTTACACAAACCCACGAATACATATATTTTCTATTTTTATAAATAAATTACAGTATACTATTTTTTGTTACTGTACTGCTTTAATTTAGGTCAGGTTAGGTTGGGTTAAATTGGGTACAAGGCAAACTGTGGGGTTGGGGCACTGCAGTTAAAGGCCCTGCAGGGTTTAGGCATAGTACAATCAGTCCCCTCCCCTTAGTACAAGGGAGGGAGCGGAAGTGACACTTTTTGAAACCTAAACTAAAAGTCAAAGGAACTCAACTAAATAAAGAGTTACAGCTCTGAGATTAGGCATAGTAGTTACTTAAAAGAGGTACAATATGGTACTGTGAAGAAACTGCGGTCCAACCGCCGCTCCCGCCGAAACCTGCCGTAATTTTTTTTCCTTTTCAATCATTTTAGACAAACTTTTTTTCAACAAAAAAAAATCCTTATATTTGCACTGAAAATGTTTGAATATGGAGAAAAATCATAAAGAAAATATATGGGAAATTTTTGGGAAAAATAATTTGTCTCATATGATTCCAAATAGTTTAATTTGGCGAGAAAAGGCAAAAAAAATTTCGGCGGACAACGGCGGTTTTCAGCGGGAGCGGCGGTTCGGCCGCCGTTTTTTCACAGTTCCATATATAAATCTTCAAAACCACTGTCATGCCAAATATCAGAGCTGTGACTCTTTATATAGTTAAGTTCCTTTGAGTTTGAGTTTTGGTTTAAAAAAGTTTCACTTCCGCCCCCTCCCTTTTTATCAAAATACAAAGGGGGGGGGGATTCAATGCTTGATATTCACTTGAAAGGAAAGCACCTATGCCTCGTACTCCCTGACACCAATAGCTATGGTTTATTTGAAATACTTGACATCCTTTACATACATTCTATAGTTTTCATACCCAGGGATCTAAAGGACAATGTCCCGATAAATTGATGTCCATCCCCAATGATGATATACAAAATTACCCTTTCTTTAGATTACAATTAGTGTTTGAAACGTTTGGATACTCAACTATAATGAGCCAACTAATCAAAATTTAACAAAAGTACTCAAGGTTGTTTAGCCATGAGTAAGAACTTTGAGGACTAGTATATTTATGTCCCCTATGTCCCCTTCCTCCCTGTTCATACCACATCTTGACAATTCACAATGGAAATTAATTGAAAACTTCAACTTTTTTTTAATACTCTATCTTCAGACTATGTGAACCTTCTCTGAAATCTATAACTAATACGTTTTAGTAGCTCTTGAAATCTTAAGCTACAGTAAAAAAAACACATCTTTACTGAAATTGTTAAAATTTTCATATATGCTTCTCTTTCTTGTATACTTATATTAACACAAATGTTTGTTGCTATCATCAAAAACTGATTTATTTTTACTGTGCACTTATATTTCCTATGTTCAAAGGTAATTAAGAAGATTTGCAATTATTGAAACTTCTATTTTTTGTACATTTTTTTCTCTCTGCTCCATTCACTTTCCTATTTGCATTGCAATCATTAAAAACTCTATTTTCCGTGAATTAATCCCACTGTGTCTTCCGCTCTTTCCTATTTGCTAAGATCAATACAGAAGATTCCTTTGTGGTAATTAAACATTCCTCCCTCAAATATCAAAGATACATAAATTTTGGATCAGAAAAGCTTAAGCCTGATTTTTAATACCGATCCTACTCTTGCAATAATGCTTAGCTTTTTCTGTCTGTTTGGTTTCTATTTTTGGTTTTGATTGATATTTAGGTTTTTAGTTAAATTAAAAGGATGTTTTGACAATTTAAAATAATCAAGAGTGCGAACATTGTCTAGGGAGGGATTGGACATTGGACTGTGAATTACACTGGTACCCAATGTTTTTAATTATACGTTATTTCATTCGTTGGCTTAAAAAATTTGAGTACTTTTATTGAAATTTGATTGGTTACCTTCAAACAATTAGTAATTTCTATATTTCCAAATATTTAATCTAAATAAGGGGTAATTTTTTCGATTATTATTAAGAATGTAGGTCAATTTATCATCTATTGTCGTACCCCTTAGTAATATATAATAGAAGTAATCAGTAGTAGGATCTCTGCTTTTTCTGAAAAATGTTCAAAATAAATTCGAGTAAAAAAGTCAATTTGCTAAATTTATATTTTTTGATGTATTTTAGGAAATTAAAGAATGATAGGCTATTTTATTTTGTCCATTGTTCCCCCAATTATTGCAACTTTGGCATTACAGGAAAAAGACATACATCCCATAAAAAAAGACAATTTTGATCAGAGTTATTTAAGATAGAAAAAAGGATATCTTCTATCTGTCTATAATTACCAAGAAAATCACTAACCACTGCACTAGGGTGATAAGGCTTTACTTTACAGGGAAGCTTCTTCTAAGTTTTATGAACTTATTCTTTTATTAATGACTCAAAATCTTAAAGTACTTTTATCAAATCATGATTGGTTGGTTCAAATTAAGTGTCCACACTTTGCAACTTAAAAACACGGAATGGATAATTTTGTTTATCATCATTGGGGATGTACATCAATACGATAAGTCCAATGTCTTATCCCTGACTTTACCCCATTTCTCAATCAATGAAATACTTTCCGTTTTTACTACAGCTTGTTTCCTTTTACTTTTCACAGCTAACCAGAACAAAATATAGGTTTAAAAAATTTTCTCGTATTCATTCGAATCCGGTAGATAAGAACCGGTTATCATCCATGCGAAAAAAACTATGTCTAGCATCGTATTATATCAAGCTTTCTACGAATATAAAATGTACAATCATAAGAATAAAACCAGTTTTTTAACCCGAGCCTTCGGCATCTCGGGGCCAAAAAAACTCGTTTTAATTTTATAATCTTATATTTTATATCCGCGGAAAGCCGTTTATAATACGAGGCGAGAAATAACTATTCTTATTTAATTTAAGATAAGTATAAAATAAGTTTATTTTTTAAGAGTAAAATCTTTTTAACCAATAAAAAAAAATACTAGGTACATTTATTTTTTTTAGTACAATTTGCAAATTGTAGAGATTTTTGGATGTTATGCTATTAGAGTAAAACGCTAGAGGGGGAAGGGGTTACATAACTATTTCTCCCCATCGCAATGACCTTTTACCAATTGGGTCATTGAAAATCAACTAATGGTGTCGGCAATATTAACACATCTAAGTAACAGAAAACAATTTGCTTGCAGACGAAAAAGGTCTTTGAAAAAGGGAGGGAGGTAATTATCTGTATATACATCTATACTATAGATCTGTTGTTATGCTTTTCTTTACTATGACCTATCAGGATTTCAATCACAAATCTAAATTCATAGATAAATAAAATAAAATTAGCATAATTTCTTTAAAACCTGAATTTATTTCGGTTGCGGTGTCTCCCATTACACCTTTCAAAATTAAGTGCAATTCCAATAAAACTTTACAATATATTTCCCTCAAAAACTGAAGATTCATGCCTTACCTAGCAGGGTCATAAATAACTAGCTTTTATGCGAAATAAATACCGGCTGTACAATTTTTCATGGTAAATATTAGGTAGGTATATGTTACAGAGCTTCATATAAATTCACTAATGATAAAAAATTGAATCAGATTAATTACTTTGTTCCCTTAATCTAGAGTAGACACGCTTCCAAAATTATTACAAAAAATTCTCTGCTCTATTACCAAAGGATAATAAGTTTAATAATACCCAACAGATAACCAAGCCTTTAATTTTACGAACTTGGTATAAAAGTCCTATATGTGCATTACCCTTATATTTGGAAAAATTTTGTTAAAATTTTTGCCCCCAGCCATAATATGGTTGATTTATTCAAAATAATGCCCCATGCAAAATATTTTTTCTGTAATGCAAAAATTGCGATGGTACAAGCACTGCAAAATTTTTAAAATTTACAAAAAGACCTGTTTTTAAAGCTCTTTTACCATCTCAATTTTAAAGATTTTTTAAAAATTTCAATTCTAGTGTGTCAAAATAAACCTGAAATTTACCAAAAAAAATGGGGGCAGTCTCAATTCTAACATATGAAGGACAAAGGTGTAGCAAGTAATCTTTCAAAGTAAAAATTGCCAGATTTCATACACAAATAATAGGGTTAGGCCGGATTGGATGGATACAGATATCCGGCTGATCTATAATTCTGGATATCAAGTATTTAGGTTTATATAGACACACTAGAATTGAAATTTCATAAAAATCTTTAAAATTGAGATGAAACAAAAGCTTTAAAAACGGTCTTTTTGCAGATTTTAAAAAGTTTGTACCATCTCAATTTTAAAGATTTTTACGAAATTTCAATTCTAGTGTGTCAATATAACCCTAAATACTTGATATCCAGAATTATAGATCAGCCGGATATCTGTATCTATTGATTCCAGCCCAACCCCATTATTTATGTATGAAATCTGGCAATTTTTACTTTGGAAAATTACTTGCTACACCTTCTTCCATTATATGTTAGAATTGAGACTGCCCCCATTTTTTTGGGTAAATTTCAGGTTTATATAGACACACTAGAATTGAAATTTTGTAAAAATCTTTAAAATTGAGATGGTACAAGAGCTTTAAAAACAGGTCTTTTTTGCAAATTTTAAAATTTTGCATTTCTTGTACCATCGCAATTTTTGCATTACAGAAAAAATATTTTGCATGGGTCAATATTTTGCATAAATCAACTATATTATGGCTGGGGGCAAAAATTTTAACAAAATTTTTCAAATCCGGGACAGGCTAATGTGCATGATAATAAGCTGTGTCTACTCTAACTATTAGTGTCACGTGCCGGACAATGAATGTACCATTTTAACGTCTCTAGTATGGTTCAATCGAACCCGACACATCCCCGAGACGGCAGGCGGGAACTAATGCACCGGGTTAAACCTGCAATGCTTGGTGCATGTAAATTGGAATTGTAAAGGATTTACTAAAAATTAGGAACTTACTTGTTCAACGTCTGGAAGTCGTTGCAGCATCAGCTCAATCAAGGAGATGTCTGTGCACGCCTGTAACAAAAAATGATTTTAAAAACAAATACAAAATTTGAAAGACAACTTATAATAATATCCTTAAATAAAAGTGACAGATTCTCTGTGTCTCTCTTTAAAGGATTTCGCTAACCACTGAAGTGTAGCTTTTAAGTTCTCATAGGTCTTAGGGGAGTGAAATCGCCCCTACAAAAATGACCCGCCCTTCTATATTAACTAAAATTTTAAGTGGAGTTGGTCGAGTCCCAACCTCCCCTTTAAGGCCCACTAAAGGTCTCTAGGGGCATAGCCGCTAGTCTTTACAAATTGTACCTATAACAGGAAACATAATGATTATTGAATATCAAACTAAAATAACAAAAATTAATAGGAATTCAGGGTTGAACGATAAATGACCCCCCCCCCCTCAAAAAAAAAGAGAAAGGTATATACTATATATGGAATAGATTGTAAATTAAAACCCTACTTTGACCTATTTGAAAAAAAAATATTCTTTTGCTTTTTATTTCACATACATTACTTCCAATATTACAACCCATCATTTCTTTAATCTGCACCTTCAATATTTATGTTTTCTTAGGTACTACTTATGAATAAACTTTTTTAGCTAATAAATTTTCTAGACTTAAAAAAAGTCTTTGATAGCTATCAAATAGCATTTATTGTTATTTTTTCAAATGTAAAATGTTATTAGTATTTTTTTTAATGTTTAAATATCCTGTTATATTCATGATCTCCTATGTTTATGTTTATACTAAAAGAGAATTTTTCATAAAAGATTTCTCATACATGTAAAAAAAAAAGCTTAGAGCAGAAAACATAATTCTAACATGGAATTTCATAGTAAATTTTTGCACATTTTACTAGAATCGCATATTATTACAACAGCACATAATACTCCTTACCCTTAACTTCAATATTTCCATTAAACAGCCCATTTTTTATATTTGCTATTTTGTCTTTTAGCGAAAATGAAATAACACACACGTCATCCTATATAGGGTGAATATTTTGGATCAATCATATTGTGAAAGTTTTCATATGAATATTTCAACCTCTTATTGACACATAGAACAATTTCCTAGTTTTGCAAAAACTAGAAAAAATATGCATGTAACACTTGCATTTTTTTTATAGCAAACTAAGGACGATTAAAGGGATAAGACATTGGCGGCTCTGTTAATAGATTTAAGCCTTGGGAAAATTTAGGCTGTTTCTCTGCCCCTTTCTTATCCCTTGATAATACTGAACCCCTAGAATCCAGGGAGGAAGGGTTTAGACTGTTTAATACACTAGTCCTCAAAGTTTTATAATAACGTTTTCTTATTTGTTGGCTTAGCAACTTTGGGGACTTTTATTATTTTTTTTTAATGTTTTACACACTAATTATAAATTAAGGAATAAGGGATAATTTCATGTATCATCATTTGGGATGTACATCAATTCATCGGCCATTTTCTTATCCTTTTGGATCCCTGCTAGGATCTGTGCACGCTGGATTCTGTATAGAGGATTTCCAAAAGGGGTCCATTTCAACTGCATAGGGAACTTTCATCAATCAGCGGCCTTTCAAAAAGTAGGTATAGAAGAAACCTCTTCTAGAAATATTAAAATAATTTTCATTTTTATTCAGTGACTATATCATGACTTCTGTAGTTGTTAGATGAGTGTGTTAAGCAAAATCTTAGAAACGGCGAGTCTGAAAGTTGAAGGACAGCTTTTTGTTAGTCTTAGACAGGTTTTAGGCTATTTTACAGGAAACTGGTGGGTTAAAAATACTGATTATGACAAAAAGTCTACAATAACACAAAATAAAGAATTTACTTATCATCCAAACAAACAAACACACATACACAGATATCCTGTTACTTTTATATTTTACTAGCGGCTACGCTCCTAGAGGATTCTAGTGGCACTTTGAATGTTTTTTTTTTTAATATCTAATTACAGAAATAAGGGGGGGGGGAAGTTCTGACACTTTTGCGTAAACAGTGATTATAGGCTTTGTCTTTGGAGATAATGGATAGGTTATTTGGCAAAAAAGTTTCCTTTTGGGATGTAGTTTTCCTATTTTTAAAAAAATTTTGGATTCGGCCTCCAGGTTCCGGTACTCCAGGCCTCCAGGTGGATTCTGGACAGGTAAAAAAAAAAATTCAAGATAGAACAAAACTTATTTAACAAAAGTTGGTACTTTATGGATGGTATGAACTAATTTGAAGAAATTTTTGAAACCGGGCTCCAGGTTCTGGTACTGCAGGCCTCCAGGTGGATCCTGGACAGGTAAATTGAAAATTTTTAATTTAAAGTTAGAACAAAACTTATATAACAAAAGTGGCTTTTTTTTAGATGGTATTAACTAATCTGAAGAAAATTTTGAAATCGGGCTCCAGGTTCAGGTGCTGCAGGCCTCCAGGTGGATCCTGGACAGGTAAAAATTTCAATTTTTACTTTAAAAGTTAGAACAAAACTTATTTAACAAAAGTGGCTTCTTTATGGATGGTATGAATTAATTTGAAGAAAATTTTGAAATCGGGCTCCAGGTTCAGGTGCTGCAGGCCTCCAGGTGGATCCTGGACAGGTAAAAATTGATAATTTTTACTTTAAAAGTTAGAACAAAACTTATTTAACAAACGTGGCTTCTTTATGGATGGTATGAATTAATTTGAAGAAAATTTTGAAATCGGGCTCCAGGTTCAGGTGCTGCAGGCCTCCAGGTGGATCCTGGACAGGTAAAAATTGAAAATTTTTACTTTAAAAGTTATAACAAAACTTATTTAACAAAAGTGGCTTCTTTATAGATGGTATTAACTAATCTGAAGAAAATTTTGAAATCAGGCTCCAGGTTCAGGTGCTGCAGTCCTCCAGGTGGATCCTGGACAGGTAAAAATTGAAAATTTTTACTTTAAAAGTTAGAACAAAACTTATTTAACAAAAGTGGCTTCTTTATGGAAGGTATGAACTAATTTGAAGAAAATTTTGAAATCGGGCTCCAGGTTCAGGTGCTGCAGGCCTCCAGGTTGATCCTGGACAGGTAAAAATTGAAAATTTTTACTTTAAAAGTTAGAACAAAACTTATTTTACAAAAGTGGCTTCTTTATAGATGGTATTAACTAATCTGAAGAAAATTTTGATATCGGGCTCCAGGTTCAGGTGCTGCAGGCCTCCAGGTGGATCCTGGACAGGTAAAAGTTAAAAATTTTTACTTTAAAAGTTAAAACAAAGCTTATTTAACAAAAGTGGCTTCTTTATAGATGGTATTAACAAATCTGAAGAAAATTTTGAAATCGAGCTCCAGGTTCAGATACTGCAGGCCTCCAGGTGGATCCTGGATAGATAAACAGTAATTTTTTACTTTAAAAGTTAGAACAAAACTTATTTAACAAAAGTGGCTTCTTTATAGATGGTATGAACTATTTTGAAGAAAATTTTGAAATCGGGCTCCAGGTTCAGGTACTGCAGGCCTCCAGGTAGATCCTGGACAGGTAAAAATTGAAATTCTTTACTTTAAAAATTAGAACAAAACTTATTTAACAAAAGTGGCTTCTTTATGGATGGTAGGAAGTAATTTGAAGAAAATCTTGAAATCGGGCTCCAGGTCCAGGTACTGCAGGCCTCCAGGTGGATCCTGGAGAGTAAAAGCTGAATTTTTTTTCTATTAAAGTTAGAACAAAACTTATTGAACAAAAGTTGATACTTTATGGATGGTATTAAATACTTTAAAGAAAAATTTGAAATTGGGCTCCAGGTTCAGGTACTGCAGGCCACCAGGTAGATCCTGGACATAAAAAATTGAATTTTTTCACTTTAAAAGTTAGATCAAAACTTATTTTACAAAAGTTGATACTTTATGGATACAATATTTACCTGTCCAGGATCTAACTGGAGGCCTGCAGTCCCTGAACCTGAAGCCCGATTTTAAAATTTTCTTTAA
Organism: Acartia tonsa; assembly: GCF_053477335.1. NCBI lineage: Eukaryota > Metazoa > Arthropoda > Copepoda > Calanoida > Acartiidae > Acartia > Acartia tonsa. The sequence goes on along the minus strand of NC_137271.1, from coordinate 18,276,926 downwards.
ATTAGTTAATACCATCCATAAAGTATCAACTTTTGATAAATAGGTAAGTTTTGTTCTAACTTTAATAGAAAAATTTTTCAGTTTTTACCTGTCCAGGATCCACCTGGAGGCCCGCAGTACCTGAACCTGGAGCCCGATTTCAAAATTTTCTTCAAATTACTTCCTACCATCTTTAAAGAAGCCACTTTTGTCAAATAAGTTTTGTTCTAACTTTTAAAGTAAAAATTGAAATTTTTACCTGTCCAGGATCCACCTGGAGGCCTGCAGCACCTGAACCTGGAGCCCGATTTCAAAATTTTCTTCAGATTGGTTAATACCATCTATAAAGAAGCCACTTTTGTTAAATAAGTTTTGTTCTAACTTTTAAAGTAAAATTTTCAATTTTTACCTGTCCAGGATCCACCTGGAGGTCTGCACACCTGAACCTTGAGCCCGATTTCAAAATTTTCTTCAGATTAGTTAATACCATCTATAAAGAAGCCACTTTTGTTAAATAAGTTTTGTTCTAACTTTTAAAGTAAAAATTTTCAATTTTTATCTGTCCAGGATCCACCTGGAGGCCTGCAGCACCTGAACCTGGAGCCCGATTTCAAAATTTTCTTCAAATTAGTTCATACCATCCATAAAGTACCAACTTTTGTTAAATAAGTTTTGTTCTGTCTTATATTTTTTTTTTACCTGTCCAGAATCCACCTGGAGGCCTGGAGTACCGGAACCTGGAGGCCGAATCCAAAATTTTTTTAAAAATAGGAAAACTACATCCCAAAAGGAAACTTTTTTGCCAAATAACCTATCCATTATCTCCAAAGACAAAGCCTATAATCACTGTTTACGCTAAAGTGTCAGAACTTCCCCCCCCCCCCTTGGTTTATGTTTCGTTGGAGTCTCTTTTTCGGGAGGGGTAATTTTTTTCTAGGGGCGATTTCTCCTGATAGGGTGGTGGTACCCTCCCTTAAAATAGTTATAAACTAGGGTTGGGCCAAATATCCGGTGTGGCCGGATATCCGGCCATTTTCAATATCCGGCCGGATACCGGATATTGAAACTATCCGGCCGGGTATCCGGCTCTATAATTTTTTATACTTTACACCAAAAATCTCTCCTTTTAAAATCTTAAATGACTATAATTTTCTTATTATTGAAGCTAGAAGAACATTTTTTCTGGATAAGTTTAACTTTATGTAAATTTATATAAGATTTCTGAAGAAATTTTTTTTTTACTACTTTAATATCTGGTAATTTGACCGGTTATCCGGCCGGATATCCGGTAATTTAGCCGGATAACCGGATATTTGCCAGATATCCGGCGTTGGCCGGATATCCGGCATTTGAAATCAACCGGATATCCGGTATCCGGTATCCGGCCAAAAAAGTATCCGGCCCAACCCTATTATAAACCTTCCCGGGACTTATGAGAAGCTACCCTGTTAAGGAGAACGGTTCAGCGGTAAGCGAGATCCTTCGGTACAAACACACAAACACACAGACAAACACACAGACATCCTGTTACTTTAGTATAAGGATATTAGTTACAATTGTATATTTCTTAGAAGTTTCCAAGTTGTAGTGAAATTTCTTAGCATTAATTGGGGAATTCCTAGATTTTTATGCGGACAAAAATAGAAAAGTAAATTATTTTGAAATAATAAAGTTTGGTTGTCTTAGTTAATTGAGTGAGTACACTTTTTAAGGAAAGCTTCATAATTGTCCTGTCAGGCCAGGATTTATTCAAAACGAAGATGACAAATCTAAAAAAAACTGAAACAAATCATACAGTCAAATAAATGAACATCAACATTTATAGAGTAACCGCACTTTTAAACGGGAATAGTTATTTATCGCTTCGAATTATAAGCAGGTTTCGGCGGATATAAAAATGTACAATAATAAGATTAAAACTAATTTTGTTAGCTCCGAAATGCTGAAGGCACGGGTTAACAAAACTGGTTTAAATCTTATGATGTTTGAACATTTTTAATTCGTAGGAAACTGGATATATTAAGATACGACACATGATTTATTAGTATAGATATTAATCGGTTTCGAAGCCATACTGGAAATAATTTTTTATACATATATTTGATATGCCGCAAATTTGCTTCTAAACATCTTTCATCCAATATTTAACAATTTAAATCATTGTTATTTAATATTCATAATACTGTTTTAAATCATTGTTATTTAACAAATTATATAATACTGTTTTGGCCGAAATTCGAACCCATTTCCTTTTCTCTATATTCTTTGATTTCCTAATTTCCTAGGAAATAGAGACTTCAATAAATAAAAACTTTATCAAATGATTCGGAGAAAAATAAGATAAGTGTCTTATATGTTATCTTACTGTCGGCTGCGCCACTAGCCTCTATTTCTTTCATATTAAATTGAAAATTTTGAGAATAGGTAAAAATTTTCCTGTATGGCTTCGAAACCGATTATTATCCAATGGATCAGAACCGGATTTCAGCCATACTGAAAAATCATGTATAGCATTGTATTGCAGACAATTTTCTACAAATATTTAAAAAAAAACTATAAAATTGATACCAGTTTTGTTGCCTTCAGCTCGATGCTGACAAAACTGGATATAAACCTTATAATTTTTCATTTTAATATCCGCGGAAAGCTGTCTATAATACAATACAATAAACAACCATTACTCTGTCATGTTCCATTATTTATTTTAGATAATAATTTTAAAGAATTTCTGTTACCTGAAGATTTCTATTTGATTTCTTTAGAATCGCGATAAACACAGAAAATAATTCAGCCTAAAATAAAGAAAATATTATTTCTATTTCAACTAAAAAATATATGCTTATCCTATCCTATATTATAAATTATAATAAAGTAAATTGATCTCTCTGTCTGTTTGTGTGTCTTTCTGTCAGTCTGTGTGTACCGAAGGATCTCGCTAACCGCTTAATCGATATGGTTCTCCTTTACAGTGTAGCTTCAAATAGGTCCTAGGTAGTTTTATAACTATTTTGAGGGAGGGTACCAACACCCTATAAGATAAATCTCAAAAATAAAAATAAAAACTAGGGTCGCCGAGCGGCCGTTCATACATTTTTTGGTATACAGCTATCTCTATCTATCAATAATTAGAATTTCTAAAAATTAAAATATATTTGTCTAGGTATCCAAGTTTCTATCCTACTAAAAAACAACGGATCATGTAAAGGAAACGGGTTTCGTCGTATATTTACAGTAGCTTTTTATTTGTTATTTAAGGTTAGGTAAATGTCAATGATTAGGATTAGGAAATTGGCCCAATATGAGCTTAAAATAGGAGAAAAGCTAATGTGAAAATACGACGAAACCCGCTACTTCGTTTTCTTTCCATGATCCAAAACAACTACTTATCTATCTAACAAAACTATCTATCTATATTCTATATTTTACCTGTAAATCAGGTTGGCAATGATCAATAAGTTCCATAAGGTTCCTGGTACACAAAAAAAAGTTATCAAACTATTCAAATGTTAATTTGGGAACTTTTATAGAATTTTGATTGGTTGGTTCATTAAATTGAGTGTCAAACGTTTTAACCAATCTACAGAATGCTTTTTTGTGTATCATCATTGGGGATATAAATAAAGGGGGGGGGGGGGGAAATGTGGTGACTCGTGCCACGACATACCAGCAATTTTATTTTGGGTGCTACTCCCTTAGTTTTAGAGATAATTGGGTGAAATCTTTTGGGCTGGGTCACTAATTACCCCAAGTTTTCGTATCTTTCAAAAAAAAAAACGGCGGCGGGTCCGCCGCTCCCGCCGTTCGCCGCCATTTTCCGCCGCCGTAAAAAAAAATTTATTGCATTTCTCGCCGAATTAGGCAATTTGGAATCATTTGAGACCATGTTATTTTTTTTCAAAAATTTTTCCCCTTACAAGCAACACTGTGGGGGGACTTCATAGTTTTATTTTTCAAATTCTCGTTTATCAAGATATATCTTAAATTCAGTGCTTCTCCTGTGCTTTTAAAGATATTGAAACAAAATCTTTTGAGGTAGATCAGCAAAAAATATTTGAATAAAAAATGGTGGCGGTACCACCGCTCCCGCCGTCCACCGCCATTTTCCGCCAGAGGACGGCTTGTAAGGGGAAAAATTTTTGAAAAAAATAATATGGTCTCAAATGATTCCAAATTGCCTAATTCGGCGAGAAAAGCAAAAAAAAATTTGGCGGCGGCGGCGGAAAACGGCGGTGGACGGCGGGAGCGGCGTTACCGCTGCCATTTTTTATTCCAATATTTTTTACTGATCTACCTCAAAAGGTTTTGACTCAATATCTTTAAAAGCTTAAGAGAGGCACTGAATGTAAGATATACCTTGGTAAACGAAAATTTGAAAAAAAATGAGTCCCCCGCAGGGTTGGTTATAAGGGAGCGGCGGAAAATGGCGGCGAACGGCGGGAGCGGCGGACCCGCCGCCGGTTTTTTTTTGAAAGATACCAAAACTTGGGGTAATTAGTGACCCAGCCCAAAAGATTTCACCCAATAATCTCTAAAACTAAGGGATTTATAGAGGATAGAGATAGCGGGTCAAGTAATAATGTGTTTGAGCTTGAGCTGGCCCTGCCTTGTCCAAGTGGCTATAAAAAAAGTTTTTCAGCCTAATCCATCACGACTTAGGTTCAAACACTAAAAAAACTACGGCTAATCAATCAAGTGATATTTTTGTGTCACTCTATTCTAAATGACTATATAAGGTGTCCTAATAATTTGTAATTCAACTAATGGACCTAATCTCACATAGGGAAAATTAGCGTTAGTATGTAGTAGAGTTAAACATTCTAACCCCTAGACAGTAAGCAGTACTCTAAAAGCTAACCCAGTAAGCTCTCATTAGCATAGAGCTATAAAAGATATTTGAAAATTACATCTAAGTGTAAAGTAATATATTATATACATTAAATGCCTTTCATAGCAGTACCTTTACTCAGGGATCTAAAGGGATAAGACAATGACCAATAAATTGATGTACATCCCCAATAATGATACACAAAATTATCCCTTCTGTAGATTAAATTTTTTGTCGAAACGTTTAAACACTCAACTAAACGAACCAACCAATCAAAATTAAGTCTCCAAAGTTGTTGAGACAACGAATGAGAAAACGTTAATATAAAACTTTGGGCCATGGGGACTAGTGTAAAAAAGTCCATTGTCCCCTCTCTCTCTGACCTTAACTTCCTGTTGAGGGAGGGAGGGAGATTGACTTAAGAAGAGGGGGAGAGGTGGGATTTGTGTCCCCTCAATGTTTATTTTGAATTGGGATCTAGAAAAGTTTTTAATCAAATTAACAGAGAAAATAGAGAGAGAGAGAGAACTAAAAAACTAGGGAGGCAAACATAATAAAGTATCAGGGATTTATCTTCGAAGAGAGAGGGACAATGGGCATTTAATACATTACCAAGTCCTCAAAGTTTTAAAAAAACGTTTACTTTTCGTTACCTTAACAACTTTGGGGGCCTTAGTGAATTTCATTGGTTGGTTTATAAAGTTCAGTGTTCAAACGTTTCAACCACTAGTTTTAATCTACAGAAGAGATAATTTTGTGTATCGTCATTGGGATGTATATCAATTTATCGGCCATTGTCTTATCCCTTTAGATCCTTTGATTAATCTACACACTTTTCCTACACATCATTTTTTTAAGATGCCGAATGAATAATTTAAGACTTACTGGTGTAAGAAGATTAATTTATATCTTTCTTTGTCAAATCTCTTCCCCTTCCAACAGGGAACGGATGGATAAAAAAAACAAATACCTTAGAATGATTTGGATAATGACTATACCTACCTATTTTTAAATATATTTTTCATATTTATTGCAAATTCCAACCCACATCACAAAAAGAATTTTTGATCTCAAAACGAAGACCAATAGGTATAGTCCCGCTGTTTTTAAATTATTGTTTAAAACATACAGACACACATCTTGCAACTAATGCATTAGAGATTCTAAAATACTAATAGAAAGTTACATAGGTAGGTATCAAAAATTATAAATCTACGTCAACAACGAACCCAAGAAAATGCGCAAAAAAAAAGTTTTATTTGATAATTTCCTGATGTTTTCAGAATCTTGAATGATAAAGTTGAGCTCCATGTCGAATTCTCCACCAACCAACTTAAAACATAATTTATAATCAAATTGGGAAGATGCTGGGGTTTTAAACAACCTCCAAAAATATTTTTTGGTAGTTATGACAATTAACGGGATAAGTGTAGTAAAAAATATGAATATAATGATTTTGGTTTAAATATAAACTTTCTTTTAAATGGAAAAAAAGACAATTTATCTGAAAAACCTGAAAAAAATAATTTTTCAAGTATGGCTTCGAAGCCAATTGTTATCCGGTGGATTAGAACCGGTTCTCGACCATACTGAAAAATCATGTATAACATAGTATTACAGACAATTTTACATGAAATAAAACAGGTTTAGGTAAATCAAATAATTTTCATTTTAATATCCGCGGAAAGTTGTCAATGATAGGTACTACAAAAAAAAAGACACAAAGACAAAATTTTTAGAGACTACTATTTTAGAGGTCCTGAATTGCGATAAAGCTCTTACAAGTTACAAATGGTAAGAAAAGGAAAATAGCTTAAAACCACCCTAGGACATTTATCAAGCTACCGTGATTTTTTTATGGTCACAAAATGATGGTTGATAAAATGTGCGAATATAAATTAAGAAATGGAAATAAGATACGTTCTGGATGTGTCCTCCTATCTATTAGGGTTGGCAATCCGAATCCGCAATCCGTTTTTTAATAGCGGATTCGGATTCTTAATTGGTAGGCTAAAATTAGCGTCTTGAATTTTTTCTTTCAACTCCCCCTTTTTGAAGGCAAAGATTATCATCATTATATATAATATCTTTTAAAATCTGGTTCGATTCTCGGAAGTGAATTATAGAGAACACCAAGAACATTATTTTTTAGGACATATGTAGCACTTAATTTTTTTTTATTTTCTTAAAAAGCCTTTTAAAATATTGGGACAATACGGAATCCGAATCCAGAATCTGCCAAAAATAAGAATCCGGAATCCCCGGAAAATCCGCCATTTTTTTGGACGGATTCTTGTAAGAATCCGAATCCGGTCCAAAAATTTGACGGATTGCCATCCCTCCTATCTATCCTTATTAATCAAGTCTGTCTTTAATTCAACTTATTCATGTCTGGGAATATTTTGTCTCTATTTATGAGTTGTACAGCTTCTCTGTTTTTTTATTTTTATATAAAAGAAATAGGATATCTAGAAGAATGTCTGTCGGTGTTTATGAGCCACAGGATCTTCCTAACAGTTGAACCGATATGGATCTCCATAAGTAAAGCCATCCCTCCCCCGCACCATGTTTTTTCTTTTTAAGTGATGGAAAATTAAGAGAACTACGCTATTCTTATTTAAATTAAGTAGATAGGTAATTTTTTAATATTTATTATTTACGTTTGTGTAGGTGGGTATTAAATATATACTTAAGATTGTAAAAATACTTTAAGGGTCCTTATTAGTTTCATAAATTGTTGATAATTATGTAAACAAAATTGCAGCTAAATTACAAATAATCTCCTTCCGTGTGAAACGTGACTTTCTTTCTAAGTGCCTAGCGAGCAAACCCCTCTTTTAATTTTGCAATTAATTAAAATAAGGAAGAGGTACCTAGTTTTTTTTTCTTTATGCCTACATTCCGCGGGAAGCCCTTACCCTGCCGGACTATCCCGTACTAAATATAACCCACATACACGCAACGCTAAACTCCCCCGCCCATTTACTTTTATTATTTCCATCAAAATTAAGGGGGGGGGGGGGTTCTGAGCTCAACTGGACTTTTAAAGGGAAATTGCGTGTAAAACTTACCAAGTGGAGAACTGCATCGACGATTTCTTTATTACTGACTGTCTTTAGATCCAGCATTCCTAGAATTTAAACAAGATTAGTTGTCATCAGAGCTTATGTCTCTGATAAAAATAGCCAAAGTACGCAAATATACAGCCTTTAGGATAGGGTTGGCAATCCGAATCTGAATCCGGGATCCGGAATCCGCCCAATTTTTGGCCAATTTCGGAATCCGAATCCGGAATCCGTTTTTTAATAGCGGATTCGGATTCTTAATTGTTAGGATAAAATTAGCGTCTTGATTGTTTTTGGTCCGAATATATATTTAATTTTTAACTGTTATTTTGGCCGCTGTAGGGTCTCGAAATAGAAAAGCTAATGTAAAAATATGAAAAAAATGCAGCTTTAGATTTTGTCCAGTACCCGGTAAAATTGAATCCCTTAATTTATTTTGTTGGATCAACTGCAGTTCACGGTAAAATATTCCTGGTATTGAATATTTCCAAGAATCTATGAATTTTAAAGGCTGCTAGCTGCCAAACGGCTGAACGTACAGGACTTTTTAAAAAAGGAGTTTGATTTTTGCAACAATTAGAAAAATTATTCAGATTTAGTTAAATGTTAGGTACCTAAAGTATTTTAAGATTTAATCTGTTTAAATCACTTAAATGAGAGTGAATAAGAAAGTGAAAAATATACAATAATAGGTAATAACTAATAGGTATACAATTCTAATTGATAAAAATTGACGAAACTTGTTAAAAAAAATGAATAAAAAGGGACGGACAGGCTTTAAACTATTTCTCTCACCTATAAGAATGCCAAACTTGAGACTGTCCTTCAGAGACATTGCGAGCACTTCGGCGGGTTTCTTTACTTCGGCGAGCTTCACCTCGTTCACCCGCTTCTCACCGCCAGCGGCGGCGTGACCCCGCTGATGCGGATTTCCGTCCATTTTCAACAAATGCGTCAAATAAAAACACCTCGGAATTTAACGCTATTTTTTCATCTGAAACAAATTTGAGCGTTAAAATACTAAACATGTATCTACTTAATTTTATACTGAATTCTCGTTGGTTTAAGGAATATACACATTCCGTATTTTACAGAGTAGCTTTGCTACAAAAAAAAAACTAGATTAATATATTGTCATATAAGTGTCAAGGAAACATATCCCTTGTTTGAACGACCTTTTGCCTCAAGTCCTTAATATTTATGGCGTTGGTCACCAAAGTTGTTCAGCCTACGAATAAAAAAAACTTTGTATACATATAAAACTTTGGGGACTAGTGTAATTAACAGATCATTGTCTCCTCTCTCTCTCTGATAATGATGTGTAAATGTGCAGAGAGAGAGGGGACAATGGGCTGTTTATTACACTAGTCCCAAAGTTTTAAAATATCGTTTTCTTATTCGTTTGCTTAACAACTTTGGGAATTTAAGTAAATTTTGATTGGTTAGATGGTAAGGTTGAGTGTTGAAACGTTTCAACCAAAAATTTCCATTTACCGTAGGGATAATTTTGTGCATCGTCATTGAGGATGTACATCAATTTATCGGCCATTGTCTTATCCCTGGCAAATGTGTGAAAGAACTAATCTTAGTGTTGAGGATAAAAAGAAAACCATTAGGAGCCACACTACAAGTATTAGATTATTAGAGGGACAACAAGTTTCAAAACATGAACTATTTTGTCAATAGAAAGCGGAGCATTTCTAGAAATATGTATCTTTAGGCATATTTAGCAAAGGTAATGATGAAAAGAAAACAGCAACAAATATTTAAAGCTATAAGTCAGAGTACTTAATAAATTTTCCAGTATGATTACGAAACCAGTTTATATTCGGTGGATTAACACTGGTTCTTAAGACATATTGAAAAATCATGTATCGTATCGTATTATAGACAATTTTTCACCAATAATGAAATAAAAATCATAAAATTAATACCAATTTTGTTGGCCCAGACCTTCGGCTTCTCAGGGTCAATAAAATAAAACTGAGATAAATCTTAAATATTTTTTTATTTTACTATGAAACCCTAATTGTATAAAAGCTTCCCTTCAAAGAAATCTCGGTCTGACCCATGTGGCGAGTTTAACCCTTGAAGGGGTGCTAAGCAGGAATAGGTATAACCAACAAGCGAAAAAAATCTGAAATGATATTTGGGGGGCAAATGGAGAGGTCGTCAATTTTACGATGTGTTCCGAATTTTTTTTCCGAATTAATTTCATTGTTGGTATAAGCTGGGTGCTAAGACTCTATAGCCAATAACTTAACTAGGAAGACATCTTATTTAACCCTGAGTTAACACAAATGTCACGAAATACTTTGCAGGTTCCAGGTATTATCTACTCTAGATAATAAATTAAATTAACTATTTCATCTCCACATATACAAGTTTATTTTATATTCAGAGTAGGGGTCTTATGCTATTTCCTATGTGCTGTATGTCCAGTAAGATCTCAAAAACAGGAGACCCTATTGATATACAGTTTCACCATGAATTTTTTTTGCTTTCCAAATTAAAATAATACTTAATAATTGGGTCATACACAAATTTGTTGGTATGAAGAAATAGTTTTATATGAATTTACTACAAGAAAAAACAAAAACAAAAAGTTTTTGAAAATATTAGAAGATTTTTACAAAAAAATCTTTAAACATTTTCTTGTACCATACAAAGCGGTTAGTATGTGTTGTATTTAATAAGATGATTCAGTGTTGGGAAAAGTGTAAATGAAGATTGATTAGAATGAATAATGTGTGTTTTCATAACTAGGCTCCAGTGAAAAGTAAATAGGCATAATACACATTTGAATATTTGATACCCTATAATTTTAAGTACCTAGGTAATAAAGTTTTTTTTATTTGTTATGTAAGACCCGATAGAGTTCTCTATTATAAGAAAGATTCATAAGTATTATGGGATGGTTTTAGGCTATTCTGGTCTTTGGATTATTTTAGACTGCTTTTATCTTCTCCTATCCCCATTGAATATAAACCCCTTTAATGTTAGGTGCGCGCAGCCGCTAGTATTAGGTAAGGGAGATGCTAATTTAAACCTTTTTTTCTAATGCTGAGCTATTTTAGAACCTTAAGATAGAAATAATTTACAAGTCTTTTTAAAGTCTAATACCAAGTGGTTTTGATCCTAGCCTCTATGACTTCACTTTTCTAGATACCTACAAATTATCTATTAGCTAGATTAGTAACTAGATTGTAGGACCCCTTATCATGTTCTAGTGTTATATAAGTGTTAGTCTGGTATGGGCAAACAAATTATCCATCAAAATGTAATCAAAAGCAAACAAGGATGGCAACATCCATTCTAATCTTTATATAGATCATTTGTAATATCAATGGACGGCATGAACAGAAATTAAAAGTTTTTTTCAAGATTGTGTAGGTATAATCATACTAAAACCTTAAGTTTAAAATAGGCTGTGAGGATTGATAATCAACAGACCAATACCTATGTTTTATCTAGGTATGTTTATCAGTGATCACAGACCAAATAACAGCCTGGGTGTCCAATCATCTTGAAGAAGAAGAGGCCGACTTTAAATGACCAAGGGAGGACTTTTCTGCTAATCATAAGCACCCAGTGATCATAGACCAAGAATCTTATTTTATCTCATCTTAATATAAAAATATATTTATGTGCATTTTATCTTGTTTATTCGATGATCTATTGTTATGTACCTATAAAGCTTTTATACATTCCAGAGTATTTTAGTCTATTCTGGGGTTTTAGTTTTTTATCCAACATTAAGTCATAGACCAAGTATTTGTGAATTGTACAGATATATGAAAAGCTGCTGTCTACCTGGGTAAATGGTTACACACGCTTGTTTTGTGGTGAGTCACGCTACTTTTATTGATTTTCACACACGCCCTCTCGTTTGTTGGCTTAAAAACTTTTGGTTCTTTTGATTGGTTGGTTAAAACTTGAAGTTTCCAAACTTCTCAACTAATAATTCTAATCTAGAGAATGTGTAACAGTGACATTGTTAAACATCATTGGGGCTATAAATCAATTTAACGTCCAATGTCTTATCCATTTTAATTCCACCTCTTAAGAACAAACCATAATTGTAGAAAAATTTCTCCTCTTGTAAACAACTATGTAAATTGGTCAAATGTATAAATAATTTACAATATAAAATATGTAAACAAATGTATCATACATGTATGAGGATAGATGTAGAATTAGGTAACTTGATAAGAATGCATACAAATAAAAAAATAATTCTTGTTAGTTTGTCCTATGTTATATGTTTGTGTCTATTAGAATGTCTAAAACTAACAAAAAGCTTCATACCAATTCTAGACAGTTTTTTCTTAGTTTGAATGTATGTCAAAAAATGATTTGAGGGATTGACTTACAACATTAAAGTTAAAGGATAAAGGGGGACCTAGCTATATCTATCAAACCACAGGTTTGGGGACCCTGTGCCGACTTTCGATTGGGTCTTTGAATATCAGCCAATAGTTTCGAAAACGTAAACACAGCCAAGCCACTACAAAAGAGCAGAAAGCAGTTTGCTAGCAGATGAAAAAGGTCCCCACCACTTGGGCAAGTTACTATCCTTCCTTGGTTATACATTTATTCTTACAACCAACCATCCTGTAAAAATTAAAATTGAAACTTTTTTTTTAAAAGCATCTGGCTAAAAAAATTGTTTGTTTACATTGAACTTGTAGAAATAATTTGAAACATAAAAACATAACTTAAACAAACAAAAATTGCAAAGAAAAACAAATACACAACTTTTAACAGAAGAAAAAACATTGAAATAAAAACATAACATATATCAGTAAGTAATAAAAATTAGGATTTCAGAAAATAAGGCTTTTCTAGTTAAGAGGTTTTCTGAATGTTATTATGTACATCAATCACTTAAGTTAATATCGACACTTTAGCATTTAGTTTTCTTTAAAAAATGTAATTATTTTTTGTTATCTCTAATTTGGCAGTTTGTTATTTAAGTTTACAATCACTACTACTACTTCTACATAACATATGATTACTTAAAACAGGGAGGGGTGACAAGTATTGATACTTATAAAACGTCTGCATGTCTGCTAAGATCTTGTAAACGACTGGCTATTGTTTTCAAAAATAAAAGGGAGTAACTCCACATTTTTTGATGAAGTCGATGCCCAATTTTGAGAAAAAAGTTACGGCGAAAATCAAACATTTATAAATGGCTTTGAAATCGATTAATATCCGCTATATTAGAACCGGTTTTTAACCATAAAGAAAAACCATGCATAGCATTGTATTACAAACAGTTTTATAAAATAATCATAAAATTAATACAAGTTTTGTTAGTAACCAAACTGGGTTTAATCTTATCATTTTTATTTTCTATCCGCGAAAGTTTGTCTATAATACGATGCGATATTAAATAGGTATTATCATTTATAAAAGAACAATATGAATTTTTCTAAATATCAGAAATTGACATTTACAGAAATAGATTTGTTTTTTTTTCTAAATTGATCAATATTCAGTTGGAGAAAAAATGAACAAATTGAAACTTCAGGATAAAATCTAAAATCAAAAGAGAAGTATGCACGAACAAGAACGAGTGATTCTAAGCACCTTCCAGCAGTGATTCTAAATGTTTTTTGGTGAATATACTAGGGTTATATTTATTATCATTATATCAATTAAACAAATAAGTTTTACCATGGTTTTATATGAAAACAACTTCGAAACGTTAGCCATTTTTTTTTATATATATATTATCAAATGTTTTGTTGAGTTCAAACTACTGTGATACAAAAGTAAACTTTTTCAATGAAACATGTTAATTTAGAAAAAGGGATGGTAACTTATAATATTGTAAACAGTTTTCTCGTATTCATTCGAATCCGGTGGACAGGAACCGGTTCTCAGCAATACGAAAAAACTATGTCTAGCATCGAATTATATCCAGTTTTCTACGAATATAGAAATGTACATATAATTGTACATTCTATATCCGCGGAAAGCCGTTTATAATACGATGCGAGAAATAACTATTATTAGTGTACTTTTGATTCATAAATAGTAGAAATTTTTTATTATCATTTATGGATGAATTTCAATTTAGTGCCTATTGTCTTATCCCTTAAGATCCCTGAATAAAACTGCAGCAGGCCTATTTCATACAACAATGAGCAACTTCATAACATGCTACATAAAATATCTGTTGCAGAGGTGGGGATAAAAAGTTTAAAACCAGTTCTAAGCAAATATTAAAAATGTTTTATATAAAAATCAAGAAGAATAATAGAAAAATACACTTATACTTCTAATAACAAGCAGAACCAAAGTAAAAATTTTAAACCTATTAATTTCAAGTGTTATTCGAGGGGCCACAATGGAAAGATAATTCTGTAGATTACAATTATTGAGAGTAAATTAAATGTTTTGAAAGCATACTTTTATTATGAGAATCCAAACTCTGTCTTTCAAAAAAAAGTATGGAAAAGAATTATCTATAGAATTCTCATATAGTGCATTTTTTATGCAAAATTTTAAATTTGCTTCTTTTCCAAAGCAAAAAATGTTTGAGTGTTTTATTCTTTCCGGATTGAAGATATTTTGTATAAAATATTCCCAGTGGCCTTAATAAAATATCCGTACCTCATGCTTCATAGGGTTGTCACAGTTATTTGTAAATCAAATGAAAGTTTATAATATTAATATGTAAAGTTGGACATCCCAGGGTTGAATTGAGGAGGTTGATTTGGTAGGTACCCCCCCCCCAAAAAAAAAAAAAAAAAAAACTTTTAAATAAATAGATTTTACCCCTCCCCCTCTCCATAAATATTTCATCCCAAACAAAAACTATGAAACCCTACGAAAAAAACATTAACCATACCCCCCCCCCCCCAAAAAAAAAAAAAGGCGTAAACATCCATTAGAACTGCCTTTGTTTCTTTTAATCTTTCAAGAAAGCATAAAAATCCGATCTTAAACTAAAACGCATTGAGAACATGTTTTCCAGTATGGCTTCGAAACAGATTAACATATACTGGATTTTAACCGGTTCTCAGCCATACTGAAAAATCATGTATAGCATTGTTTTACAGACACGAGTATTAAAATAATAAATTTAATGATAAGCCATTATAAAAAATAACTGGATTTAATCTTCTAGTTTTTCATTTCAATATCCTGCAGAAATTCGCCACAACCCTTTGACAAATGTATGGTGAAATGAAAGAAAGTATTCGCAAGCAAGGTGTTGCATTGCAGAAAACTTTAATCCACACCAATTTTACTTGCCACTAAATATTTCTTTCATCTTTACAAACATCAGGGATATTGGGATCAACTGCAGTTCACCATAAAATATTCCTGGTAACGAATATTTCCAAAAATCTATGAATTTTAAAGGCTGCTAGCTGCCAAACGGCAGAACGTACAGATCATACCCGCACACTATTTTGAGCGGCTTAAGAAGGCCTACAAATAATCTGGAATAGCCAAGATCCAATGATGCACAGGGAAAGCTTCACTGAAGAAAAAATGCGTAAAATAGGTCTTTTTCGCGCATTTCTCTGGACTGCGAGATAATTATGCATTATTGATTTATGGTTATTCCAGATTATTTGTAGGCCTTCTTATGCCGCTTAAAACAGTGTGCGGGCATGATCTGTACGTTCAGCCGTTTGGCAGGTAGCAGCCTTTAAAATTCATAGATTTTTGGAAATATTCGTTACCAGGAATATTTTACCGTAAACTGCAGTTGATCCGGATATTGTGATACAACAATGGATGTAGATTATACGTGGATATTATGACTGGAGAACAAGTGCCGTCAATTTATCTTACTATTTCCCCTGTGAATTATTGGTCAGTTTGCTAATACAGGAAATAGGGATAAGGGTGAAGGAGGTAATCGTTATTTCAGCCCGCTGCGTGTTTCACTTTATTAATTAGAGTACATGAAAATCTAGTGTAAAAATGAAAACAGTTCAATGAAGGTTATTAATAAACTAAAGATATTTGCAAAGTTCTTTAATTTAGATTTAAGTGGATACACTAAATGATTTGTAAAACTAAAGAATTCCACCTAAAGTTGTTAAAAAGCGATGTACATGTAAGAAAGTATCTCAGTTATAACATCATATATATTTCTTAATAAAAACTAGCGGTTGCATCCCTAGCTCCGCATTCAAAGGTTTAAGAAAGGAGTCAGAAAAATAGCCAAAAAAAACAACCCGGGACCTATTTAAAGCTTCCCCCAAAAGTAGAACTAAATCAGTTCAGATATTAATGAAATCTAAAACTTTATATAATAGGATAGGATAATGGGTTTTCATTGTTCTATTTATATTATATCTCATTAAAAAACGACAGCTAAATTAAAATCTGACAAAAGCAAAAAAGTATGTTGTTAAATAGTTAAAATTCATGAAACTCTTCCTTAAAAATAATAAGTAATAAGTATGTTTTCAATTAAATATAAGACAAATGATTACCTACCATGGTATGCTTTGCTTCAAAATGCATGTTTCTACAACACATAGCTTTCTTTGAAGTTTTAGGTGCCTTGAGTTAGTCGTTTTACAAGATATCTACATTAATCCCCCATATTAGAAATATCAAACGCTACAATGTGCTTTTCTAAAAGTACAAATATTAAACATGAAAAAGGTTAGGTATTCAAAAGTGAATACCTATTAATATTTATTATTTTCCAGTATTCTTTCCCCATCTTATCCATAACAATCTACTTTGATATTAGTTTTTAATTATATTATTATCATATCAGTATATGGTGTAGAGTATGTATTATTATATATGGGTCTATGTACTTTGTACCAGGGAGGGAGGGGACATTGGGCTGTTTTATTACAATAGTCCCCAAAGATTTATAATACCGCATTCTTTTATAATGGCTGAACTTTGGGGACTTTTATCGGATTATGATTGGTTGGTTTATTAAGATGAGGGTTTAAACGTTTCAACAACAAATGGTAATCTACAGAGGGGATAATTTTATCGGCCATTGTCTTCCCTTTAGATTACTGACTTTGTACACCTACATATTTTATTTTCAGAGAGTGAGGGCCCGGACATCGGATTGTAATCTTTAATGGTCTCAAAAGTTTTTTAAACACCCTCTCTTATTCGTTGGCTTAACAGGTTTTGGTGTTTAAATAAGATATTTTGGGGGAGATTGACCCCATTTTCAGACGTTCTGTTTATGTAATCATTAAAAACCTGATGCAAAATTAGCTGCTCTACTTATTCCATTGGCTATTCTTGTTTATTCCTTTATGTAACACTCATTAAGACCAAGGGAATAAAATTACCAATAATGATTTATATCTAATAAGGATAGTTATATCTATAAGAAGAGCAGAGATCCTTTTACATAAAGTAGTAAGCCTTTTTGTCTGTAGCGAAGGATCCCGTTAACCGCTGTTCAGATTTGTTTCTTCTTTACAGTGAAGCTTTTTATGGGTTTAGGAAAGATTTTAAACTATTTTGGGGGAGGATTTCTCCATCCTCCATATAAAACATTATACCTATATTTTTTTTTACTTTTCTCCTAAAAACTTTAATTGAAATGGGTGGGGGAGGAACTCCCAAACCCACAATTTAAGTGGCCCTCTAGGCTTCTAGGAGCATAGCCGCTAGTAATAAACTGATAACATTGAGGGTTAAGAACATTGAAATAATACAAAAAATAAGATCATATTAGTCCTACGCTAGTTTTAGGCTATTTCCTAATACACATTTTGGATTTACAATGTTTGTCAATGCTTTTTTATGTTTTATTTCAATTTTTAGGTTGGTAGTATCTGTCTCTTAATAAAAAAGCCATTTATAATGGCTCTTTTTACCATTGCATGCCTAATCAGGGAATAATGGATCGAATATTCAATTTTTAGGAGTCTCAGACTTTGGGTACTGGCTTAAAGGGAATGTGCAAGAATTTAGCAGTTTCTGACTGACTTCGGGTACTAGCGCACAAAATGCCGCTAACTTGTTTGTTAGTTTTGAATATTGCAGACAAGTATCAATAAACTTAAGGGGGGGGTTTTAATGCAACCATCTCATAATCAATGTATAAATGGCACTTAGAATTCGAATTTTGATCTGAAATTTTACATGAGTAATCCTTGGTAGGTCTATTTTCCCTAAATCGAACAAAAAGTTGGAAAAGTAGCGGCTAACGGCTTGCGGCTCAGCCGTATAGCCATTTCTTGGGTATTTTCAAGGGAAATCCATCACGAAACCTCTCTCCACATAATACTCTTTTCCGCTCCAAAACGTTTTCAAACGGTTCTAGCCGGTAGTTGCTGGTACTAGAAATCTAAAAAATGTTTTTTGTATCATTTCACATGATTTAAAGCAAAAATATGTTTCAAAAAGTTGATTCCTACGTAATTTATGACAGATTTGCTCTAAAAATAGCAAAAAAAAATAGACTTACCAAGGATTACTCATGCAAAATTTCAGATCAAAATTCGAATTCTAAGTGCCATTTATACTTTGGTTACGAGATGGTTGCATTAACCCCCCCCCCCCCCCCTTTGTTATGATGTGGCTGGTTTTAACAATTTTTTTCTCTCCAGAAAATATCATTTCATAGATAAAAACTTTATTGTGATTTTTGTTTATGAACAATCTAAGAATCCAATTAAATTTTGGGTTATGGGGCTATGGGTTGAATGGGTTCGAGGGAGATTTTTCTAGTTATTAATTACAGAATGGTTATGTCAGTCTGATGTGCTGGTAATATAATTTTCAAATGAATGCTTTTTTCTTGGAACTTTCTTCTTATTTTATAATTTTCTGTATTGTATTAACTCTCCCTTTACAATTTCCTCCGTATTTTTTGGATTAATCTGGATTTCAAGGTCTTTCAGCAAATACTCTTAAATTGAATTAATTGCCCATTGTCCCCTCCCTTACTACCTGATGCCTAATTCATTATAAGAAGAAGTTCAGCTACTCTGTGATTATGATAAGACTGATAAACTGGTTAGTGAAAATAAGTTAAAACTGATATGTTCTCATAAACATAGGTAGTGGACAGACATATAAACAGAGTAGCTACTCTGCTATAGAACCGTGAAAATATTGTAAAACTGTGCTATTGTAATAAATCTAAATTTAACCTGTAGACCCATTGTATATTTGAATCCTTCTCCCAAAATACATTTAAAGGGGAAGCCAACTGACTACATTGTAATTGACCTAGCAGCCTAATATCTAGTATTGTTTAAACTGTAGACTAATATACTTGTAAATGAAATAGATGTACATCCCCAATCTTGATTCACAAAATAATCCCAAATAATAAGAAAACGATATTACATGTAAAAGTTTGGGGACTAATGCAATAAACAGCCCAATGTCGCCTCCCTCCCTGGATTGATATACATAATTTCTATTTTGTTGCAACCATTATATACATATTATATAATGTGAATTGATGGGACGGCAGAATTCATACAACCGGCAAATACAATCTCATTGTACTTTTGTCCAATTTATCATTATGACTATAAATTTAAACCATCGCACAGTGGGCCAGAATTGGCCAAAACGGTTCAAAATTCAATAACTCAAAAACTATTTGTTTTAGAGAAAAAATTGTAAAACATGAAATGTCTATCTAAGCAAAAACTAAAAGTTTGCTTATTTGTGTATACTCAGTTTTGGGGGAATTTTCGCGGATTTTTTTTTCAATTACTACTAAACTTCATTTTACAGTTTCAACATCAAAAGAACAATTTCATATTTTTTTATTTTAAGCAACTTTGCTTTTATGTACAATTAACCTCTGACCACTCTTTCATGTGGTTTTGGTGTATTTTTCGCGGATTTTTTAAAAATTACCACCACACTTCATTTTACAGTTTCAACACCAAAAGAACAATTTCATATTTTTAAATTTTAAGCAACTTTGCTTTTATGTATAATTAACCTCTGACCACTCCTTCATGTGGTTTTGGTGTATTTTTCGCGGATTTTTTTTAAAAATTACTACCAAACTTCATTTTACAGTTTCAACACCAAAAGAACAATTTCATATTTTTAAATTTTAAGCAACTTTACTTTTATGTACACTTCACCTCTAACCACTCCTTCAGGTGGTTTTGGTGTATTTTTCGCGGTTTTTTTTAACCTACAGAACTTCATTTCACAATTATTGGTTGAAACGTTTGAACACTCAACTCAATGAAACAACTAATCAAAATTAACTAAAGCCCCCTAAAGTTGAAAAGCCAAGGAATTAGAAAACATTTTTATAAAACTTTAGGGACTTTTGTATTAAACACACTGTCCCCTCTCACTCTCTCTGGAAAAAGCAGTATAGTAGTTTGGGAGGGAGGGGGCATTGGGCTGTTTATTACTTTAGTCCGCAAAGTCTTATAATAACTTTTTCTTATTCATTGACTTGACAACTTTGGGGACTTATTATTAAATTTTGATTGTTTAAAGTTGAGTGTCCAAACATTTTAACCAATAATTGTAATCTACAGAAGGGGTAATTTTGTATATCATTATTGGGGATGTACATCAAATTATTGGCCATTGTCTAATCCCTTTTGACTTCTGATTAGTAGTATAGCTATGCATAAGCAACAATTGTTAAAGGCTAAGCTTTTCTATAATTCCGGTCGTTCTATCCGTTTGTCCGTTCAAAACGTATAGCTCCTTTTAATAATTGAGACAAATTATAATTGTCCAATCGATTTCAAACTTTTCATAATAATTCCAACAGTAGGGTACTATCTAAGAATCTTAGTATTCAATGCGTTTTTACTTTATAAAGATGCATGGTTTTCATTCTTGTTCAAGGGCGTGCAAACATTTTTAACTGTGGAGGGGGGAAATACCCAGTTTGAAAAAACTAGACTGAGGAGCATTAATATCAAGGATGACAAAATCCATAATAATCAATATAAATATCTCCACAGCTAATTATATAATATTATTAATTTATTTTATCCAGGATCACAGGGGATAAGACAATGGACGGTATATTGATAATGATAATAAATTAACAAAGTTCGGGGGGAGGGGGAATAGGAATGTTAAATACACAAATACCAAAAGTTTTAAACTTATGCTTATTTATTCGCTGGATTAAAAACTTTGGGTACCTTTATTAAATTTGAGTTCTATAAAAGCTTCTAAATGTTTCAACTAATGGATAATTTTAATCTACAGAAATGTTAATCTTGTTTGTCTTAT
Source organism: Acartia tonsa (assembly GCF_053477335.1). Taxonomy (NCBI): domain Eukaryota; kingdom Metazoa; phylum Arthropoda; class Copepoda; order Calanoida; family Acartiidae; genus Acartia; species Acartia tonsa. The sequence goes on along the minus strand of NC_137271.1, from coordinate 18,255,851 downwards.
CCATTAAGATCCCTGACAAATTTAACCAGGTTGAATAACATTATTAATAAGAAATTTGAGATCAACAACAAAATTCAATGAATGGTCAACAAATTGAGCCAACAAATAATACCACGGGGTTAGAAAGCTTTGGGTACTAGTATAATTTATGGTTTAATGGTCCCTTCCTCCCTGTGTTTGCTTAAAAAACGTTTAAGTAATGATGCCCTACTCTCACTATTAGTGTCATGTATCAGACATAGCAGCAGAAGGTAACATTTTTAACGTCATTAGTATAACATGGTGTAACAAGAATCGAACACACAGGTATGCTATCATTTACGCTAATACGACAGGTTTTTAATATAAAGCTTTACAAATGGTAATATTCGTTTGTCCAACCGTTTCAGAGAGCTTCGCTTTATGGATGTTGTCATTCTTGTTAACAAAAAATTAGTTATTTCTGCACTATTTCAGGACATTATACAAGGACGTCAATGCTTTTTTTATGGGGAAGGGGGATAAATTAAGGGACTTCATATGTAAGGGTTAGTTTTATGTAGCATCAACACTTATGAACAAACACATACACACACACACACACACACACACACACACACACACAGAAAGAGAGAATTATAAGAAGAGAGAGAGAGAGAGAGAGAGAGAGAGAGAAAGAAAGAGAGAAAGAAAGAGAGAGTGAGAGAGGGAGAAAGAAAGAGAGAGAGAATAAGAGAGAGAAAGAAAGAGAGAAAGAGAGAGAGAAAGAGAGAGAGAAAGAAAGAGAGAGAGAAAGAAAGAGAAAGAGAGAGAGAGAAAGAGAGAGGAGAGAGAGAAAGAGAGAGAGAGAGAGAGAGAGAGAGAGAGAGAGAGAGAGAGAGAGAGAGAGAGAGAGAGAGAGAGAGAGAGAGAGAGAGAGAGAGAGAGAGAGAGAGAGAGAGAGAGAGAGAGAGAGAGAGAGAGAGAGAGAGAGAGAGAGAGAGAGAGAGAGAGAGAGAGAGAGAGAGAGAGAGAGAGAGAGAGAGAGAGAGAGAGAGAGAGAGAGAGAGAGAGAGAGAGAGAGAGAGAGAGAGAGAGAGAGAGAGAGAGAGAGAGAGAGAGAGGCAGAGGCAGAGGCAGAGGCAGAGAGAGAGAGGGGGGGAGAGAGATAGGGAGAGAGAGAGAAAAAATGACAGTATACAAAATTGTCACATTTACACATATAATATTAGGTTTATTTGAAAAAAAATGCGCAACTCAAATTCTTAACGTACGTATAAAATTGTAGTTTTTAAAATTCAACCAGCAAATTTTAAAACTTTCTAGAATGCACGGCTGCAAACGGCTGCAGCTAAAATCTTTTCTCCTGGCCTATGAATGAGCTAAATTTTATGAGAGTTAAGATCTTAGACCGGGCAAGTCTGGGCAAAATTTGCTACAAGCTTTGAAAGTTGACATATGCTTAAAAATAAGCAAAATTTTAGGAATATTTTTTATATAATTGATTGTTTAAATACCATTTTATTTATTTATTTCTAGTTTTACTTTTATTATCTGATTACAATTGTTGTAACGTTTATCTGAAGCTTGATTTTTCGAAAATCGGCCATCATTAGCCTGAGAAATCTTGAATTGAAGAAGGGTTGGTAGTGGTCAAAAATAACCTTAAAAGAATGCGACCCTACTCTACTTTGTTAGGCACTGGACGCACTCAGAAATACACCTGGACCTTGAAAATATCATTTTTAAAAGCCCTAATGTATGTAATTTAGTCATATAAAGAAAAAAATATAAATACCAAGAAACCAAATACCCCCTCAATTTTTGTATTTTGACACCTGCTGGCCCACTGTGCATCGGTCGAAAACTTTAAAAACACACACAATAAATGTTAAAGTTTAGATGTATAATCCAGACAACTACCACCTGGCCTAAATAGTTTGAAACCAACCAATCATCATTTAATACAAAGTTCCCAAAGTTTAAGAGCCATCAAATAAGATATCGTGATTACAATTTATTTCAGTAAGGCACTAAACAATAAACTCAAAATAATATCTTTTTAATCCTTATATAAAAGTAACAGGATCTGTGTATGTCTGTCTATCTATCTATATATCAGTTTGTCTGTCTGTACTGAAGGATCTAGCCAAACGGTTAACCGATATGGTTCTCCTTTACAATGTAGCTTATCATAGGTTCTGGGAATGTTATAATCATTTTTGGGAAGGGTACCACCACCCTCCCGAGTGAAATCACCCCTAGAAAAGAAAGATCTAAAAAAGTTAAAATTGCCGACATAAAAACTTGAATAGGTAACATTGACATTAGCATCAGTTGATCAGTTGTGTTTCTGTCGGTTATGCTTCCGCCCTTTACCTAAAGGTATGTGTATAGGTAATTAAGTAGAACCAGTAAAATAATATATTAACCGATATTAGTATGAATATTAGGTAACAAGAATAACATTTTACATAATAGCAAAGCTCAATGTAACAAAAAACCGTCCGTCCATTCGAAATGGATGGCTTATTTAGTTAATTTAGACATGAAAGAAATCGATTTTAAACTTTGTATTATGATGATTCCTATAACATTTGTTATGGAAGCGTAGCAACTCTATAATCGTTCCAAAAAGTCTGTACGTCCATAACTTTGTTTATAACTTTGTTGACAACAACTTATTGTAAGATATAAGTATCCAATTTTCTGATTTTTGCAGTACTGATTCCTATAACAAGGTACAAAATTATAAGCAAAGCATCTCTATAATCAGATCGTAATACACTCCAGGCTACAATTGGATAAAGACAAAAGTAAGTGCCGAGCTCTGGGACCTATGTATGGTAAAATTAGACTTAAAACCATAATAATACCAGATAAAACAAAAATATTTCAGCGGAATCTTTTTGAGAAAATTAGCTTTGAAAATTTCAAGTTCAATTTTCATCCCCTAGGAGTTACCGCATAAACTTGACGAGAACAGCGAAGATTATTTATTTAAAATTTTGAACAAGTTTGCTTTTATAAAGTTCTTCATAAAACCATTCCTGAATGGAGTTATTTAATGGCCATTTTTATCAGTTGCTTTGCTAAGGTCACAGAAATTCAGCCTTAAATAAATCATATATAGAGAGGTTTTATGAAAGACTTTATAAAAGCAAAGTTGTTCAAATATTAAATAAATAATCTTTGCTTTTCTTGTCATTATTATGCGGTAACTCCTAGGGGATGAAAATTGAACTTGAAATTTTCAAATCTAATTTTCTCAAAAAGATCTTGCTGAAATATTTTGGTTTTACCTGGAATCATTATGGTTTTATGTCTAATTTCGCCATACATAGGTCCCAAAGCTCGGCACTTACTTATGTCTTGATTCAATTGTAGCTTGGCGTGAATAATGAAAGTATGTCCTTTTATAGTATCATGATTTATGCAATTTTCCAACAAATTCTGAATTATTGTTCGTTTGTACTTTTGATTTTAGAGCTTTGCTTTCATGTAAGTTGTCATGCTTGTTTTAATTGTGATATAAAGAACACAAGCCTTATATATAGACAGACAGTGTAATAAAAATAATGTTCAAATTAAGAAAATATTTAACTTAAAATATTGTAGGTACATAGTTTCTTAGAGCAAGTTTTAAAATAATATTTATGAAAAGAAAATATTTAGAAAACTTTTCCTATATGATAAATGATCTTCTTCGAAAACAAAACATCTTTAATAACACAGCGACATATTTAATAAAACAAGAGAAATTATGTCCATAGGTTGAGCAGCAAAAATAATACATACCTGAATCTATACTCTTAATTATGCTTAATTTGAGAATAATCCTCACATAAAAGTAACAGGATCTGTGTCTGTCTGTCCCGAAAGATCTCTCCAACCTTACAGTGTAGCTTCTCATAAGTCCTGGGAAGGTTTATAACTATTTTAGGGGAGCGTACCACAACTCTGCTAAATAATATAATCCCTATAAAAAAAAAGTTTTATTCTTTTTCCTATTTAGACTCAATAAAAATTAGGAGTCGACTTTACACTCTCCCCCTAAACTTAAAACCTACCCTAGAGGGCTCAAGGGACGTAGCCACTAGTATATGCATAAAACACAAGAGTATACAAATATAATAACCTTAATGTTTAGTATGTTAAGATATATTACATAAGTATTCATCACTCAAGCAGTTAATGACCTAAAATCATTAATATTATCATGTATTAATGTTGAATATATGTACAAGTTGCTTGTATCTTTTTCAAAACTACATGGTCTAAAATGATAATTCTTTCATCTAAGGGTTTATTATTTGATTAAAATTCTAAGTTAGACTGTAAACAATAATATTGAAAAGTTTTATGCATTTGACAGTTTAAAGACAGACAAACCAACGGACCAAGCAAATTATATAGTAGCTTCGCTACTAACTTGTAAAACTATGTCCATACCAAACAAAATGAAATTGAAAATATTAAAATAAAACAATTTCTTTTTTATACGTATTCTTATTGCCTAATACACATGCTTTAAACGTCGGAAAAATATATACTAACCTTTTAAGTTAAAAAATGTAAAATATAAGTTTGAAATAAACCTGACAAAAACTATTGATAATTTGAATTAAACTGATTTCACTAAAATGTAAAAAGTATGTTAAACATTAGGAAAATTTAAATTTTATTAGAATATTTAGAAAATGCGTGTTTTCTTGACTGATCTCAATTGCAAACTGTATTATTATTACTGTATGTATCTTATTTGAATAAACCATTTTACTCCCCCTTTAGTGCCACTATTCCCCTAGCTGTGCCTTCCCTTGGGACCTTTATCTTGCATAATCCTCCCTCAAATATTCCCCAATTTTTCCCTTCCCCCTAATTCCACTTTTTTCATTCCCACTTCCATACTATGCTTTCCCCAATTTTTCTCATTTCCAGTCCAATTCTCTTTTACCCACTTCCCCAAAATTTCCCTTTTCCTACCCACCCCTCTTTTTGTGCTCCGCACTGGCCTCAGTGAAGGGCCGTGGGACCTCGCAGAGTGAGCGAGTGTGTGAGTGTGTGTATTAGTCAGTGTGTGTGAGTTTGTGTGTTGGTATCGGCCCGGGCCCGGCTCTGAACCATAACAGGAAAGCAATTACCCGGGAAATCAGCTGTTATAGGGCCGTATCCCCCTCCCCTACCCCCCACTCATTTCCTTATCTTACTCCGTTGGGAGTTTTACCAATCCCCTATTCCCTTCCCCCAGTCTTAAATTTCTCTATATTATTCTATAACTTTATCTCTATATGATTTACTAGTTCAAATCCTTTCTGTCTATCTTTCTTTCTCTCCCTCCCTCTGTATATTTTCTGGTTTTTTTTTAATATTGTAAGTATCCATGACTATTTTTATTTCATTACATTTTATTATTATATTTATATTTTCTTTATTTTCAATTTCTTATTCTCTGTCTTTCTCTTTATTATGAGACACCCCATCCCTTCCCCATGGTACTTGCTTATATTTCTAACCCCTGCCCCTCTTATTTTGGTCGAGGCTGCGATAATGCACGTACACACACACACACAAGTATGATATATGTTCCTATTACAAGAGTCATGAAGTAAAAACCTTTTAATGTGTGCTGGTTCTCCATCCGAAGGATAGCTGTTACGCAAATAAAGATTTTTTGATGATTAGGCATAATTCTAAAGCTAGTATCTATAAATATTTTCTTGAGTTTAAAGCTTCTTAATATTTTTAAAAATTTTGTTAGTAGATCTTTGACGCAAAATTGTTCTTGCTAAATTGCTAAAATAAGACTTTTCCATCTCATTGCCAAGTCTGTCAGGGAGGAAGGAAACTTTGGACTATAAATCAAACAAGGATGACAACATCCATAAGTAGCGAAGCTCAAAGATTATGAGTATATATCAGGAAAAATTACTAAAAAGCAGTGTCATACAATAAACATTAATGTTGATAAAATAGAGAAATCAGAAAATCTTTAAAATCACGCAAACTTAAAAATCATGAAAATTTAAAAATCTAGGAATCGGTCTAGCACCGCAATTTATAGACAAATCTTAATGAAACGTGATAAAAAAATGTAGAATATGAGCATATTCAATTCCTAATAATTTCAGCCGCAAATCCTGAATAGGAATCGAGAAAACAATAGAAAACCTAAAAATCTAGGAATCGATCTAGCACCCCTACTAATAGAAAATCGTAATAAAACTTAAGGAAAATAGGTAGAATGTAAATTTATTTAATTCCTGAAAATTTCAGCTCATTATCTTAAAAAGGAATTGAGAAAATCAGGAAAACATGAAAATGTAGGAATCGATCTAGCACCCCAAATAACAGACGGATGGACAAAACAATGTATAGATTAGATGGGCATATGTTATAAGAATCTTCACTAAAAATTTCAGCTGTCTATCTTCTATAGGGGCCGAGAAAATCACGTTTCCCCCACTTTGTCTCAGACGGACATACGGACGGACATTTCGAATTATAGAGTAGCTTCGCTACTAACAATGGTCCTGCAAGTGTTTTAAAATGCTCTCATTTGTTGGATTAAAAACTTTGGGTAATTTGTTACTTAATGATTCATTGGTTTAAACTTGCAGTGTTCAAAAGGTTTTCACCAATTATTTAAATCTATAAAAAGAGTACCTAACTACTTTTGTCATAATTTATCTTCTATTGTCTTACACCTTAAAATCCCTTTTAACATAACTTCTTTCTTAACTTCACTCTGCTATGTATTCAAAACTTGAATATTATACTAATGAAATTAAGTTTAATTTGTTCGTTTATCCCACATTTTTATCTGTTTGTCTTTTTCATATGAAGAAACTTGTCCTATCCCCGTAACAGGGCTGTATTTTTTTTTTCAACACGATCGTCGATCATTCATTTATTGGCCAAAAAGATTTGGGTTCTGTTGTTTTATCTGAATTGCAATGAACAAACCGTAAGTGTTCAAACTTTTCCACCAATAAATTTTAACTAGAGAAGGGGTAATTTCGTTTATTAAAATCGGGGATTAACATCAATTTTTCGTCCATTGTCTCAGCGAAGCTACTCTATAATTCACTTTGTCTGTCCGTCAGTAAGTCCGTAACACTATGGGGGAAATGGGATTTACTCAGCTCCTACCTATAAAAGATAGAATGCTAAAATTTTGACAACATTTCCATCATTAAGGAGCACAATTAACTATAAAACATCAATGGCGGTCGGAGCGCTTTTTAGCAGGTTTTAGGCTATTTTTGCATTTTTAACATTTTTCTCTATATCTTTGGTGTTTATGGTCCGATTTCCAAAATTTTTTCAGTTATAGATACCCAAATTAAATTTTCTGTCATCTACAGAAAACAACTATGACAGTCAGACTACCTTTAAACAAGTTCTAGGCTATTTTTGTATTTTTCACATTTTTCTCCATATCTTTGGTGTTTATGGTCCGATTTCCAATATTTTTTCAGTTATAGATATCAAAATTAAATTTCCTGTCGTTTTAAAGAAAACAACCATGACAGTCAAACTGCCTTTTTTGCAGGTTTTTGGCTATTTTTAATTTTTTCCTTATTTTACCATTTCTCTTATGTATATAGTCCGATTTTACAAATTTTTTAAGTTAAGGATATGAAAATTTAATTTCCTGTCGTTTTAAGAAAACAACCGTATTCCCATCCATGAATTTTTGGGCTTCGCTACTTATGGATGTTATCATCCTTGTTTAACAAATGTTTTGAAAAAGCAAAGTTTCCTTTTAATTATGTAAACTCAAACTTCTCATAACATTTGTCAGCAATGAAAAGTAACAAGAATAACAACATCCATAACAAGCAACTTTGGAAAAATACAAAAATAAATTCATTAATACCAAATAACTCTGTTTCTATGTTCTATTATATAAAGCAGTAAGTTTTTTTTTGTCTGTAGCGAAGGATTTCGTTAACTGCTTAACCGATATTGTCCATCTTTATAGTTAGGCTTCCTATGGTGGTTTCATCCTATTTTATTTTTATAAATAAGTGAGGGTATGGTTTTATGCCATACCTATCTTGGGATGCTTTCAGTTTGCTATTGTCTGGTTTCATCCTCTAGTCCATAACAAAGGTACGCCAAAATAATACGAAGTTCTTGTGAATTGTAATAGAAATTGAAAAACAAGGATGACAACATCCATAAAAGCAAAGCACTGAAACGGTAGGACAAACGGACATTAACAATTATATAGTGTCAGAACTGAATAATCAGAATATAAATGTATAAGAGTCGAAGCAATATTGTAAGTAAATTTGTTAAAAAACTGCTTTATACAGGATAATGTTTATGGACATACTTACATTTTTAGGACTTTATTATAGAGTTGCTTCGCTTATAACATTATACTTTGTTGTCACAGGAATCAATATAACAAAAATCAGATCAATCGGATGATTGGATCACATAAAAATTTGTTGTTAAAAAGTAAAAGAAACATGTTTAAAATGGACTTACTATTAAAGGAATCGCCATGCAAAATTTGAAATCTATAGGACAATTCTAACATGCCTAAATTAACGAAAAAAGCTATCTGTTACGGACGTACGGACGGGCCGACCCTAATTATAGGAAAGCTTCGCTTTTAAAAAGACTATAAGGATTAAATAAAAAGATATTGAAAATTGTAGAGTATCTCTGCTGATAAAACTACCAACTGTAAGGAAATGGGCAAAGGAAGGATGCAAAACAAAATTTGCAATGTAGATAAAGATAAATATAAAGAGATAGAGAGAAGGAGAAGGAGAAAAAGGGAGATAAAGAGAGAAAGAGAAAGACAGAGAGAGAGGGAGAGAAATGTCCAAGGCAGAAAATTGCAATCCTAATTTTACAAGTTGTCACACAAAATTGCTCAAAAGGATAAGACAATGGTCGGTATATTGATGTGCAAGGACGTCCAAGGGGGGGGGGGTAAAGGGGTGATTACCGCCCCCCCCCCCCCAAACGAATTTGGCACAATATTTTTCATTTTACCCCACCCCCCATGTAAAATTTACCCAAACCATTTAGGAGTGGGTAATTACCCCCCCCCCAAACAATTTTGGGGGGGTAAATACCCCTCCAAAATAAAAAATCACTAAAAAAAAATATATTTATTGGTATTTCCTTAATAGGTAGGTACCTTTTTACATTATTAAATTACCAAAAAAAATTTTACCCCAGAGGTAAATTTTTATTTTTGGGGGGGGGTTAAAACAAATTTCCCCCTGCCAACAGATTTCAGGGGGGGGGGGTAATTACCCCACCCAAGCAAATTTTACCCCCGGGGTAAAAATTTTTGGGGGGAATTAGCGACGCGCTTCGTGCTCCAATTTACCCCCACCAAACGCAAATTACCCCCCCCCCCCCCTAAAAAATTGTACCCCCCCCCCCCAAATAAAAAAGCTTGGACGCCCCTGTTGATGTACTTCCCAAAGTATGATCCCCAACAAAATTAACCCTTTCTTAAAATAAATTATTGGTTGAAAGAATTCCACACTGCTAGTTCAAACCAACCAATCAGGATTTAATAAAATTTCGAAGTCAACGAAAAGAAGACAACTTGTATACACAAATTTGGCATCTCTGCAGTCCAATGTTCCCTTCCTTCTTGATTAAAACACAATCTATACTTATATCTAGATATTCTATGAAGAAGATGACAAATAGATTATGTTTTGTTTATCAGGTTATTTTGATACTATATCATTACTTTTAAATTCATCTTGCGAATAATGGCCATTTCAATTTTATTTGTGATATTGTACAAATTTGCATTAATGCAGAAACCACCGAATTTTACACATACATATACAGCATACATTTACACACAAAATAAAGATGAGGGACAGAGAATGAAAACTTTAGAATGTGGAGAAGATAGTAGATGGGAACCTAAGCTAAAAACTTTTTAATGTCAATGCAGAAGTATAAGATGAAAACATGAAAGAGATCAGATAGCCAGCTATATTTATAGTTTCTCCAGGGATAGGACAATGAACGATAAATTAATTCACGTACAAATACAAAACACAAAAATAACCCGAAGATTGAAATTATTGGCGAAAAAGTTTTGTCACTGTTACTTAGAAAAGAAAACATTAAGATTCAATATAACCCTAAAAAGTTTCTGTGTTAACGAATGAAAAACCGAATAATTTCGAATTAAACCTTACCTACAGACCCAAATTATAGAAAAGTTTCTTCTTTAAAAGTAGATAGATAGTTTTATACTCTACTGTAAAAATATGAAAAATGTTTAAAATGTAAATTATGCAACCATAAAAATTGTTTCTAGTTGTTACGTAATCAACTTACTAACAATCTTAATCTATAATACAGAGTATATAGAACAATGTCCATCTGTCTATCCGAATGAAGCTTCGGATCTCGCCAAATAATAAAAACGCCCAAGCTTTAATTTTAGGGGTTTATTATTCCTCCAACCCCCCAACGGGCCAACCCCCCTCCTTGTCAGTAATCATTGGACCGCATGTGCTTTATTTTTAAGGGAATGTCCCTACTGGTCGTCCTATGGTTTTAGGCTATTTTCTTGGAAAATCAAACACCATCCACTCAAAAAAAGGCTAAAAGATAAAGATTTATCATTTTCTAAATGTCTCAAACTATTATTTATGATTTATCTATTTGGTTGAAGAATAGTGACTATTTCATATTAAAAGTAGGAAGAAGATGATTATTAATTTTACTGTTATTCAATCCATCACCCATCCTCCTGTTTTCAGTAAATACCATTTACTTAAATAATCAGCTTGACCGCTCATTTACTTACCACCCCCCTTACCCTACACTTGTATATACCAGGGTTCAAGGGATATGATCTTATGACAATCGACAATAAATCAATGTACTCTTCAATACATGACAAATAACAAAATTTTTTCATCTGTTCATTATTGGTTGAAAAGTTTAGACACTGCTATTTTATGCCAAGCAACCAAGTTTTAATAAAGGTACTAAAAGATTTTAATCAAGGAATGATCATATGAGAGATCATATTTATAATAGACCAATGTTTCCTATCTCCCCGTTAAAACCTTTAAATGTGCGTAATTAAGTTCCTAAATCATACAGTTAATATCATTTCAGTACGTGAAGGAAAAGAGTGAACATTGTGTCTGATTATGAGCTATCAAAAACAGAATTTTACACGTACATATCAGAGATCTAATAGGATTAGACAAAATCCGGTAAATCAAAAAAATTAACCCTTCTCTAGATAAAAGTTATTTGAAACATTTGGAGACTTATTGAAGCAACCAATCAAAGTTCAAAAAGTTGTTAAGTCAACATATAAAGAAAATGTATTATAAAACTTAGAGGATTAATGCAATAAGCAGCTTATTGTCCCTAACCTCTCCCGGCGTAAATATGCGTTGTATATTCTATATTTCATATTTATTGTATACTTTCTTGACACAGATATTGACCGCGGATAAGAAAATTATTGAAACAGTAATAATGTTAAAATTTTTGTAGAAAATCGATTACAATCCGAAAAATATTATTTCTTCACAGGTTAGAACTGGTTTGAAAATAGCAAAAAATAATTGGAATAACCTGTTTCGTGATGTAATAAGGAAATAATTATGGGCGTTTGCATTTTAATTATTTCACCTGTTTAAGTGTACCATCAAAAATGATAATAATAAATTAATTGTTTTTCACCAAAATCCATAAATATTTTAAAAAATCACTTTAAAACCACAGAAAATCACTCTTCTTAATAAATAGACGTAGCGTAATTTACAAAAGACGAAAAATAATCAATAAAACGTAGAATTTGGTCGGCAAAGCGCAAATTATTTACTAAATACCGCAACTTTGTCAAATTTGTAAATGTCGTCTTTGCAAATGTGTATTTTTTTTTTGATGTAAGCGAAATAGGCCCTAAATCCAGTGATGTATTGATATAGGATAATGGCCGACACATTGATGTTCATCCCCAATGATTATAAACAAAATTACAACTTCTATAGATTATTGTTAGTGGTTGAAACGATTGCCACTCAACTGAAAGAACAAATCAAAATTTGATAATAGTCCCAAGAATAAAAACGCTACAATAATAAAACTTTGGGGACCAGTGTAATAGGAGAATCATATCAGTTGAGCGGTTAGCGAGATCCTTCGCTACAGACAAAAAAACCTTACTACTTTAAATAATAGGATACTCACGCTTTGCTGATTTTCTTTTACAAAAAAAGAGCTTCGCTACTTTTGAAAAAAATACAAATAAAATAAAATACAAAAATTTATATTTATTAAATGGTTTCATGGATAATTGGCATAACCAGCTAGCAAAATTAATTGTTGATAAAATTGGGTGGGTAGGGGGGTGGGGGGTAGTTGAATTAATTAGACAAACCCCCAAAACATTTGAAATAACAAAAATTTTTTTTCTTCAAATTATTTTAGTTGTTGGTTAGAGCTTATGATGTTATAGTAAACAAGGATGACAATATCCATAAAAGCGAAGCACTGAAACGGTAGGACAAACGGACATTAACACTTGTATAGTATCTGAACTGAAAAATCGGAACATAAATGTATAAATGTCGAATCAAAATTGTAGGTAAATTTGTTGAAAAACTGCTTAAAAACAGGATAATGTTTATGGACATACTTAAATTTTTGGACTTGATTATAGAGTTGCTTCGCTTATAATATTGTTCCTTGTTGTCCCAGGAATCAATATACCAAAAATCAGATCAAACGGATAATTAAAACACTTGAAAATTTGTTGTTAAAAAAGTAGAAAAATCAACCTGTTTAAAATGGACGTACGGACATTGTGGTAATGATTATAGAGTTGCTACGCTTTCTAAATCGTACCCAACTACTACAGGAATCATCATGCAAAGTTTGAAATCGATAGGACAATTCTAACATGCCTAAATTAACGAATAAAAGCTATCTATCTCGGACGGACGTACGGACGGACGGACGGACGGACGGACGTACGGACGGACGTACGTACGGACGGACCGACCCTAATTATAGAAAAGCTTCGCTTTTAAAAATATTGATACATCAATTTTTGATTTATTAAATTATTAAATGAAAAAATTAAATATATTTATTGAAACAATAGTTTAATATTTACAATATTAAATTACCATGATTTAATGTACATTAAATCTAACTTTCAGGGACTTTTTCTCTCTATCTCTGAAAATAAATAAGTATAATTATAAGATTTTTAAAGCTAAATTTCCTACAGTTCGTTTGATCGTTAATTAATTTTTTTATAATTGTCCTTTTCTTTTTAACCTTGGCATGGCGATTTCTGTAAGAATAAAGTACAATCTAAAAAGCGAAGTGACTCTATAATAATAACGAGATAGTTGTTAGTTTGTCTATTCTAATCATGTTAAATTTTTATAAAATTTTATTATACTGTACCTTCTACTTTCTTCAAGTTGTTTTTGTACTTTTCTTCTTTCTCTCTCTAGAACAAGAACGAAAAAGGTCATAAATGTATAGATGTATGATTTGATATAGAATGAAAAACATATGAATGGGATACGAGGATATAATGACAGGGGAAAATTTGATGCTGTCCAACTGTCATATTTTTCTTTCCCGAAAAAGGGATGGGGGGAAGAAAAAAAGAGATGGGAGAAAAGGGGGTTTTCCCCATCTCTTTTGAAGAGATTTTCTTCCCCTCTTCCCTTTTTCTGGAAAGAAAAATATGACGTTACTGGAATCATGTCCCCATTTTTTGCACCAATACTCACAGCATCGAAAATTTGCACGGTTAATTTAGCTTGTTGTTAATATTGACCTTATTTATTGGTCAGTTCGTTAATCCAGAAAGAGGGAGGGAATAGGGAAAGGGGGGGGGATAGTGAAATGAAAAATTATAAGATTATTACCAGTTTTGTTTGCCTCGAGGGGCCGTAGGCCTAAGCTAACAAAACTAGACTTTTAATAGTTTCAAAACTGGTATTAATTTTATGATTTTTGATAATAATATTCGTGTAAAATTGTCTGTAATACGATGCTATACATGAATTTTCAGCATGGCTGGGTACCGGTTTTAATCCAGCGGATAATAATCGGTTTTGGAAGCCATACTGGAAATTGTATTTGTATTTACCTAATGCAGCTATTTCAATTATCTCCTCTCTGATAATTAACATATTTATAATAATAATATTGGTCATAGCATCAGGGATCTAAAGGGATAAGACAATGGCCGATAAATTTATCTACATCGCCAACGACGGTACACGAAATTACCCCTTGTGTAGATTGAAATTGAAACGTTTGGATACTTAACTTAATGAACCAACCAATCAAAGAAAAACAAACAAAAGTCTCCAAATAAAGTCAACGTTTTTAAGCCAATAAATAAGAAAATATTATTATAAAACTTTGGTGACTAGTGTAATAAACAGCCGAATGTCCCCTCCCGTTCTACATAGCATTGTTCAAAATTTGAGTTATCATGGGTTAGGTAGGATACCCCGCCCCCTTCAAATAAAAATATACCCAGCCCCCATTTTTTTCCTAAATGAAATCAATGTCCACGACATTTAAAACAACAATGTCTGTCCGTCTTAATTTCTCGGGGACTTGTAGACCAATGAGGCTTTGCTACTCATAAGCTGAAATAAATAGCAAAAGGGGGAGGGGAATGGGGGATGTTAGGACAAATCTATTTTTTAAACAAAAACTTTAATTAGGTGTGTGTGTGTGTTTAGGGGGGGGGGGGGGGTTGCTGTTAACCCTTCATTAATATTTCAAGGTGAAGTTAAAAGTGTTCAATTTAGACTTAATGTCGTTCTAATTTACAGATTACTCTCGCTTTCCTATATTATTTTTTTCTAATTTAAGAATATATTATAAAATGTATTCCTAAGCACAACATCCAATAATGCCTTCACTCTGAAATTAAAATCAAATTGTTGTAAAAATAAATTTTTAGGTAAAAGTATTAAAAAATTCTTTATTTTTTGTATCTACAATTATCACTTATCCCCACTAAATGATTTAAAGCTTTAAGAGGTAGAACTTTAGACAACTTCTCAGTTCTCTGAATATTAACTTACCCCAGATCACTATCTAATTCCTCAATCTCTGTTTCATAATCATAATCATAATCATAATCATCTGATTCTGTGTTAGTTTCTGCCTCAGGATAATCATAATAATCTTTACTTTCTTCCTAAATACAAGGATGACAACATTTTAAAGTAGTAAAGCACAAAAATAATCGATTCCCATTATATTAATCGCATATTCCAGCGTAATAAATAAATGTTCATTATTGAAAGGAATCTTTAAGTAATAAAAGACAGACAGATAGACAGCCAGATACAAGACAAACAGTCACACAAACAGACAGACAAATATACTGACAGACAGACTGTTATATATATAGACAAACCAAAAGACAGATTGACGATTAACAGATTAACAGATGACGGATTGACAGATAGACAGACAGACAAACATTCAAACAAACAGATATACAAATAGATAAACAGATAGACAAATAGATAAACAGATAGGTAGACAAATAGATAGACAAATAGAGAGACATACAAATAGACAGATAGATAGATAGATAAATTTTCTAACATACTGATAGATAAATAGATAGATAGACAAACAAAGTGGTAGTGCGAATGGGGCGCTTGTCCAATATTATGGTATGGAGATCGCTCTTCTATGAGTACTACTAAAATTCCTACTTTTACTGCAATACACATAGACATTCTCATCGTCGGTTCGTCAATTTAGAATGCTTATCCCTCTATTCCCACAAGTATAATACGAATTTGGTTGAGCCCATGGTAGCTCAACAAAGACCCACGCAAGGTATTATATTGCTTTAAGTTAAGAATAAATGGTTGGTTATGGTATTCGATCTATGTCATATAAGTATATTAAGCACTCAAGAAGGAAGATGGTTTTATAAAGTGTATTTACATTACAAGTGAATAAGTTAAGTATGAAAATATTTACAGGATAAGTGATAATAATCATAAGTAGTGTAGGACAGAAAAGTGCCCCAAGTCCTAAGCATTGAATTGTGCTAAGTGTTAGATCTCTAACATAAGGCCTAAGCTCAATTCATGCTAAGTACTGAGGGTCCTAAATTTAAACTACAATGCATGCCAAACAACTAAGTCATTACCTTTAAAGCCAGAAGAACTTGATGGTTAGAGAGTCAATAAATAACTGAATTATTTTAAGAAGTGCAAGCTATAACATCAACTATTAATAAGGGTCTAAGCCCTTGTCTGTTTAATAAAGTGTTTGTATGTTAAACTTGTGACATAAATCAAACTATGGTTGTAGGCATACATACTAGAACTAAGTGGTTACATGGTTACTTCAATAATAAACATAATGTTTTAATAAGCATATAACAATAATCAATCACATACAGTTTACCATGATTAGGCTAGCATTACCCATATATGGTATTATATTAGTAAAGATAGGCTAATAAATACTTAAAAGCATATAAAAAGTGCCTTAGGGCTAGCTAGAGTAATTGTATCTCGTGCCTGAGTTGCGCTCGATAATTGCCATGGCACGTCAATCAAATATTCAGATTCTACTTTTATATGGTGTAAAATTTATAGTAAACATAGGTAAGTGGACTAGATGCGAAGCATTTCTGTAAAAGTCTCATTCGTATGTTCAAAGAATTTTGAAATTTGGGGATCGCATCTCCAAAAGAGATAGACAAATAGTCAGATAGAGAGATAGACAAACAGACATACAGACAGACTGACCTCATAATAAGGATATCTACAACAAACATTATCTTATATGTATATTACAGACACAGACATACAAAAATAACAGGCGAATAGATAGACAAAAAGACTGACAGGCAGACTATAAAAAGATAGATAGACAGATATAAAGACAGATTGACAAACAAACAGACAGACTGACCTTGTAATGAGGATCTCTACAACAGACAGTATCTTCCAAGTTAGAGTTTGGATCATCGCAAACCTAAAAAGGATGTTTTCATATATTTATACTAGCGGCTACGCCCCTAGAAGCCTCTAGGGGCACTTAAGGTTGGAGGGGGAAAAGTCGACATCTTCCCATTTTTAATTTGAGTTTAAAAAGAATAAAAAAAATATTTTTTGGGGGGAGGGGGGTGAAGACACCCTCCCTAAAAATAGTTTAAAACCTTCCCAGGACCTATAAGAAGCTTCACTGTATAGAAGAACAATATCGGTTAAGCGGTTAGCGAGATCCTTCGGGACAGACAAAAAACGCTTACTACTTTATATAATAGGATAATACATTATATTGCTTATTAAATAAATTGTGAATATAGAAAACAAGAATGACAACATCCATAAAAGCGAAGCTCTAAAACGGTATTACAGACGAACATTAACTCCTGTAGAGTGTCAAAACTGAATATACATAATATAAATATACATATTTTGACCAAATTATACGTAACTTTGTTGCAAAACTTCTTAAATGCAGAGTACTGTTTAAGGACATACTGACATTTTTAGAACTTAATTATAGAGATGCTTCGCTTACAAGATTGTACCTTATTGTCATAGGAATCAGTACACCAAAAATAAGATCAATAGGATGATTAAATCACATAAAAAATTGTTGTTAAAAAATTTAAATCGACATGTTTAAAATGGACATACGGACATTCTAGTAACGATTATAGAGTTGCTACGCTTTCTAAATCGTACCTAACTAACTCAGGAATCATAATGCAAAGTTTAAAATCGATAGGACAATTATGACATGCCTAAATTAACGGAAAAAGCTATCCGTTACGTACGTACGTACGTACGGACCGACCCGTATTATAGAAAAGCTTCGCTTTTAAAAAGTTAATTAGGTTCCCTTAGCCTTTCTTCCCCCCTTCCTAAAAAAACAAACTACTCTTCTTAACTTTAAACTAGACTGAAAATAAGGGGGATGGGTTAAAGTTTTATTCCTATTCCTGCGGTGGGTTATAGGGTTATAGCCCTGCTGGGCTAACCAATACTAATAAAACCCAACCTTAGCTGATCTAAATTGATATATGAGGTTCAGTGCTCAAGAAGGCACTTTAAGGGAAAAGGCCGATTTAACTTACAATTAAAGGAACAGATTTGGTGGCAAATTTAAGAATTTCTGCTCTTGGATTGTCCGTCATCCAACCCTTCATATCACATCTAAATACAAGTTAAGGTTAGCTACGCTACTTTGTAATTATGGTCTGTCCGTCATCCAACCCTTCATATCACATCTAAATACAGTTAAGGTTAGCTACGCTACTTTGTAATTATGGTCTGTCCGTCATCCAACCCTTCATATCACATCTAAATACAAGTTAAGGTTAGCTACGCTACTTAGTAATTATGGTATGTCCGTCATCCAACCCTTCATATGCACATCTATATACAAGTTTAGGTTAGCTACGCTACTTTGTAATTATGGTATGTCCGTCATCCATCCATTTATATCACATCTAAATACAAGTTAAAGTTAGCTACGCTACTTTGTAATTATGGTATGTCCGTCATCCATCCATTCATATCACATCTAAATACAAGTTAAGGTTAGCTACGCTACTTAGTAATTATGGTATGTCCGTCATCCATCCATTCATATCACATATAAATAAAAGTAAAGGTTAGCTACATTTCTCTGTAATTATGGTCTGTCCGTCATCCATCCTTTTCTTGACAGATTTTAAAACTACTTAATTGTTTAAAATTAATTAAGCTCCTTATATTAATCATTTTATTTCTATAATTTACTCTATAGCTAAAGAAGTAAGGAAAAACGTTGTATTTTAAATCACTAAAAAAATAGTGTATTGGTTACATGTCCCTAAATTTAACATATTTAACAATAATCTATTTTTCCTCAGTCCAAATATTGTGTTTCGCTGAAGTGGATATTGTTTCCCTTGTTATACATTTCTTTGGACACACTTCATAGCAGAGGATATGAAATAAAAACTAGTTTCTAGTTACCTATTTCTTTGGACACTCTTCATAGCAGCAGGACACGAAATAAAAATTGTTTCTACTTACTTATTGGACACACTTCATAGCGGCTAGACAAAAATAATATCTAGTTTCTAGTTACCTATTTCTTTAGACACACTTCATAGTAGAGGACATGAAATAAAAAACTAGTTTCTAGTTACCTATTTCTTTGAACACACTTTATACAACAGGATGAGAATTTAAAACTAGTTTTTAGTTACCTATTTCTTTGGACACTCTTCATAGTAGAGGACATGAAATAAAAACTAGTTTCTAGTTACCTATTTCTTTGGACACACTTCATAGTAGAGGACATGAAATAAAAATTAGTTTCTAGTTACCTATTTCTTTGGACACTCTTTATAGTAGAGGACATGAAATAAAAAACTAGTTTCTAGTTACCTATTTCTTTGGACACTCTTCATAGTAGAGGACATGAAATAAAAAACTAGTTTCTAGTTACCTATTTCTTTGGACACTCTTCATAGCAGAGGACATGAAATAAAAAACTAGTTTCTAGTTACCTATTTCTTTGGACACACTTCATAGTAGAGGACATGACATAAAAAACTAGTTTCTAGTTACCTTTTTCTTTGGACACACTTCATAGAAGAGGACATGAAATAAAAAACTAGTTTCTAGTTACCTATTTCTTTGAACACACTTTATACAACAGGATGAGAATTTAAAACTAGTTTTTAGTTACCTATTTCTTTGGACACACTTCATGGCGGCTGGGCAGGAAATAAATACTTCTGGTTGCTTTCTTAGGCTTGAGGTAGACCTTAATAATAACTATATTGAAACAAGGACAATTTCATACATTTTCTGCATCTTATTTGGTCCCTAAATTCCCTTCCTGTTTGTTTTAATGGTCGAAAAAAAACAGGCATCGAGCCATACAAACTTCCTGTTATTTTGTATTATTAATTAGAAAACAACAAAATAATTTTACTGTTTTTGATGTTTTTGTTCTTGTAGCTCCATTAGATCCAGAAGATTTCTTAAAAACAAATCCTAAAATAAAAAGTTGTTAGTTTTCATGAAAAAGTATGCCAATTTTAAAAGAAAAAAAAGATCGAGTTCCAATTATTGTATTGCACTATTAGAAATTATCTGCCAATGCTTTCATAAAAAAATTCAAATGAACTAAAAAACACATATTTGTATTTTTATAATCACGCAACCTTGCGAAGCACATAACAGAAGCAGGGCACCAGGGGCGTCCAAGCTTTTTATTTTGGGGGGTAAATACCCCCTCCTAAATGGTTGGGGGTGCCTACGGCACCCCCAGGGTAGGGGTAAATTTTAAATGGGGGGAGTAAAATGAAAAAAAATTTGGGGGTGCCAGGGCACCCCCAAAATCGTTTGGGGGGGGGGTAATCGCCCCATTACCCCCCCCCCCCTTGGACGCCTATGCAGGGCACTATAATAAAAGTGTTACACACAAATAAATATTGGAGATCATAGATTTGGAGGTCCCAAGGGCCATACAAATGACCAGAAAGAATTGAAAAAAAACTTTTTTATTATAATTTTTTAATATGGAAATTAAAGATAGATAGAAAAAGATTCAATGTTATTTTTGTAATAAACTAAATTTCAATTTATTTTAAAATAAAAAAGCTTAATTTTTATAATCTAAGCCATTTTTTTCTTAATTGTCAACGGTACGGCGCTGTTATGTACATCGACCTAATTATCATTGTTTGTAAATGTTTAAGAAGCAAAGCAACTCTACATGCATTCCGTCTGTCTGTGTCTAGGCTATTATATCCAGGGATCTAAAGGGATAAATTGATGTACATCCCCAATGCTGATGATCAAAATTACCTCTTCTGTAGAAAAAAATTAGTGGTTGAAACGTTTGGACGCTCAACTTAATGAACAAACCAATCAAAATTCAATTAAAGACCCCAAAGTTGTAAAGCCGACGAATAAGGAAACGTTATTATAAAACTTTGGGGACTGGTGTAATAAGCAATGTCCCCTCCCTCCCTGTACTATACCTGTATTTCTGGATATCTTTGGTTGAACCTGGTGAGAATAGCAGCCTCATCAGGTTTAGTCTTTCTTAATCGTCCAGGCCTTCTGCTTCTCATTTCTGATCAGTGATTAAAGTTTTACACAAACTAGCATAAACATTTTCTTTATTTGAAACAAGACTCTGGGGGAGGGTGAAAATTAGACACTAGAGGGGGAAAGGGTTTATTAACTGTAACTCCCCACCTCAATGAGCTTGTGTCGACTCTCAATTGGGTTTTTGAAAATCAACCAATAGTGTCGAGAATATTAACACCGCCAAGTAGCAGACGAAAAAAGTCACTGGAAAAGAGAGGGAAGTAGTTATCTGCATATATGTACATTGTACTAGAGATCTGTTGGGTCTAAAATAGCTTAAATCCATCTAAAGACATTTATAAAGCTTCCTTGAAAAGTATAACCAATTATGACCATCAGTTTCCGAGATCTTTAGCTTAAGACAAAAGTTTATAAAAGATTAATGATGTCTAACTGTCTGTTTGCATCAAAGGGACTGTTGAACCGATATGGCACTCCTTTATAGTGAAGATTATAATAGGTTCGGGATGATCTATAACTATTTTTTGGGGAGGGTGCATCCACCCAACTATAGAAATCATCCCTAGAAAAATTAAAATTGGAGCGTTGACAACTCCCCCCCTCCCTAGGCTAACAAGTCAATTTTTAATTTTTTAATTTTTCATTTTAATATCCGCGAAAAGCTGTCTATAATACAATGTGATAAATAGCTATTATTAATTTGTGTCTATATCTTAGTGTTCACATATAATAAGCAATTAAACTTAACAATGACATCATTTATACTGTGAGTATTCTAGTTTTATTTATCACTTATCAGGGACTAAAGAGATGCCCCTACAATACAAAAGGTATCTTCTTTTCTCGTATATGAACGGACAAGCTACCAAATGCAGGATCATTAACTTATAGACTATTCTATTACATGCCTGCCTCCCAGCTATCATAGTCCATATATTATTGCTGCGCTATTTATGGACAATATTGTTCTTGTTGGGTTCGCTTTATATGTTTTTGGTTATATTGCATAAAATTTTAATTTTTGTGGTTACCGTGTTGTTAATTGTTATAAACAAAGCATGATTTGCGGTTACAACAAGAACAAAAATGGATCAAAGGTAGTAAAGTGAAGATGGAAAAAGAATAGTAAATTTTAGTACAATAAAAATAGGCAACTTATTAAAATTAAAATGAAAATTGTAGGCTTATTTCGAAAATTAGAGGGGGAGGGCCGGGGGGGGGGGGGGTGATAGTTTTTCATTTATTTGTTTATTACCCAGAGTCAGGTTAGGTTAGGTTAAAGGGTAGCCTCGCGGGCTTGGGTCACTACATGAATAGGATCCTTGAAGGGCTTAGGTAACAGAAAAAAAACGCCACATTGATTCCAATTCATTTAAAAAATAACGGTTGAGGGTTTCAATTTCCGATAGGTACTTAATTCAAACCATCGACGCTAATAAATGTAAAATATCAGCCTTTCCGTTGAATTATATTATTTATAGAGTAGTTGTGCAACTACCAACCATATATATAGTATGTGTGTATGTTTGTACTAATGTATTATTTATAGAGTAGCTGTGCAACTACCAACCATATATAGTATGTGTGTATGTTTGTTCTAATGTATTATTTATAGAGTAGCTGTGCAACTACCAACCATATATAGTATGTGTGTATGTTTGTTCTAATGTATTATTTATAGAGTAGCTGTGCAACTACCAACCATATATAGTATGTGTGTATGTTTGTACTAATGTATTATTTATAGAGTAGCTGTGCAACTACCAACCATATATAGTATGTGTGTATGTTTGTACTAATGTATTATTTATAGAGTAGCTGTGCAACTACCAACCATATATAGTATGTGTGTATGTTTGTACTAATGTATTATTTATAGAGTAGCTGTGCAACTACCAACCATATATAGTATGTGTGTATGTTTGTACTAATGTATTATTTATAGAGTAGCAGTGCAACTACCAACCATATATAGTATGTGTGTATGTTTGTACTAATGTATTATTTATAGAGTAGCTGTGCAACTACTAACCATATATAGTATGTGTGTATGTTTGTACTAATGTATTATTTATAGAGTAGCTGTGCAACTACCAACCATATATAGTATGTGTGTATGTTTGTACTAATGTATTATTTATAGAGTAGCTGTGCAACTACCAACCATATATAGTATGTGTGTATGTTTGTACTAATGTATTATTGAATACAAAATATGCAAATGTATTTTTAAAAGTAACGTTTTTCTATTTTTAGGGTCGGTCCGTCCATCATGAACAGTTAGCTCTTTTCGTTAATTTATACATGTTACAATTGTCCTATCGATTTAAAATTTTGCCTATGATAAAAATTAGGTGTGATCTGGAAAACGTCTCAAATGATCGTAAGTTTGTGTTCTGAAACATTATCATGTATTAAAGCAGTTTTTCAACATTGACTTTGATTTATATTTTGCTTTTTCAATTCTGACACTCTACTTGTTAATGTTTGTTTGTCCTACTGTTTTAGAGCTTCACTTTTATGGATGTTGTCATCCTTGTTTCTTTGCATTTCATGTTGACCACAATTGTTCTTGAAGATTTAAATATTTTTATGAAAAATGCAACCCAGATGTTTTGATAAAAAATCTAAATATTAAAAAAGCAATAATGGAAATAGAATACGTAGACATATTGACAGGGGAAATCTAGGTTGCTAATATGGACATATTTTTTTTGGTCAGTCAGTTCATCTAACAGAAGAGAAAAGAGGGGTATCGTTTTTTTTAGCCAGCTGCGAGTATAACTTTATCACAGTACATACCTATAGATATATAATGAGACAACCTCCCCACCCCTACCTACAAACCTCTAACCCCCCCCCCCAAAAAAAAAAAAAAAAATAAGCGCTTCGTGCTAAAGTTCAATCGAATTGAAATAACCCTCCTATAAACGTAGATATTTTCTACCCCCTCTCAAAATAAAAAGCTTCAATGTCCTAGAGTTACAAAAATATAAAAAACGCTGAAAATAAAAGTCGAGGCTTATACATATTTTTAGGACTATCACAAGTAACAAAGTATTATTATTAAAGTATCATTAATAATATTTGTCTTTGCTGCGCTTTTGATGAAAATTTTTTCCTTGTTATGTTAAGATTTTGCTTTTTCTTCCCTCGGCATATTTTAGATTACTTCCTTAGTGTAATAAATCTAAATATGTATGTACCCTATGTATAGTAATTAAACCCAGAGATCTAAAGGGATAAGACAATGGCTGATAAATTGATGTACATCCTCAATGATGATACACAAAATTACCCCCTCTCTAGATCTAAACTAGTGTTTAAAAGGTCTCAACTTAATGAACCAACCAATAAAAATCCAGCGAAAGTCACCAAGGTTGTTAAGCCAACTAATAAGAAAACGTTATTATAAAACTAGTTTAATAAACATTCCAATATCCCCCACTCCCGGAATTAAACTTGTAACAATTTTCATACATCATCCGAAACTAGCGAAGCTAATTACGAATAACTAACAAACAACGAACAGATAAAGTAAGTAACTGAGAAGATGCTCATTGGTATGGAAGAAATACGTCTTCAAAAAAATCGATATATTATTACATGAATGTTGCACCATAATTTCGTGCACTGCACTGTAAGGGAGTGATAATCGCATCTGGCTAAATCACCCCCTTTAAACCATCCTCTCCCCTTTTAATGTATGAACACACTGATCAATAAATAAGGTCCATATTAGCAACCTAAATTGATAACAAAATTTCTCTGTCAATATATCCACGTATAATCTATATATCCATTTCAAAATTAAATAAAAATTAAGATAACGGACAGATGGACGTATATGTAGAATTACAGAGTTGCTTTGCTAATAAAACATTATGTCAGTATATGCATTGAATATATGGCTTAATTAAAGCAAAACCTTTTTTAGTAGCTTTTTAACTTTAAGTTGTAAATACAGTAATCTAGCAGAGAAAGAGGGCACAATGGGCAGTTTAATACATCAGTCCCCGAAGTTTTATAATAACGCTTTCTTATTCGTTGGCTTAACAGCTTTGGGGACTTTAGTGAATTTTTATTGGTTGATTCATTAAGTTGAGTGTTACAACCACAAATTTTAATTTACAGAAGGGGTAGTTTTGTGCATCATTATCGGTGATGTACATCAATTTATCAGGTTTTGTCTTATCCCATTAGATCCCTGGTATATCTAGATATATATCAATCATGTGTTTATTGACGTACAGACCCAACTTATTGAAAAGCCTTGCTATATGATACCACTCAAACTTTAATTTCCTTTTGATTTTGGTTTTCTTAATTGTTGTCGGTTTACATTAATCACCACCATAGAGTTTTGTTTAGGCTTCCGGGTAACTTAATAATACATACATTAGTTAGATATTAGCGACTACACCCCCTAGAGGCCTCTAGGGGCACTTGACGAGGGGGAGTTCGATTCAATAACTCAATTTCTTATTTCTATTTAAAGAGAATAATCTTTTTTGTGTGGGGGGGGGGGGGGGAGGTTGATCACCATTCCCCCATTTCTAGTTTTAGTTTTAAAAATAATTTTTTTTTTTTTTTTGGGGGGGGGGTAGTAATTCTTTTTGTAGGGTCGATTTCTCTTTGGCGGGTGGTGGTACCATCCTCCAAAACAAACAAACAAACAAACAGACAGACAGACAGTCATCATCTGACTTTATTGTAAGGATAGGACAATAGACGATAAATTAATCACACCCGATTTTCATCTTTCAAATGATTCTCCTTTGTATTTTAAAATAGTCGAAATACTAGTGCAGTGTCGTGCACAGGGTTTTTGCCCGGGGGGGTTATTTTAACACCCACCTTAAACCATTATAAATGGGGGTGTAATACTAATGATAAGATAAGTGCTATTTTAAGGTAAGGAAAATGGTTATTTCCTCTTTGTCTTCAACCACCCAGGTAATCAATATACTCAAAAAGCGTTCTTTGGTTGATAGTTGGATGCGCGAAACGTGATATTTTTTTCACACACCCCCCCCCCCCCCCCACCTTAAAAAATAGACAAAAAAGGGATATCTTTTTTTAAATGTATAAAAAGATTAATTTTAGATATAATAAAATTTTAAAATAAAAACAAAATAACTTACCAAAATCTGGAATATTAGGTCTTCTAAAATTAAATAATAGAATTGTTAACATCAATATTGGTGAAAGGTTTAAAGATATTTTCTTATTCATGATTTTAAAAAAAATATGCTTCCAGGAACACTTGAGATGATGGAAGATTGAATTCGAAATTCAATTTTTTATTTTAGAAAAAGAATTAGTAAAACAATTTTAGGGGGGGAGGGAGGGGTGGTGTTGGTACACCCCCTCTCCCTCCCAAGTACTTACAAACTTTTCAAGGACCTATGAGAAGCTAAACTGTAAAACAGAACCGTATTGTGTCAGCAGTTAGCGAGATCCTTCGCTAGAGACAAAAAAAAACACCTTTCTATTTTATATCTTAAAATAATGCTTTTACTACCCATGAAGTTTTATCCATCTCAGAGCTTTCAATGATCTAGCATTATAAATGTTTACCTGGTTGTTATAGGAATCTCCTGTTGATTTAGAGACTGATCTTCATGAATAAGACTGGAGAAACTAAGGTGCTCAGCCATTTCTGGGAATTATTTAATATCTAATTTGAATTCAGAAAATCGCTGGACCAATATGTGCATATCAGTGCATATCGTTTATTTATTTGGGGTAGTTTATCTCCTCCAATCCAAGAGAAAACCTTTCTAGTAAAAATTTTCATTCTCCCTCCCCCCCTCAAAAAAAACAATATATAATATTTAAGGTCGTGATTTGATACCCCTCCCTCATTTCTTAAAGTGCACCCACCTATTTTACTTAAGGGGCTTTTAGGGCCTCTAGCTAGGGAACCAGCTTATAGTGCCTCATACAATACAAATGACCAGTGATAGGCCAGTATACATTTTACCATTGGCCAATTAAAATGTTAACTGGCCTATTACCATTAGACTTTTTAAAAAATATGAATGCACTGTTTCTTTATATTTGTCAATGTTCGTTTGTCTGTCTGAATTGTTAAGCTATTTTTTCATATATGTTGTCATCCTTGTTTGATTTAGAAATTTATTGGATATTAATTCCTTTGAATCTTTTCATAGGAATATTTTTTGACATCTCTAATCTTGCCGCAGATGCTGTGGGTTTCTTAAATCTTGGCTTTGGTAATGGTGTTGGTCTCTGAAAGTTAAACTGTTTTTAACCTATTTTTTAATCATATATCAAAAATATACTATGACACCAGTAGAAACATTCTGCAGAGCCCAAATTTGAATTAAGTCCCCAATAAACTTTTTGGGGGGGATTTAAAAATTAATTTTATATGTTGCTGTGATCATTTTGACGGAAGCAAAAGCAACTTTTAGTTTGGGGTTACATTGTTTCTTACAGAACAATTTTATATGATTCAGTTTATATCAATACAATAATAAAAAAACTCTACTCTGTTCGATGGAAATAATTTTTTTTCTAAAACAATCAATTTCAGTAAAAAATTTAACATAATACAATAAAACACATTTGCTAAAGTTAAACCAATAAGATTTCTTGTTTCATTTCAATTTTTTATGATTTCCGAAAGAGTGTTTTCACAAAGTGACTTATTTACAATGTAGTTAAATAATTTTTATTTAATTAAAATGAAAAGAATGAAAACTATACATGTAAAAGATACATAATTTTTAAAAATATTTTAAAAAAATAAGTTTGAATAATCTTATTTTATATCATATTTGTATATGTGTCAAAAATAATTTTGTTGTATTGCATAAACATTTGTTGACATCTTGTCATGTTGACATCAAATTTAACCCTTTACAGCCAATTTTTATGTGTTTAAAATAGGTGAACGAACACAAACATGTTAATGTTAATTCATTGGTATATTGTAAAGATTTAACTTTTTAGTGAATTTTTATAGTAAAATCACAATGCCTAATTTTACTCTATACCAGAATACAATATTTATGAAGCAAAACACTCTAAAAGCTATGAATTTTACCCAAATAAAAAAAAGACCTTTTCTTTGATCAAAATGACTACGACAACAGTAAACATTAATATTTAAATCCCCCCAAAAAAGTTTATTGGGGACTTAATTCAAATTTAGGCTCTGCAGTCTGATTTTACTGGTGTCATAGTATATTTTTTATATACGTTTTAAAAATAGGTTAAAAACAGTTTAAAGAATTTTCGTACAATGGACGGATTTTTTTACCCCCATCCCCCTCCCTTAAAAAAAATATGTTAGATTTTATCCCATAGATAACCTAACCTTCATTTTTTGATGTACATAAATCATATGTACATCTTAAAATAAGTGTTTTAACCCTCCTAGCCCCCCCCACTCCTCAAAAATTATAACCAGGAGGGTAAGATGGAAATTTTTCCCCAGTGCAATGGTGAAAGGTTTTTAGCATTTAAACACATTTTTAAACTCCTTCCCCCCCTACCAATTATATTTTGTTCCACTATAATGGATAAAGGCTACGTGGATATATTGACATTGGAAGGGAGGGGATGGGTTAAGGGGGGGGGGGGATTGCCAGTGAATATCACTTGATTAGAGTACATGTAAATCTGGTGTAACATCCCAGTAATTATATATCGATTCCAATATCCCTCACACATTATTGATAGTTTTTAAAATTTTCAACCATACCTGTCTGAACCTACGAGGTGTTATGGCAGACTTGGGTTTGGTTCCCGGCATTTCTTTCAACAATGCAGAATCAACAAGAATTAATTCCTTCAAAAAAATTATTATTTCTCCAGTAAAGCAAGTCTAAATCTCCCACTCGACATAAAAAAATGAATGTTTGACTTTGTTGTAGTTTTTAGTTAAGTTAGGTTTCATTTGGTACTGAGTAACCTCCTTAGGGTAACGGCAATCAACAGAAATTGGGCATTTAAAAAAATCGAAAATATGAGTGGGGTCAGAGCTCGATAGTCTCTTTTTTTGGGGGGAAAGCACAGACTGGTTTGATACAGGGCAAGTACCCTGAAGCATTGTAGGCTCAGAGTTTTTAAAATATCAAAATATACAACGCAAATTTGTTTTATGGATATACTGACAGTCGATGGTTAAATTATCTAT
Organism: Acartia tonsa; assembly: GCF_053477335.1. NCBI lineage: Eukaryota > Metazoa > Arthropoda > Copepoda > Calanoida > Acartiidae > Acartia > Acartia tonsa. The sequence continues at coordinate 18,226,601 of NC_137271.1, read as the reverse complement.
GATAAATGAGATTAAAAAGGGTAGCTCCTCTATTCAATAACCCTTTAGCAATGCTGGAGGAACATACGAACATACCCCAGTTTAAGATCTTCTAAATTATTACCTTCCCCATTGTTGTGGTATGATTTTTGATTGAGCTTTCCTCAGGTTCTTAAAAATAGTTTTTAATTATTTCTATAATTACGGTTGGTCGGTCTGAACGCTAGAAGTTTGTAATTGTTAATTTTTGCACTTTTGCAACAAATTAACATACAATTTTGTTAAGACGTATATATTTATATTCTTTTTTTTTACTTCTGAAACTCTACAACATTAATGTTCGTTTGTCCTACCTTTTCAGGTTTAGTGTTATCCAGTACGTGCAATATTAAAAGAAACAAAATTGTTGATGATTGCCTTCCCCGTGTAATTTATATTTTAAGGTACAAGACAATGTACCGCTTCAGTAGATTAAACTATTGGTTGAAACGTTTAGACACTCATCTAAATCAACCAACTAATCAAGAACTTTTAAAAATATCCAATGTTTTTAAGCCAACGAGAAAGAAAACGTGATATAAAAATTTGGACTTGTGTTTTTAACAATCCAATGTCCCCTACTTCCCTTAACTAAAACACATTTAGAACAGACGAACAGACAGATGAACATATCTTAATCATAGAGTAGCCCCGCTAATAAAATATACCTCTACAGCAAACGCCAAGCATTGGGACATGTTTCATTACACAGGACTGAAAATAACAATAATATATTATACTTAAATCCTAAGTTTTTATTTTTATAGCAAAACTCTTCTCTATTTAGAATCGATCGATAGTTTATTATGGTATGACTGGGTAGCGTAGCATTCCATTTTTTTCATAACATTTTATTATTACAGATTTATAGAAGGGTAAATCATAAGAAAATAAGGCACAATTTCAATATGCTCCATAAAGGTGAGAATTTCGACAAGATATTTTTCTTTATAATAGGTGCCGAGTAAATCACGTTTCTAACGGACAGACGAACATATAGTGTAGCTTCGCCTCTAAAAAAGCTATTAAAAAATTTTTGTTTAGATTTTTAAAATTTTTAGCTTCACATTCATTGATTAAACATTCTTGTTGTATGAAATAAAATAAATGAAAGTATCTATTACACTCTAAACCACAAATCAATTTTACAATTAATTTAATTAATCTTATACCATTTATATAAAAAGTTAAGGGAAACAGCGTATAAAATTTAAAATTTAATCAAAAATTAAGTCATACAATACAAATAATCAATGAGAGGTCAATATACATTGTAATGGGAAATTGTTTACTGGCCTTTCATTAGTCATTTGTATTGTATGACGTCATTTTTTCAATAGACAATATACGCTGTTTCAAGTTTCAAGCGAAAATGTCCACAGAAATACAACCAAGTAACCAAGTATAAATTAAAGACATTTTGTGTTATAAAGTTAGAAAATGTATTGTACATATATCTTAGTTTTCCGCGGCATGGTGTTATCATCTTGGTGTTAAATATTAAACAAAAACGATAACAACATCCATAAGTAGCGAAGCACGAAAAAAATATGGATTGGTATACGGACAAGGAAATTTAAGGAGTATTTGTCAAAATCAAGAATATATGCAATAGAGAAAAAAATCACTAAATCTTTCTCATGTATTGTATATTACATTTAGTAGCATGACTGACAGTCCGACGGACAAAGTAAGTTACATACTGAATGCTCATTAATACAAGGAATCTTTAAAAAATCAGCCATATTCATTATGCGCTGAGAAAATCACATTTGCCCCATGGGCATAGCGCTACGGACTAACTGAGTAACTGAAGGACGGACAGACAAAGTAAATTATGGAGTAGCTTTGCTACTAAAAATTATATAAAACAACATACTTACCAAAAATCCTCGGTCGTCACTTTGAAATGATAGCGAGTTTTCTGCCTATATTGAATTTTGAAACATAATCTTTTACCAAAAGTTTAAAATAAATAAACGGAAACAAACTTTTTTTCAACAAACCTCGTCAGGATTATTCTATTTTATTTAATACAAATGACAAATATAAAATCCATTAAATAAAAATCAAGGTTTATTTCATATTTGGTTTTTAGAGAAAATTGAAGAAGAAAATTTTAATTGAACGTTTTAGGAAACAGGACATGCTGTCCAATAAAAAAATGACGTCATACAATGCAATTCACCAATGATTAAAGAACAATTTAACATTGGCCAATGAATATTGGCCTATCATTGGTAAATTGTATTTTATGACGTCATTTTTTATTTGACGCTATACGTGGTTTCACTTTTTTAGATACCCTTCAGAAGTTTAAAAACCTCGGAGCTTCTCTAAAATTATATTTTTCTCTGAAATAAAAGTAGCTTTATTTTAGCTTTTTAGTAGCAATTCTCTGTCGTTCTGTAAGTTTGGGTACTCAAACGATTTTGGGTACTAATTTTTCAACAGATGTAATTGAAAGTTTATGTTTCCTCGTGAGTCATGAGCATTGAGTCTGAGCAGAAATTTCTTATCACACATCTAAATGATTATCAATTTATAATAGTTTTTTTGGCTGCTATTTAGGATGATGCTTGATATTTCATTTGAATTTCTCATGGTCAACAAGGATTGACTCTAACTTTATATCAATAGTTTATTTTTAAAAGCGAAGCTTTTCTATAATTAGGGTCGGTTCGTCCGTCCGTAACAGATAGCTTTTTTTTGTTAATTTAGGCATTTTAGAATTGTCCTTTCGATTTCAAATTTTGCATAGTGATTCCTTTAATAGTTAGGTACGATTTAGAAAGCGTAGCAACTCTATAATCATCACCAAAATGTCCATACGTCCATTTTACACATGTAGATTTTTTTACTTTTTTAACAACAAATTTTTATGTGATCTAATCATCCGATTGATCTGGTTTTTGGTATATTGATTCCTGAGACATCAAAGTATAATGAAATAAGCGAAGCAACTCTATAATCAAGTCTTAAAAATGTAAGTATGTCCATAAACATTATCCTGAATCAAGCAGTTTTTCAACAAATTTATTTACAATTTTGCTTTGACTCTTATACATTTATTTTATGATTATTCAGTTCTGACACTATACAAGTGTTGTTGTCCGTTTGTCCTACCGTTTCAGTGCTTTGCTTTTATGGATGTTGTCATCCTTGTTTGTTATCTATCCATCTATCTGTCTGTCACCTTTTGTCTGTTTGTTTGTTTTGTTTGTTTTTTTGTATGTCTATCTATCTATCTATCTATCTATCTATCTACCTCATGTGTATAGGACAGCCAGGCATAAGTATTTGTGGCATAGAAATTTCCCCTGAAAACAGATGAATTACAATGCATTACTGAAAAACTGAACAAGACTTCAATAAGTGATATAGGATATACGGGGATACGTGGCTTGCTAATATGGACCTCATTTATTGATCAGTTCGTTTTTCCAGTAGGAGGGGAGTAAATAAGGTAAAGGGGGTGGAGGAGACAACATACTGTAATTATACAACAGGTTTAAAGAGTTTGAAAACACGTTCCCTCCTTCATTGGCTTAAAAGCTTTGGGCACTTTTATTAAATCTTGTTTAGGGAATACAGCTAGCAGTGGTGTCCAAAATTTTTCACCTATAATTTTAATCCACAAAAAGTAACCAGCTGGCTACCAGCAGTAATCCAGGGATATAAAGGGATAAGACAATGGTCCATAAATTTATTGAATAAGAAAACGTTATTATAGGAATTTGGGGACTAGTGTAATAAACCGCCCATTGTCCCCTCTCTCTATGAATAATCCACAGCTGCCAGCCGGTTGATTAAATAAAAAACTGAAAACAATGTTAAAATATTTTTCCAGTTTGGCTTCGAATTCGATTAATATCCGCTAGATTAGATCCGGTTCTCAGCCATACTGAAAAAAATATAGCTTAGTATTACAGACAATTTTCTATGAATACTAAAAAAATCATAAAATTAATACCAGCTTTGTTAGCCCGAAAGTGCCGAAGATCCGGGCTTATGGTATTTAATCTTATAATTTTTTATTTGATATCCGCGGAAAGGTGTCTATAATACTATAAATGACTATTATTCTACCTTTATTTCTGAAAACAATATCACTCCAAAAGCTTTGTTGCTGTCCTGGAGCCATTACTAGAATTAAAACTTTATTTAAAGTATAGAGAAGTAACAGGATGTCTTGTGTCTGTGTGTAAGTCTGTAGAAAAGAACAAACTGTATTTATATGGTTCTCATTTATAGTGAAGTTTCTGATTGGTCAAGAGAAGGTTGTCACTATTTAGGGGGAGTGTGCAACCACCCGCCTAACAGAAATAGCCCCTATTTGGGGAGGGTACTGCAAGCTTTTTTAAAAAATACCCACCTCCCCTTTAAACTAAAATAAGATTGTTTTTTTTTATGCTTTGTCACTTATAAATATGATTATCCTTGTTTTTAATAGATCTATTCAAACATTTTCCAGATTGGCTTCCAAACTGATTAATATCCGCTGGATTAGAACCGGTTATCAGCCATTCTGAAAAATCATGTATAGCATCATACATTCAGTTTTCTACGAATGTAAAAAAGTATAATCTTAAGATTAGAACCAGTTTAGCTCCGAGATGCTGTTTGTAATTGTACATTTTTATATCCGCCGATAGCTGTTTTTATTACCTGCCCCAAAATTCGATGGTTTAGCCTCGATATCATACATCAACAGAAATAAAACTACAAGACAATTGTTATCAATAGCAAAAATAGATATATTATTACTTGGATGTTGCACCGAATTTGCATGTGATGCTCGCAGATGGCTAAAATATCGATTCCCTCATCCAACCCTTTGAAACCATCCTCTCCCCTCCTAATGGATGAACGAACGAAGCCAAAAAAATAGGTTCATATTTAGCAAGCTAAATTGACGACAAATTTTCCCCTGTCAATATATCCACATATGTCATATATCCATCATTGCCAGGGAGTAAGGGAGGGGACAATGGGCAATTAATTCCATATAAGAGTTATCAAAGAAAGGGCATGAAATCGCGTTTAATCCAATAAATTTGTAGGAAATTATAATAGATTAATAATTAATTAATTAATTGAATAATAGATTTCCATAGCGTCATGTAGAGTAAATCACAACTTGTTTTTGATGAAATATATTGAGTTTTTTTGGTGTGATTTTTATATTAAAAGATTATTGGACCCGGCAAGCTGCTAGCAAGAATATGACTGCCCCTTTTTATTCTGTCTATTTTCCTTGCCCCCACCTCCATTCTCCTTTCTCCCCGTCTGCTACTTTCCAAACGAACACAACGAGTGTTTATTTCCCTTCCCCCCACTTCCCTTATCCCTTCTCCCCGTCTGCAATATTCAAAACATACATAACGAGTAGCAGCATTCTATGCGCAAGTCCCCAAACTCAGTCAGAAACTGCTAAATTCTTGCACATTCCCCTTAAGCCAGTCCCCAAAGTCTAAGACTCCTAAAAATTGAATATTCGATCCATTGTCCCCTCCCTTACTCCCTGATTATTGCAGAGTACTACGCTCAATAGATATAGAAATTTTAGATGAACAATCCCGTAAATAGATCAATTACAACGCAGTACAGGGGAAATCTGACCACATTATAAGTAAAATGTGAATATTTTAGTCCATAATGACAGTTATTTTCATTTATACTATTTAATGTCTAACAAATTCATAACATGCTAAAAATTGGACGATTTACTGTGTCTGATTAATCATCTAGGTTAATAAATCTATTCTACGTTTTTAAAACTGTAAATTTTCTTGTAAAGATTTGGCAAAATTAACTCATAAATAAAACCACTATTTGCACATTATTAAATTTCATTGGTATCTATAAGAACGGTTTCTATAGAATCCCTTTTTATCATTAAAAGACACCACCCCCCCTCCCCCCTCCTATTTTTAGATTATAATTCTCAATTCATAGCCCCTGCGGGAACCTTTACCCCTGCGGAATAATATCTTTGTATTGTTCTCCTGTACCTAACTTTTCATACACCCCCCCCCCTCCCCACAAAAAAATAACGGGATTGAAACCGAAGGGTGTAATATGCTTAATAAGAATTAATAAAAGTCCCCATAGCAAATGAATGAGAGATTGTGCATAAAACTTTGGGGACTAATATAATTTACAGTCCATTGTCCACTGCCTTACTCATAGAATAAGGAGGAATAGAAGTGAAAACCCTAAATATTTCTGGGAAATTTGAAGGAATCTTTGACTTGCGCAGTAAAGACAATATTGCTGAAGAAGAAATCACAATGAGCAGTTGGACAAAATTAAAAAAATTTAATTTGTATCAAAGTCTAATAGATACTGTTAAATATTTGATTTAAGATTTTGAAATTTAATTTCATATTGTGATTTGTTTGATTTATCTTTGAATATATTGCTATCGTTTACAGTGGGTACTCTTTAGCCCTTTAAAATATTAGTTTCATTAGAATGAAAACCACCGCTGCAATACACACCTCACATGGAGGTGGTTACAGCATTAGATGCTTGGTCGTCTTAGACAAAGATGAAAATTTACTTTTTAAGTACACCTTGTTTTGATAAGTATGATTGACCACGTTTTTAATTATTAAGGGTCAGCTAAATGGGTACAACCCATCCCCCCCCCCCCTCCCCTACCTCAAGTTCATGTATGGATGTAGTTGCTAGTATGTATAATCAGCTGTTTGAAAACAGCATAGGAGCGAAACCTATCATATAAATGCTGAGACCAATAATTTTGATACATTTTTGAAAAGTAAGTTGCTTACTTTAATTAAAATTTTTAAGGCTTTGCACATAAAATTCGATTTTAATCCATTGTGAATAGGGAAGAGAAAGGTCGAAGCTTGGCTACAAGGCTTTTAGTAAATTAATGCAAAAGGAATTTATTTTGAATATTTTTTCAGAATAATTACTTAAATCATGTGATTTACTAACAGCCTTGTAGCCGTTTTGGTCTTTCAAATGTCCCAATTTTTCTTCAGGCTAGCCAGGCAGAATCTTCTACCTGGATTCTATTCTATACTTTATCTTCTTTGGCCTTACTATGCAATAATCATTACTTTCATTTTCTTTGTTTATCTTATTTTTGTTAATACATGTTGATACTTTATAATTAGTTTTTTGTGTGGTAAAAAAATTTGACCAATATAATAAATGTAGTAGATCCCTACTCAGTTAATTAGACAAAGACTAACATAGGAGATAATCCCAACATATTATTGGTAGAACGTGTACAATTTTGGAACAAAAGGGCAGTTATTTTTAAAAGCGAAGCTTTTCTATAATTAGGGTCGGTCCGTCCGTACGTCCGTCCGTCCGTCCGAGACGGATAGCTTTTTTCGTTAATTTATGCATGTTAAAATTGTCCTATCAATTTCAAACTTTGCATGGTGATTCCTGTGGTAGTTAGGTACGATTCAGAAAGCGTAGCAACTCTATAATCATTACCAGAATGTCCGTACGTCCATTTTAAACATGTTGATTTTTTACTTTTTCAACAACAAATTTTTTAGTGATCTAATTATCCGACTGTTCTTATTTTTTGTATATTGATTCCTGGGACAACAAAGTACAATATTATAAGCAACTCTATAATCAAGTCCTAAAAATGTTAGTATGTCCGTAAACTGTATCAAAAATTTTGCTTTGACTCTTATTTAATTATATTCTGATTATTCAGTTATGACACTCTACAAGTGTTAATGTCGTTTTGTCCTACTGTTTCAGAGCTTTGCTTTTATGGATGATGTCATCCTTGTTTTTATTTAAAATATTAACATAAGTAGGAAATAAATAGTTGAATAGAGCTAACGTTGGGGAATTTTTACCGTCCAAAAATTTTGTTGCTCATATTACTGGAATCAATTTTATGAGACTAAACACAAATTAATATGTTTTCCTTTTCTTTGATGGCCAGATCCAAACAAATAGCCGAAAACCATCCAAAGACTTTAATAAAGCTTCCCTAAAATGTAGAACTTAGTGGAAAGCAAGATTTTAACGGAAAATATAAAAAACTTTAACTTTAAATAAAAGTATTATTATTTTTTTTTATTTTTGTCCCAATTGAAATGTTAAACATATGTATTTTGATGTTTTCATCCGTGTTAATGTTTATTTACTTTTATTTTGTTAACATTTTTTTGTTGCATTTTGCAACATTTTGAATATTACTTGCCATTTTATTGTTTAACAGTTATAATTACGTCTGTTTCTTCTGACCATGATTAATTTATTTTAAGTAGCGCAACTACTGTCTAAATATGGTATATCCGTTAGACAGTTAGACAAAAGACTTTTGCAGAGTAACTTTTGTTTCAACATGAACACTTTCATACAAAAGAAACGCGGCAAAAGCGAGATCATTTAGATATAGTAAAATCAAGAATGACAACACAAAGATAAGCGGCGAAAAAAAAAATTCTAGATAGACAAACAAACATATATTGAGATTTACAGCATATGTTCGTTCAATGGTATTAAAAAGAGAGGGAGAGTAGAAGAAAAAAGGACAAATAAATTATAGAAAATCACGAAGCCTTTGTAATTTAAATATATATCAAAATATGAATGTTTTTTTTTCAGGTTTCGTCGATAGAATGACGGACTAACGTGTATATAACAAAAATATCATCAGTATATCTTAACTAGTGGTCGAGAAAAGTATATTTCCCCCTTATTATGCAAACTGATGGACGGACAGAGACAAAGTGAATTAAAGAGAAGCTTCGCTTCTAAAAAAGACCCCTATATCCTTATAATAAAGTAACAGGATGTTTGTGTTTGTGTGTATGTGTGTTTGTGTGTTTATATGTTTGTACCGAAGGATCTCGCTAGCCGCTGAACCGATCGGGTTCTCCTTAACAGCGTAGCTTCTCATAGGTTCCGGGAAGGTTTATAACTATTTTCTTGGGGGGGTGGGACACCCCCAACCCCCCAAAAAATGAAAAATCCCCCCCCGAAAATTTTTTTTTTGTTGAATTTTTTAACTAAAATTAAAAATAAGGGGGCCCCCAAAAAAACAAATTTTCGCCCCCCCCTAATTTTTTTTTACTTTTTCTTTTAATAAAATCTAAAATAAGAAATTGAATTATTAAATTCGACTCTCTCCTCCTCAAGTGCCCCTAGAGGCCTCTAGGGGCGTAGCCGCTAGTATGTTATAAACTTTGTAGATACTGTAGACTACAAATTTAAGTGACGAACGGACGTTTAAACTTATAGCTGCGCTACAAGAATTAAAATTTGTTGCACTGTTTTAATTGTCAGGGATCTAAAGGGATAAGACAATGGCCAAATTCATGTACATCCCCTTTAAAGATGCACAAAATTAATTAATTATGTAAAAATTAAAATTAGTGGTTAAAACGTTTGAACAATCAACTTAATTAACCAACTAATCAAAATTTACCAAAGTTGTTTGGCGAACGAACAAGAAAACGTTATCATAAAACTTTGGGGACTAGTGTAATAAACAGTCCATTGTCCCCTCTCTTTCTTTGTGTAATTGTATTTCAATATCTTGAGAACTAGTTGATTTCAAACTGTAAATAATCGATGTATTAAATTAATAAAAAATAAATCTTGATATTAAATATTGATTGTATAAAAAAACAAAGCTACTTTATAAGTAGTTTTTTTTATCAGTATCAATTCGTCCGTCTTAATATACTATAAATAATAAATTATAAAAACTTGGACGTCCTTGATGGGAGTATTTAGTTCCAGGGATCTAGGGATAAATAAGACAATGACCGACAAATTGATTTCATCCATATTTATAATTTACAAAATTACCCCTTCTGTAGCGTGAAATTAGTTGTACAAACGTTTGAACACTCAACTTAATAAATAAACCAATCAAAATTCACTAAAGTCCCAAAAGAAAACGTTATTATAAAAGTTTGGGGACTAATGCAATAAACAGCCCATTGACCCCTCCCACACTGATTTTGTCCATAAATTACATTTGTTACTTAAGACTGACGGACGGACGGACAAACAGAGTGAGTTACATATTGTATATGAAAAGATTTGTTTAAAATTTTGTTATTAGAAAAAAATACTAAAACTATAATTAGATATAAAATAGATAATACATACTTAATATTAAACACAATAGACAATAAGTTATAAAAAACAGCTCTGAAAATTTACAATAGCAAAAAACTGATACGCCCCCTTTTTATAGTTAGTTTATATAATTAGAAGATATTTGTTCTTATGTTAGTTCTTCGCCTCTAGCATCTGGGGGGCTACTTATTAGAAAAGAAAGAATAAAACCAATGAATAATCTAAACAATAGGATTTAATTTAGAAATGATAGAAATGCATCGATTTTAAAAAAATATTTGCAGCTAAAACATGGGGAAGGGATAGGGTCTATTGAAATAGACTAAAACTATCCCGGAAGCTTTCTAAAGCTTCCTCAAAATGGAGATCTCAATCGGTTCTGAGGTTAGCGAGATCTTTTTGGACAGAAATAAAGAATCTTGGACAATAGCCTAGGACAAAATAACCTTAGACATAATAGCCCTAAAGAAAATAGCCTCAATTGAAAATTTTAATGGCCGCAGGCGCTCGGCTCCCTAGCCAGATAAGTTCTAAATTAGATGCCCTAAGGCTATTTTGTCCTATAGGCTATTTGTTCTGAGGTTATTTTGTTCTGAGGCTATTTTGTCTGAGATCCGAAATAAAACCTTACTACTTCTGACACTTGAAGGAGGGAGTTATAAATAGTTAAAAATCTTCCTTGGACTTAAATAAGCTTTAAATGAAAGGAAAATCATACAGGTCTTAAAGTTAGTAAGATTCAAGGCTACACACAAACTGGTATAAGGACTGGTGGTTACGCCCCCTAGAGGCCTCTAGGGGCACTTGAGGGAGAGTGGTCAACTTTACACTTTAGCTTAAGAAAGAAAAAGCACAAAAATAGTTTTGAGGTTTTTAAAAGCGAAGCTTTTCTATAATTAGGGTCGGTCCGTCCGTCCGTCCGTCACAAACGGATAGCTTTATCCCGTTAATTTAGGCCCGTTAGAATTGTTCTATCGATTTCAAACTTTGCATGGTGATTCCTTTAGTAGTTAGGTACGATTTAGAAAGCAACTCTATAATGTCAAGAATGTCCTTACGTCCATTTTAAAAATATTAATTTTTCTTTTCTTTTTTTAACAACAAATTTTTATGTGATCTAATCATCCTATTGATCTGATTTTTGGTATACTGATTCCTGGGACAACAAAGTATAATGTTATAAGCGAAGCAACTATATAATCAAGTCCTAAAGATGTAAGTATGTCCATATACATTATCCTGTATTAAGCTGTTTTTCAACCAATTTACTTACAATCTTGCTTCGACACTTGTACATTTATATTCTGATTATTAAGTTCTGTGTTAATGTCCGTTTGTCCTACCGTTTTAGTGCTTCGCTTTTATGGATGCTGTCATCCTTGTTTAACAGTGATATCGCTTGGGAGGGTGAGAGTACCTTCCCCCAAAATAATTATATACTTTCCCTGGACCTTTAAGAAGCTTCACTGTAAAGTAAAACTATATTGGTCTATGGGTTGACGTAATCCTTCGATATAGTACACACAGACAGACATCCTGTTACTTTTATGTAAGTTTGATGAAAAAAAATATTTTCTAATAAAATTTTAATTTGCTGTGGTTGATCAGGAATCAGAAATTATACTAATACCCAAAGTTTTCTACAAACATAGCAAAATTCGTGGGTACTTTTTTTCAACATGATTGTCAACACATTTCTACTTCTACTTTTACTTTTTTACAGTAATTGGGATGAATATCAATTTACCTCGCATTGCATTTATTTTCTAATTTTGCTAGAAATTATAGAGCCAATTTTGTTGTATTTGTTGATAACCTTATTGTCGAATGTGTGATAATAATTATATGATTATAAAAATATAATTAATTTCACATCTAACAGAACTCAGGGATATATCAATAGACGATAAATTGATGTACATTGTGTACATACGATGGATATATTATTACTTGGATTTTACACCAGATTTTCATGAACTCTGATGCTGATGGCAAAAATTTACGAAACCCGCCATCAACCCACTTTACCCCCTCTCACTCATCATACTGTTAGCAACCTAAATTGATTACTAACTTTCCCCTGTCAATATTCTATATCCATTACCCGCTCCCTGGTAGATTATTATTAGGAGCATCGTTTAGAAACTGCTAGTTTTAACCAGCCAATCAAAATATAACAAAATAAATTTAGGCCAGCGAATGAGAGAACGTTTTTATATACCTTTGGGAGCAAGTATAATTTTCAGTCCAATTGATGTTCCCTCCCCCCCTGAACAACAAAAGGAAATGTCATCAAACTGTATTATAAACAGCTTTCCGCGGAAATTAAATTGAAAAATCATAAGATTAAAACCAGTTTTGTTGCCTAATGGATAACGAAACTGGATTTAATTTTATGATTTTTAGTTTAATATTCGTTGAAAATTGTCTGTAATTCAATGCTATACATAACTTTTCAGTATGGCTGAGAACCGGTTCAAATCCAGCAGATATTATATATTGTACGGATTTTCAGAAATTAACTAAAGGAAAAGTATGTAAAGTTGTCAAGCTTAATAAAATGTACTTTATTGTAAATTGATAGGAAGAATCTAACATCCCTAAATTATACATCAGATCTATCCATTACAGACGGACGTACGGGCAGACCAAAATGTAGAAAAGTTTCGCTTGTAATAACTTAGCGAATATGAGACTATGCGGAAGTGATAGAACACCGAACAAATAAAAGGCAGACAATTTAATAATGACAACAAATACCGTTGCTGATTATCTATTGATACTTATAAAGGTCTATTTCTTATTAGTAGCGAAGCTACTCTATACCTAGTGATTGTAATTCCGTACGTTTATTAAAAAATATGAAGATGTAAATTAGAAAAAAATATAAAAATTATATTGATTTTTATAAGCACAGCATCTCTTTAACAATATGTAAATAAAAAGGGCAATACGCTAATCTTGCAAATAAACTTTGGTCTAAATATTTATTATTTGAGCTTTGATTTTGTTATCATTTTCATCCTTGTTTTTATTTCAAGACGTTTCCGTTTTAATTGATTGGTGTAATTTTATATAACGCGAAGCTTCTATACGATTGTTTCTTTATAACGCATAGAGCATAAACTCGTCGTTGGTTCGAATCTCGGCCCTAACTATGTCATATTTAAAGACGCTAAAAGTTATACCTACTCCTGCAGTGTCATAAATAGTAAGAGTGTGGAGAATGCCTTGGCCCAAAAAAAGACGCGACTCATTACTGTGCACAGTTGGGACCTCCAGACAAGGGTCGTGCAATTAAAGGTTTTGTTGCCAGCAATAGTTGGGACCATATATGTCTAAGGGTGTGACTAGAGAGGTGTTTCACCCTCATTTTAAATCCTCAAAATGAAAAAAAAACATTAGTTTACCCCCTTCAAACCTTTTAAACACTATATTTTAAAAAGTTTGGATGTACTATTATTGGGACCTATTATGTAGGTATGGTTCTGCTTTACTAAACACTCGTCACATAATTTAAGAGGTTTTTTTATTGATAACAATTGCCTGAAAAATAAATCATTTCTTTTCTCTCTAAGTTTCACGACATTATTTTCTGAAAAAAGGATAATTATACCTAAAATTAATAACTTTGTGTTATAACATCAATTTAAGTATACTATATAGAATAGAAACATATAAAATATGATTTAATGCCATAAAATAATAGACAATTGTGTATCGAGAAGCTTTTTATAGTGCCTATATTAAAATGGCGTCATACTGGCCTACCTTTGGTCAATTAAGATGTGTACTGGCCTGCAATTGACAATTTAGTCTGTGTATTGGCCTATCATTGGGCATTTGTATTTTTTTATGGGCACTATAAAGAGCTTCATATATCGATATTATGTCAGCCATGATCACTTTATATAAGTGCCACATAGTCGACGTTACATATGGTTGTCATAGCTAATCATCTGTGACAGAAGGATGTACGGACACACTCTAGTTATAAAGTAGATGTGATAATAAAAACCTAAAAGGAAATAACCATCATATACATTAGACATAGATTGATAATTATTTGATTTATAGTCAATTTGATCTCATGTATCATGTAATAAATATTTAAGTATTAGTATTTTATTACTAATGATTTCTATTTTTAGATACAGTATGGCCCTAAATTCGATTAATTTTCACTGGAATAAACACAGACTGAAAAATCATGTATTGTATTTGTATAGATAAAGAAAAAAAAATTGTTGTATAATTTTTTTTCCTCTTCTTATCACAATTTAACCTAAATATAGACCAATACAACGCCTTTTATCCGTTTTATATCGACCAAAAAAACATCCAAGTAATATTTTATTGGCGACTACGCCCCTAAGATGCCTCAAGGGGGAATTAGTGAGTGAGGGGGGGGGGGGATTTGAATCTGATCCCCCCTCTCTCTATTATTTTTTATACAAATTGGGTATGGTCATTTTTCTCTTGGTAGGTTTGAAGTATCCTCTCCCAAAACAGGTATAAACCTTTCCAGAACCATGCAAAATAGAACTATATCGGTTCAGCGGTTAGTAAGTGTTTTAGTCTTTTTTCATTTCCTACAATTTCCCTTTCAATTCCCCTTAAGAGGAAAGACTCAAAAATTCAAGATAAACATTACTATAGGAATTACATGAAAATTACACTCATAAAGATATCACGCATCTAAGAATATCTTTTACATAAATGGATGTACAATAAACGTGGATATTATGTTAGAAGAAAAAATGTCGCCAATTAAAGTTGCTAACATAAAACTTATTTATTGGTCAGTTCGTTCATCCAGTAGAAGGGGACGGAATGGGTTCAGGAGGGGGGGGGGGTAAAGAGGGGGGGGGGGTAACATTATTTTAGCCTGCTACAAGTTTCACTTAATTAGAGAACATGAAAATCTGGTGTAAGATCCAGGTATTTATATATCCATTTCTACATATGTTGAAATTTTGTCATGCATAAATAAAAAATTTAAAACAACAACTTAGGTGTGCATGTGCTTCCGTAGATTATTATTACATAGGGATTGATAATTCGCAATGTTTTATAAACAAACTAGCGGCTACTCCCCTAGCACCTAGGGGCTAGGTTTTCGTAGGATAGGGAATCAGATAAATAGCCTAAAACTATTCTAAGAACTAAAATCATAAATCTAAATAGCCTAAAACCATCCCGAGACCTATGTGAAACTTTCATCAGCTATTGAAATTTTAAGTTACAGTAAAATTAAACTTACTATTTTATATAGAGAATGGAACATAATGAGAATGAAACAAAGGGTACATAAAGACTGTGTGTTTATTCTCTTCTAATGACTTGAAAATGCTATACATGAGTGGAAGTTATTGCACACTCTAACATCGCATGCATTTCATAAAAGCATATTTGTACAAAATTATATGTATTTATAGTATATTTACTACTAGCGGCTACGCCATTAGAGGCCTCTTGGAGCACTTGAGGTGGGGGAAGGAATGTGGAAGTTAACCCCCTCCTTTAAATATTAATTTCGAAAAGAAAAAGTTTCGGCACCCTTGTACGAAGGTAAGTCCAGAAAGTCATACAGTGGCGCCGCCTAGCGGCACTTCAAATATTTTTTGACATTTCTTTTCTGGGGTCTATTTCTCTCTGGAGGGAGATCGTACCCTCCCTCAAAATAGTTATAAATCTTACCAGGACATTTGAGAAGTTACATTGTAAAAGTAAACACACACACACAGATCCTGTTACTTTATTATCAGGACTAGCGGCTACGCCCCTAGAGGCCTCTAGTGGCACTTTGAATGTGTTTTTTTTTTATTTAAAATATCTTATTACAGAAATAATTGGTTTATGTTTCGTTGGAGTCTCTTTTTCGGGAGGGGTAATTTTTTTGCTAGGGGCGATTTCTCCTGATAGGGTGGTGGTACCCTCCCCCAAAATAGTTATAAACCTTCCCGGGACTTATGAGAAGCTACCCTGTTAAGGAGAAGCCGATCGGTTCAGCGGTAAGCGAGATCCTTCGGTACAAACACACAAACACACAGACAAACAAACACACAGACATCCTGTTACTTTAGTATAAGGATATATCTCACTATTTAGTTTACCCTAAAAAATTGTTTGGTTTAAGTCTGGACCCTACCGCGGTATAATAGAGACATTAAGATGTAGAGTAGTTGGAATGCCTTTGCCCATAAACGGGCGCAGCTTATTTCTATGCTCAGCTAGGGGCTTGCATTCAAATGGTTCGTTGTCTGTTGGGATTAGCTAAAAATTACGCCATACCTAATTGTCATTGTATGATTACTTAAAGTCAAAGTCCTAACTAGGTAAAATGTACTATTGAACATTAAAAGAAGCTTTCCTAAAAGGCAAAATTGAGGCTATGAATATTTCGGATATCCTATTACATAAAGTACTAGGTTTTTTTTGTATGAATCTTAAGATTTCAATAACTACTAAACTGATTGAGTTATCCTTTATAAGAAAGCATCAAATAGGTCAGGGGTTGGTTTTAGGCTATTATAATTGAACATTTACTCCGTTAGATGGTTTAAGGCTCTCTTTCTGTCCCCTATTTACTCCTTTGAATACAGAGCTTCCTAGAAGCTATGGGCGCAACCGCTATTGATACTAAAAAGAAGCAACTATTTTGATTAAATTATGTTCACCTTGATGACATGCAAATTTATAGTGAATCCAAACAAATAATTTTCATGGAGGTAGAGAAACCCATGGCCTGTTAAAAATGTACAACCACTGCTCTCCATACAATATTTAGTAGTTACCAAAGACAAAATTTAATATATGATTATTTGGGGGAAGATTAATTTACCATTAATTGTTCTATCCCTGTATTCATGGAAATTTTTACTTCCTTCTTTGATAAAATTTGGACACAGACTTTTATAATAAAGTATACATTTTCTCATATTTATTCCAAACCGATTAAAATCCGGTGAATTAGAACCGGTTTTCATCCATACGAAAAACCTATGTCTATAATCGTATTTTATCCAGTTTTCTACCAAAATATAAATATACAATCATAAGATTAAAAATTGATAGAAATTTGTAGAGTGTAAATTTGAATAAGGTTGCGCCCCAATTAACAGACAAATGGACAAACAATGAGATGAGCATGTGTCATAGGAATCTTCACTACAAATTTCAGATGTCTAGCTTTAATAGGAGTAGAGAAAATCACGTTTCCTCACCTTGTCTCTTACGGACGGACATTTGGAATTATAGAGTATCTTTGCTACTAAAAAAGAAGAAGTAATAAGACAGTTAGTTAGTTAACTCTTTAATATTAATAATATTTAACCCTTAACGGTCGGGGGGGGGGGGGGGGGGGGGGGAGGGCGTTGAACGCCCCCCCATCCGGTTTTTTCTATCTCATTTTCTGTGTGTGAAAGATAAAGAGCCCAAACTGCTTGACTTTTTAAGTATGGGTATGACACATAACTGAGAGTTGGAATTTTTTGAATATCTCCATCCTGGCAGGGTCATCCAGGAAAAGAGCAAAAATATTTTTTTGACTAAAACAAAGCATTTTATCATACCATATTACTAAAAAATCCTCTAGTAGTATATCCTTATATGAAATACAGGTGTTCAAGTCACTTTCAGGTTCCAGGTATGATCCTGCAGGTCCTGATCCTGCAGGTCTCCAGAAATCTTTAAAAGGCTCCTGTGGCCGCAATTTTTTATCTAGAGACTTCAAATTTTAAACTTAAGCTTTTCTGACATGTCTACATAACGTATTAAAATTTCATGAAGATCCGCCGCCGTTTTCCCGCCGACCGCCGACTGCGGCGGCTGGCAGCTGCCAAGTACAGCTGCGGCCGCTGAAATTTATATTTTGATATTTCTAATGTAAAATTTACATAAAGATAAACATTTTCTGGAAAAAAAATTTTCATCTAGCTTCAAAAATACAAAAAAATACAGCCGTTTGAAATTTTCAAGGAAAAAAAGACCTAAAAACAAAGGTTGTTAAATAAAAGGGTGAAGGAAGCGAAAAATGACTTAGACCTATAAAAGGTCGGAAATTCATTATCAAACAGGGGACTTGCACAAAAAAAACTTAGCCCTCTAGCCCCGACCGATGAAGGTGCGGCTAGGGGCCCGACTGTAAAGGGTTAATAATAATATTTTTAGGCGTTACAACAATTTTCAAACATTTACAAAACATTATAGATTTAGACATGTTAGAATTGTCCTATCAATTTCAAACTTGGTATTACGATTTTTATAGCATTAAAGTACAATTTATAAAGCGTAGCAACTCTGTAACCATTACCAGAAAGTCCTTATGCTACTTAAATCATGATGATTTTTATACTTAACTTATTAACTTAATTATTGGAATCTGGATTTCTAGGACCATTAGGTACAAGGTTATGAGCGAAGTATCTCTATAATAAATTCATTAGAGTAAAACACTAGAAGGAGAAAGGGTTAAATCTCCCCATCGCAACCGTCTTGTGTAACCTTCCTATTGGGTCATTGAAAGTCAACCAATGGTACCGCTTATATTAACACAGCCAAGTAGCAGAAAATAATTTAGAAGCAGACGAAAGAGGTCTCTGAAAAATGAAGTAAGGTAGTTGTCTGTATATACATCTATACTATAGATCTTTAATAAATTCATAAAATGTAAGTATTTCTATGTGTAAACCCTCCTGTTTTAAAGATAATCATAAATATAGTCGAAAAGTTTAAATTGTAGTTATTGTAACCAAATAATAAAGATTTAATAAAAGTACCCAAAGTTTAAAGGATTTGAAGAAGTGTCCAATAAAAATGACGTCAAACAATACAATGTAAAGTATATACTGGCCTATCATTGGTCATTTGTATTGAATGAAGTCATTTTTTGGGCACTATACGCTGTTTCTACGCTTTTATATGCAATAAGGCAAGGAGCCAAAGTGCGATGCCTGCATATAATATAGTAATGACAACATATGTTATATAAAATTATATAAAACCTTCCTACTGTGCAGTGTAACATCTATTTTTACATAGAATAATAGTAAAATAGACTATCACAACAAGGTTAATTATATACATAGGTAGCGCAAAAATATTCTAGATAAAAAAACGGTGGATCTAGTTTTACAGCAATCCTATAGAAAATTTACGAATGAAAACGAAGTAGAGAATTTCGTGGTATTTTCACAGTAGCCTTTCTCCTATTTCTAGTCCCTTCGGGGGCTCTAAACCCGCGGGGCCAATTTCCTAACCCTGCGTGACAATCTTTTACCTAACCTAACCTATATTAACCTATCAAAAGCTGCTACGAAAATACAACAAAACCCACTACTTTGCTTTCTTTACAGGCCATGATTCAATTCAAGCAATAGTGTTTTTAAGCGAGGTTGTGTTTTTTTTTGCTATAGAAAATTGATTTTGTTTATTTAATGTAAAATAAACCATAGACTATATAGAAACTGTGTTCTTAGAAGAAAAATGTTTCTACTGCTATGTCAGGCGGGCAAGATTAAAATAGTTGTAGTAGAGGGAATGCCTTGGTCTGCCAAAAGGTACAACCCATTAACATGCAGAGTTAAAAATTCTTATCAATGGTCTACAATTAAAGGGTTGCTTGTCTCTTGCCTTTCTTTGACTAATGTTTGGACAGCAAAGAAGTTACTGGTACATTTAGTTATCCTGACGTCATACAATTTAAATGACCAATGATAGATCAATACACAGACTAAATTACCAATGGCAGGCCAGTATACAATTAGATTGACCAATGGTAGGCCAGTATAAAGTCATTTTTTATAGGTGTTATAAAAAGCTTTTTAAACCTGACGTTACAGTGTCCTTGCCAGCAGTCTTGCCCGTCCGATATATTCTACATGATGATTCTATTTAAACTTATTCTATGACTTCTTTGTAATAGATATCTTACTTAGAACATAGTAATTATTGTAATTTACGTTGCTGACATGGTGAAGTAAGGTTTTGGAAAGAAAAGAGATAGAAACAAGGATGACTACATCCATAAGGAGCGAACCTCTAGGACTATGAAAATTAAATATTAAACATGATAAAATAATTCACGAAACCGTTGAAAGATTGATAGGGGAGGGAGGGTATTTTTCATTTTTTTGAGGGTTTGGGGTGTCCCACCCCTCACGAAAATAGCTATAAACCTTCCCGGGACCTATGAGAAGCTGCCCTGTTAAGGAGAACCCGATCGGTTCGGCGGTTAGCGAGATCCTGTACAAACAGACAGCGTGTTACTTTATTATAAGGATTAGAACTCCAATTAATGGGCCCGTTTTAATAAAACTTGGTTGAAATATGTAGCTGTCTGATTTGAAAAAGAGCCGAGAAAATAGCGTTACGGACTTACTGACGAGCAGAAAAAGTGAATGATAGAGTAGCTCAGCTACAGAAAATGGAAAAACGAAAGAAAATGTAGCGAAGGATTTTGATAACCGTTAAAAAAGTATGGTTCTCTTTTACAGTGAAGCCTTTCATACGTACATTACTGGGAAGGTTTATAACTATTTTGGTGGAAGATACCACAAAATTCCCAAATTTATACTATCTAGATAGATCTCGAAAACGGCTTAGACGACTTTTCTAAGTTATCATAAAAGCTTTATTTCAATCTGGTCTGGCTTTAAATGACCAATGATAGATCAATACACAGACTAAATTACCAATGGCAGGCCAGTATACAATTAGATTGACCAATGGTAGGCCAGTATAAAGTCATTTTTTATAGGTGTTATAAAAAGCTTTTTAAACCTGACGTTACAGTGTCCTTGCCAGCAGTCTTGCCCGTCCGATATATTCTACATGATGATTCTATTTAAACTTATTCTATGACTTCTTTGTAATAGATATCTTACTTAGAACATAGTAATTATTGTAATTTACGTTGCTGACATGGTGAAGTAAGGTTTTGGAAAGAAAAGAGATAGAAACAAGGATGACTACATCCATAAGGAGCGAACCTCTAGGACTATGAAAATTAAATATTAAACATGATAAAATAATTCACGAAACCGTTGAAAGATTGATAGGGGAGGGAGGGTAGCGAAGGATTTTGATAACCGTTAAAAAAGTATGGTTCTCTTTTACAGTGAAGCCTTTCATACGTACATTACTGGGAAGGTTTATAACTATTTTGGTGGAAGATACCACAAAATTCCCAAATTTATACTATCTAGATAGATCTCGAAAACGGCTTAGACGACTTTTCTAAGTTATCATAAAAGCTTTATTTCAATCTGGTCTGGCTTTAGGCTATTTATATGCTGTGCCTTCTAGATTATGTCACAATCAGCACTTATTGAATACTATAATGCAATAGTCCAATTCGTGGCAACGCCCCTTAAGGGGCGATTCGTCGTATTTTTGAAATGGCTTTTAATAGGTTATTTTAGGTTATATTGGGTTAGCATGATCGCCCCGCATGGATAGACAATTGGCCCCGCAGGATTAGAGCCCCCCGCAGGGGCTAGAAATAGGAGAAAAGCTACTGTGAAAATACGAAGAAACGACACGAAAGAGACTATACCCCAAATTCAAATTATAATATTCAAGCATTGTAAAAATTTGGACGATTTTATATTTTTTACTTTATTAAAATAACGTTGACAATATTAAATCTAATTATAATTAATTCCATAAGCTTTTTTACTGATATTATTATAAATTATTGTATATTAGCATTTGGTCAGACATTCAAATCTAAAAATGAGCTCTTGTACGTTGATAAAAAGTGTGATACAAAAATTAGAATAAACTTAGATGGGGTATAGTCCCTTATTCGTATTTTTCACAGTAGCTTTTCTCCATTTCTAGCCCTTGCGGGCCAATCACTTAACCCAATATAAACTAACCTAACCAAAAATAACATATAAAAAGCCATTTCAAAAATACGACGAATCGCCCCTTAATGGGCGTTGCCACGAATGAGACTATTACCGAAACATGCAATCCAAAAAATAACTACGATGGGGAAACAAGGTAAGATAACTAAAAATTTTCGAACTTTTCAAGAATTGTTATCATTAATATAACTTTAAATCGGCCAATAGAAAAGGGAGATTTACTATTGTAATTATTGTAATATTTTTATCATCTATGCATATCTAGCTGGAATTGGTGTATGCTTGTTTTATAGACAGCTTTCCGCGGATATCAAAAATGAAAAATTATAATGTTTAAACCAGTTTTGTTAGCCGAAGGCCCGGGCTAACAAAAGTGGTATTGATTTTAAGATTTTCATTTTACTAGCCGTGAGAAATTTTCTGTAATACGATGCTTTTCATTGTATGGTTGAAAACTGGTTCTAATCCAGTGGATATTAAAAGGTTTCAAATCCAAACTGGAAAATAAATTTTTGTCTCTCTTCATGGCGAGTGTGTAAAAAATTTAATCGTTTTGTATCATTAAATCTTTATTTTGTTAGAATAAAAAGCTTTAAAGGAGGAAAACATTTTGTTTCATCAAAGTTTTTATACAAAAGTTATATACATTTTAAACTTCCTTAAGACAACCATCCCTTTGATTTCATAACCTTTGCTTTGAAGCCCTAGACATACATGTCGATAAGTCATTGAGGCCTTCAAAAAAAGGGTTAATGATAAAAAGTCGCATGATGTCCGTCTGTCAGAAGCTAAAGATCTCGGTAACCGCTGGACCAATAAGGTTGTGCTTCTAAACGTTTTCATGTAGCTGGACAAAGTGTCTCAAATACCAGCCTTATGACGTCATAAAATGAAGGATTATCCATCTCATCTCTTTTTTAGGTGTTTTCTTTCTCACATCTCCTCTTATCTCCCTTATTATATGACGTCACATGGTTGATTTTTGAGACACTTTGTTCAGCTACACTTTACTTAATTTCGCCTTCATGAATCGAAGCCCCTAAAGGCTAGGGGCGAAGCCGCTTGTTAAATTATAATTTACTAAATGTTATAGTACAGTTGATATGTACATATTTATCGTATTAGGAGCCAAATCACCAGAGCATTATACATTTTTTAAGCAAAGCTTTTTTTACAACTAACGTTCGCTTGTCAATAATGTTAGTTTAATCATTTAGATTTCCTATTTTGCATGATGAGTCCTGTAACAATTAGTTAAAATGTATAAATACAACTCTATAATCATTAACTGGAAGTCCCTACATCCGTTTTGACAAAATAACATAATTATGCAATAATTATAGATTCTTAGAACGACCACGCCTAATATTTGAAGCATAGCAACTCTACAATAAAGATTTTTTAAGTTGGGTCATGGAGGGCATCTCTTTTAAAGTAATTTTAAGATTGATTTACAAATAATGTTTGTTAAGACTTATTCTAAATAATATTAAAAAGCACAGTCACTCTATATATATTTGTCCTTGAGTTTCGCTTGTAAGGATGAAATCATTCTTGTTTACAAATTAAACACTGCACTTTAAATATGTAAATAATCTTTTTACCAAAAAATATTTCGATTTGCTTCATTCTTTAAAAAATATATCAATTATAGACAATATAAACACTATATTTTAAGATATTTATCATTTCAATAATTAATCGGGGATCTTAAAAATGTCTATGAACGAACCCCCCCCCCCCCCCCCCCGTTACTATAAATAAAATTACTTCTTATGTAGATTAAAATTATTGGCAGATTTAGAAAGTATGCCTCTATTTTATCTCTATTGGATAAAGTATCATCAAAAACATTGATATTAATTGCAGGGATGAAGGGATGGGACAATAGATAATAAAAAGAACCTTATGCTGATGATGTTGTATGGGTGAGTTGTACCTGGACTGAACAGTCAACTTGTCAACTCAAGGCTAGAATCATGGTCCTTTACCTTCAACCTGTGGTACATCAGACAACCTATCCTTTGATTGCGCGATCTTTGTTAGGAGATTTGCACTGTGCATACACGGTATTGAGATTCGCCTGTTTAAAGCCAAGGCATTCTAATACTTTTTCATATATGGTACCTTTTTAAAATTCATTGTTATAGATTCGAATTTACATCCTTCCCATCAATTTCCTTGACACATTTTTTTGGGGAAAAGAGAGTTGTAAATTTATCATCCTTTACATCCCGGGTTTACTGAGATGTATCAGCATGCATTTTGAATTTCATGTCTAGTTTAATATTCTTATATTTCCTCAAAGTAAAAGGACTGTGCTGATCATTCAAAAACAAGGATGACAACATCAATAAAAGCGAAGCTCTGAAATAGTAGGACATACTTACATTTTTAGGACTTGATTATAGAAATGCTTCTCTTATTACATTGTTCATTGTTGTCCTAGTAATCAGTATTCCAACAATCAGATAATTTTAACACAAAATATTTAAAAACAAGGATGACATTGACAACATCCATAAAAGCGAAGCACTGAAACGGTAGGACAAACGGACATTAACACTTGTATAGTATCTGAACTGAAAAATCGGAACATAAATGTATAAATGTCGAATCAAAATTGTAGATAAAGAAGTTGTATCAACTTTTTTTTTTATAGCTAGCCGGTCCTTTTAGTAAGTAGTAGATGTAAAATTTTTCATAGAATTCAGATATGCAATCGGTTTTTTTGTAGACCTCTTATTTTTTAAGTAATTTAAGTTTAAAAAAAAAAAATTAAGTCGATTTTAAGGTACTAAAATGCAACAAAAAAAAGAAAGAAAATGGCCATTATGAACAAAAATAGTAAGATCTTTAATTTGACACCTTACTTTTTCAATTCTGTCAGGTAATTATTGAAAAAATTGATTTTTTTAAACCCACGAGAATAAAAACTTTGAACTCAATTTTATCATTTCACAAGTAAAAAAATATGGGTTCATATATACCTTTAGAATCAGAAAAATATTACAATTCCATTGTAAGCAAAATTGAAAAAAAAAGTTTACAATATAGTATATAAACTACAATAAAAGGAATTATATGAAAATATCATATTATATTGTACAGGCAACGTCTTAACTTTTGAATTGAGTATAAAAATGGGAAGGGGGTATAGAGGGGTAAAGAGGGGGTAAAAAAGGGAAGACGATAGTGTTGCCAGAACAAAAAATACAATTGGCCATATTTTTATTTTTTTATTTAATTACTTGTTTTCAATTTTGCTTACAATGGATTCGTAATATTTTTCTGATTCTAAAGGTATATATGAACCCATGTTTTTTATGTCTGTTTGAGAAAATATTTAGGTCTAAAGTTTTTATTAAACCGAGGTTAAAAAAGTAGATTTTTTCAATAATTACTCAACAGAATTTTAAATGTAAGGTGTCAAATTAAAGATCTTACTATTTTTGTTCTTACTGGCCATTTTCTTCTTTTATTTTGTTGCGTTTTAGTACCTTAAAACCGACTTAATTATTTTTTTTAAAAACTTAAATTACTTAAAAAATAAGAGGTCTACAAAAAAACCGATTGCATATCTGAATTCTATGAAAAATTTTACATCTACTACTTACTAAATGAACCGGCTAGCTATAAAAAAAAAGTTGATACACCTTCTTTGTTAAAAACTGCTTAAAAACAGGATAATGTTGATGGACATACTTACATTTTTGGACTTGATTATAGAGTTGCTTCGCTTATAGTATTGTTCTTTGTTGTCCCAGGAATCAATATACCAAAAATCAGATCAAACGGATAATTAAAACACTTGAAAATTTGTTGTTAAAAAAGTAGAATTCAACATGTTTAAAATGGACGTACGGACATTCTGGTAATTATTATAGAGTTGCTACGCTTTCTAAATCGTACCCAACTACTACAGGAATCATCATGCAAAGTTTGAAATCGATAAGACAATTCTAACATGCCTAAATTAACGAATAAAAGCTATCTATCTCGGACGGACGGACGTACGGATGGACGGACGGACCGACCCTAATTATAGAAAAGCTTCGCTTTTAAAAAGAAAAAAAATTGATTCATTCAACAAGTGAGTAATAGAAAAATAAAATTTCGTGCTTACAGAAAAAAATTTTACATGTCGTACAGTCCTTTTAAAGTTTACTTCACGGAAATATGTAATAAGTGATCTTTGATTCAAATTATATTCAAATGCAAAGGATGCTTTTTTTTGGTTAGTTACAAATGTTTCTTTATTTAAAAACAATACTACTTTAATTTTTTTGTCGTTCTTTTAAAATCTCGCCGACCACTGACCTTACCAAACACCCCTCCCCCTGAAGGATTTTTTAAAACAAAGACCCTTCGGAGGGCCTCTAATTCTTCAGGGCCACTGTCGATGCGATTCCAAATGCGACATAAGGGAAATGCACATTAAGTTCTTTATTACAGGGAAGCTTTATATAGGTCTCATGCAGTTTTCGTTGTTGTAATATATTTCTAAATTAAAGACGCTAGTTAACAAAATATAATTTTTCAAGATAAACACACTTTTTAATTATTAAAAAACATACTTTATATTGTTTTATCTTGCAATAAAAGAAACGGGATGTTTGTATGTGTGTGTGTAAAATCTCGCTAACCACTGGACAATTATGACCCTTCTGTACAGGGAAGCTTCTTATAGGAAGGTTTTTCTTTATTTATTCCCTATAAGGTGACCCTGACACAAGACATATTTGGATTTGCCTCTAACCTATAGGCAACGGTGTAGGAGGTGGGGAAAATAGCTTAAAACCACCCAAAACCATTAAAAAAGATTTTCTAAAAAGTACAATCAATTCGGACCGGCAGTTTCCGAGATCTTTAGACCCAAAAAACGTACTACTTAATATTATAGGATAGTAATCATATTTTTGTCTGTCTGTTAAGATCTTGCTAACCTCTGAAGTGTCAAGATCTTTTTTTCTAGAATATTTCTATCTGTCATCAATGGTCGATAAATTGATATAGATCTCTATTGATGACACTCTTCTCTAGATCAAAACTAATGGCTGAAACGTTTGAACACTGAACTAAAAAAAACAACCAATCAAAAGTCCCCAAAGTTGTTAAGCCAACGAATAAGAAATAGGTCATTGTTAAACTTTGGGGAACAGCTCATTCTCCCCTCTCTCTGACATATCTATGTATGAAACAATTTCTATTGCAAAAAATCTTTAAATGAAATGTATATTTAGAATAGAATATTGTATATAATATTGCTTCGATTCTATTAACACAAGTTTAAAATTGAAATGACAATTCTTAAATTTATCCTATTAGCTTTATTTGTCTTTAGTGAAGGATCTCGTTAAAAGCTGAACCGATATGATTCACCGTTACAGTGAAGCTTCTTATAGGTCCTAAAATGGTTTTAGGCTATTTCATTTATTGTAAATGAATGGTTTTAGGCAATTTATCGACTCTTCCATATCCCTTTAAATACAGAACCCCTAGATGCTAGTGACGCAGCCGCTAGTCATATTATAATTCTTTAAGCACAGAGTGCTAAAGGTTTGTATTAAAAAAAACTATGTTCACATTCAATAACAACTAACACTAAACATATTTTAAGTTGATACACTAATCAACAGCAATTAACTCAACCGCAATCGCGCAACAACAAAAACAACACCACTGCTTGAAAATTGAAGATCAACTGAAGTTGTGAGATCTACTACGCGGTGCTTCCCAGGGAGGGAGGGTATATTGGAGAATAAATTATTTTTTTTGGACCCAAAGTTTTATAATCAAAATATCTCTCTTTGCTTGGTTATATATTTGGATATTTTTAATAAATCTTTATTGTTTAAAATGGCCTAGCTATTCAACCAATATTTTTTTATCTAACAAGGATGACAACATCCATAAAAGCGAATCTCTGAAACGATATGACAGACGAACATTAACTTTTGTTGAGTGTCAGAACTAAATATACAAAATATGAAATATAAGGTTTGACAAAATTAAACCTACGTAAATTTGTTGCAAAACTTCTTAAATACAGAATTCTGTGTAAGGACATACTAACATTTTTAATACTTGATTATAGAGATGCTTCGCTCATATTATTGAACCTTATTGTAATAGGAATCAGTAATCAAAAAATCAGATCAATCGGATTATTTTATCACATAAAAAATGTTTATTAAAAAAGTAAAAAAATCAACATGTTTAAAATGGACGTATGGACATTCTGGTAACGATTATAAAGTTGCTACGCTTTTAAATCGTACCTAACTACTACAGGAATCGCCATGCAAAGTTTAAAATCGATAGGACAATTCTAACATGCCTAAATTAACGAATAAAAGCTAACTATCTCGAACAGACGGACCGACCCTAATTATAGAAAAAGCCTCGCTGTTAAAAATAGGGTAGTTATGTTTCACCAACTTGAGGATGTATATCAATAAATCAAACATTGTCCTATCCTTTAAGATCCCTTTGTGCTTCCCCTACCAAGGAGGCTATGTGTGTGTGTTTTAGTGTGTACGTACGAATTGTTAGAAGCGAAGCTACTCTATAATTCTAAATGTCCGTCCGTCTGACACGAAGTGGGGGAAACACGATTTTCTCGGCTACTATTCAAGATACACAGCTGAAACTTTTTGCTAAAATTCCTATTTTCAAGGAGCTTAATTAACTAACAAACAACCATAGCGGCCGAACAGCTTTTTACCGGTTTTTTTTTGGCTATTTTTATATTTTTCTCCATATCTTTGGGGTTTTTGGTCCGAAACTTAATTTTTTTTTGAGATAATGATATCAAATTAAATTTTCCGACTTCTAACTGGCTGTCGGGCTACTTTTTGGCTATTTTATGATTTTTCGCCACATCTTTAGCGTTTTTGTTCCTATTTTTAAAATTTTTGTAGATAAGAGTATAAAGGTTATAGATGAAAGGACATGTAGCTTTTTTTTTTACTTATTTTCCATTTTTAGGCGCTTTTGGTCCGATTTTCCGTTTTTGTGATTTTTCTTCAATACCCCATTCTTGATTTTAACAAATGCTCTTTAAATCGCCCTGTTCTAATCTATGATTTTTTTGTGCTTCGCTTCTTATGTATGATATGTTATCTTATGTCATCCTTGTTTTAACAACATTTATTTCTACAATTTAAGATTTTTTTATATATGATAATAAAATTATTGCAGCTACCATTAAATTTTTTATTTAGAATAATTTCTTTTTGAAATTAAAGCCCTTAAAAATTCCTAAAGATATCTTTTCATTACTGCAGTGAAAAAAAAACAGGCGTACAAACAAAATTTAAGAGTAGCCCCACTTACAGAATGTAAAATATCAATTTTTATGAAAAAAAAATTTGATTAAAAAACTACTTTATTTTCCAAATCATATCCAATCATAAAAAATTACAATATTATACATTAGTTAAAAATTATAATCATAATTAACATGACTAATATAGTCATAAAAAAACACAACAACAAAAAGGTTTAAAAGTTTTTAAAAAATATTTCAATACAGATTGTCAATAAATCATTGAACATGGGAAAAATGTGAAACATTTTGCAATACAATTTTTAGTCAAACTAACAGCATTGCTTATATTGCTCAGTCGGTAGAGCATGAGACTCTTAATCTCAGGGTCGTAGGTTCGAGCCTCACGTTGGGCGACCAATCCTTTTAGTGTGTTTCCCACTTAGCTGCAACGGTAAAATTGTTTTAATAAGATGAATACGTTGTTTTTAAAAGTCTAAAAATGTTAGAAAATGCATATCATCATTGTTATAAAGTAGTAAGTTTTTTTTTATCTGAAGCTAATGATCTCGGAAATTGTGGGTCTGCATTTGCTGTACTTTTTATAGAACACAAAAATGTCTTCGGGTGGTTTTAGGCTATTTTCCGCCCACCTAGTTTCAACCAAGTTTCAAAAAACAATTTGTTAGCAGACGAAAAAGGTCATTGAAAAAGGCAAGGAGGTAGTCATCTGTATATTCATATTAGATCTGTTACTGAACCGATTGAATATTTCATTTCA
This sequence comes from Acartia tonsa, assembly GCF_053477335.1. NCBI lineage: Eukaryota > Metazoa > Arthropoda > Copepoda > Calanoida > Acartiidae > Acartia > Acartia tonsa. Next base: position 18,196,558 of record NC_137271.1, on the reverse strand, counting down.
GGACAGCTTCACATAAGTACCGGAGTTGTTTTAAAACAATTTTTTTAAGAATTACGTTTTAGAATGGACTTCGACTTTTTTTCTGCCCTTCATTACCACTTCTAATACATTACAGAGCCCCTAGATGCTAGGGGCGCAATCACTGGTATATAAATAAATTAATATCATTATTTTGAAGAAGTTTTTATTTAATAATATCAGGGGTTTGTTGTTGGTAACTTCATATTTTTTCGCTCGAAAAAGCTTCTTCTTCTTAAAACTTTTAGACATTAAACCTGAAATGTATTATTTTAGATTTTAAATAAAATTTTTAAAGCGATTTTATTATGTATGTGTTTGAGAATAGATATAGAATACGTGGATATTATAAGAGATTCACGCATACCCTGATAAAATGTTTTTCCCAGCTGGCTAATAACACGATAATGTTCATCGCCCCTTTACTTTACCCCTTCAAATGTCTCATTTTCTGTCCAAACACCCGGGGTATTAGATTAATAACACCCATCAGACAACCAACTCTTTGATTGCACGACTTTTGTCTGAGAAGTCCTAACTCTGCATGGTAATAAGTTGTGCCTGTTTTGGGCCAAGGCTTTCCCCCTACTCTAACTATTATTGTCGCAGTAGGAACCATTTTTAACGTCTTTAGTTATGACGTGGTGTTATGTCGAAATTCGAACTTATTCGACAAGCGGATGCGCTACGTGTAGAGCCACGGTCGCGAGTTAAAGGTACTTTAGTTCAGCATAGCAATTCAACTCCCACTCTCTCTCTTTTCTCTTTATCTTTCTTTCTCCCTTTTTATCTCTCTTACCTCTCTCTTACTAAGCGTTCAACAATATTTCTTTCATATTCAACTGCAGTTACACTCCCCTTAAGAAATTAATAGTAAGAGTGGGGGTTATGCCTTGAACCCAAACCAAAGTAGATAAAATAAAATTACTATGACCAGTTACATTCAAACAAATGTCGTGCAATAAAAGAGATGGTTGTCAGGTTCAATTTTCATCCCCTATGAGTTACCGCATAATCATGACAAGAAAATCAAAGATTATTTATTTAACATTTTGAACAAGTTTGCTTTTATAGAGTTCTTTATAAAACCACTCCTAAAGGGACTTAATTAATGGCCATTTTTATCAGTTGCTTTGCTAAGGTCACGGAAATTCAGGATTAAATAAATCATATATAGAGAGGTTTTATGAAAGACTTCATAAAATCAAAGTTGTACAAAATTTAAAATAAATAATCTTTGCTTTTCTTGTCATGATGCGGTAACTCCTAGGGGATGAAAATTGAACTTGAAATTTTAAAATCTAATTTTCTCAAAAAACCCTCGTAAGAATATTTTGAAAATTATGGGATTTAATCTTGATATAAATGTCTAAAACTTTTGTTTTCTTCTTATAGGACAGAAACTGTTTACACTTCAAGAAAGATGTGCTATACAGTATACAGGTACCAAACCCGCCTTTAACTTTAATTTAATTCAGTGGTAATATTGTGAAAAAGCAGATTTAAAAATTATTTCAAAACCTGATTGGTGTTCTTCAAGGGAAGTTCCTTTTCATCTATATTTTCATCATCTCTACGCTTGCTCTGGTATAGAAGTAGGATTAAATAGTGTTAAATACAAGGATGACAACATCCATTAAAGTGAAGCTCTGAAACGGTAGGACCAATGGACATTAACTCTTGTAGAGTGTCAGAACTGAATAATCAGAATATAAATGTATAAAAGTTAAAACAAAATTAAAAGTAAATTTGTTTAAAAACTGCTTACGTACAGGATAATGTTGAAGGACATACATAAACTTTTGGATTGATTATAGAGAAGCTCCGCTTATTGCATTATAATTTGTTGTCATAGAAATCAGTATTCCAAAAATCAGATCAATCGGATAATTTTATCATATAAAAATTTGTTATTAAAAATTTAAAATCAACATGTTTAAAATAGACATTCTGGTAACGATTATAGAGTTGCTACGTTTTTTAAATTGTACCTAACTGTTATAGGAATCATTTAGCAAGTTTTGAAATCGATAGGAGAATTGTAACATGTATAAGTTAACCAAAAGATCTAACCGTTACAGACGTGCGGAGCGACCCTAATTATAGAAATGCTTTGTTTTTAAAATATGGGCAGTAGGAAAAATTTGTAAATAAATACTTATTGTTTTTTTGATTCTGTGATTATGTATTTAAACCCACCTGCTGGAAAATTTTTTCCTCAATGTCAAGTCTCCAGATCAAATTATTCACATCATTTGGATCAGTATTATCTTCATAGCCGAATGGATTCTCAACCCCTGTTTAATAAAATAAATAAAAGCCTTTGTACAATTTGATGGTAGCGAAGCTACTCTATAATTCTAAATGTCCGCCCGTCCGTCCGTCAGACAAGAAGTGATTTTCTCGGCTCCTATTAGAGATACAAGGTTGAAACTTTTTGACAAAATTCCCATTATTAAGGAGCTTAATTAACAATAAAACATCCATAGCGGTCGGACTGCTTTTAAGCAGCCACTTTTCGTTTAACAACTATCAAAGACATAAATATTTTTTTTAAGGTTTTGTAATTTTAAGTTTTTGCATATTCTCTATCTTTATTTTCTTTGCTATCATAACAGATAATCTGCTCAATAAATAATTTTGCCCGTTTGTCTATTTCATAATACATCTATTTTGTGCTTCGCTACTTATGGATGTTGTTATCCTTGTTTTAATATAAAATAAGCATCTATCTAATTATCTAACTTTCATCAAATAACTTGTTAAGCTGATATTAAAGTAGCTGTGTTTAGTTCCCTAGGATAATGGGTATAGATGTCACCGCTTTGGCCTATCTTTTCTATTGACGTCCTTTTAGAGGGAAAGAGAAAGGGAAAGGAGAAATAAGCCCCCCCCTAGAAAAGAGATGGAAAGAGAAAGATAAGGGAGAAATAAACCCCCTAGAAAAGAAATTGGTTAAAGGGTATTTCCTGATGTCAATAGAATAGGTAGACCAAAAGCAGTGACATCTATCCCCATTTTTCTAAAATTATAAATTTTACCTGTATAATCGTGTGTTACTAAAGTACACGGAAAGAAGGTACAGAAGATTTGTTGTATATTTTCTTTACAGATCAACCTAATTAATACATAATTTGTTGTATATTTTCTTTACAGATCAACCTAATTAATACATAATTTGTTGTATATTTTCTTTAAAGATCAACCTAATTAATACATCATTTATTGTATACTTTTTTATTGTATTTCGGCTTTCTGTACACCCTTGGCAAAAACCAGAATTTGATTAAATGGGATATAATATTAAATAGTTGCTTGATGGTATGTAAGTTGCACTAATAGAAATCCTAAATATATGATATTACTTGGATGTTGCACCAAATTTTCATTTAAAACTCACCTCTGGGCAAAAATATCATTACCCCTATTCGGATCTTGGACAAAGTAGCTTCGGAAAAAGTAACTTCAGGACAAAGTAGCTTCAGAACATTTACTTAAGAAAAGTAGCTTCTTAAGAAACATAGTCTCCAATAGTAATAAAGGTCATGGCCGCAGCGCTCGGAACCCTGGCCTGCCTAGCCGCGGGCGCTCGGCCCCTAGCCTATAACCTAACCTAACCTATGTTAGCCTCAGAACATTTATTTAAGAAAAATTTCATCAACTGATAATACATAGGTGGCTTAGAATTTAGTGGATTTTGCAAAAAGATGTTGATAGATTTTTACAATTTTTAATATTTTATACAATTTTTAATAACGTTTTTACAATTTTTTGGTTAGGTTATAGGCTAGGGGGCCGAGCGCCCTCAGCTAGGCAAGCCAGGGGGCCGAGCGCTGCGGCCATGACCTTTATTAACAGTGGAGGCTACTTTCCTTAGGAGGCTACTTTGTCCGGAAGCTACTTTGTCCTGAAGCTACTTTGTCCTGAAGCTACTTTGTCTGAAGCTACTTTGTCCAAGATCCCCCCTTTTCACCTACTTTACCCATTATCCTCCTACTTGATGATTTTATTTGAGGGGGTGGGGGTTGGGGGTGTCCCAACCCCAAGTAAATAGCTTAAAAACATCACAGGACCAGTAGGTATATTCCCTGAAGAGTAGAGCCAATAGGTTCAGGGGTTACTGAGATCTTAAGCTTCAGACAGACAGACATAATTCTACTTTGTATTAAAGATATAGAAGTTACCTTGTTTTGAAGGTGTATGATCTATATTCTTCTCTGTCCTTGATTTCCTTGATTCCCAATATCTGTTTCCAAACATGAAACTTGGTGAAATATACTACCTAATAAAGATAATTATTAGTACTAAATAATACCAATAGCATATAATTGTGTCAATAATATTTAAACAAGTGACTAAAAGAAAAAGGTTGTGAATGTCACTCCCCCCTCCCTTTTTAAAATTTTATGGTTATTTTATTTTGGTGGTATTATCTGCTGGGAAATTCTCCTCCAAAATAACCTTAAATCTTTCTAGGACCTATGAGAAACTTTTTTTCATATTGGTTCAGTAGGTAGCATGATCATTAAGTACAAACAGACATAATTACAGACTATTAAACATCTTGTTAATTAAATGTAAGGGTTAGGATTGGAAAACCCTTTTTCATCAGTTTAAAACAGATTTATATATTACCTCTAATGTAACACTTATAATCCAAAGAGAAACTGCAATGGCAAGGTTTCTACCAAATGAGTGATCATTTGCATCGTTGTAAAGTCCAGGTACAATGAAAGGAAGAGTACACAGTAGTAAATTCTCACAGAATACCAACACAAAAAACAGGGCTTTGCTTAATATATTGTATTTTGGGTAATGATGTCGGGATGATTGATCTGAATGGATATCCTGGAATAAGAATGTTGAAGATACACAGCTGATGAAGATCAATATTGGTCTATTAAATCTCTTCCAATCTATTCCATCAATTATTCTGTCTGTTTTCTTCTTACTTCTGGTCTCTACCGTTACTTTGATAACAAGGCACAGAACTGTGTGGATGCCAAGAAATAAACCATATTTAATCCATCCACTTCCATCCATCAACATCAAGTTCCACAAAGAAAAAAGTCTTGCTATAGTTTGGCAAAGGGAACTTGGAAGTAATACAGTTAATGCCTTCATTTTACTGCCAAACTTCAAGCCTGGTTTTCTCAGTCTCAACATACTGTTACCACAACTAATTGACCACACAGCAAAGAAAATCTTTCCACAACTAATGGCCATATATCCAGGTTTGTATGAATTAAAGGATATAATATTTGCCATCCCCTGCAACCCTTTCAAACCAAACTCAGACCATCCAAGTTCTGGCATACAAGAAAAGAATGGTAGAAGTGTCCAGAGCATAACTACAAGCTGTAATGTGCTTTCTACTGAACTCTCGATAAACTTTGTCCCCCTCCAAATGTTGTCTGACTTGTATTTTCCTAGTTTGAATTCTATTGGATTTTTTGATAACAAATAATCATATTGATTTGGAAGTACGATGAATATTGGCCAGAAAAGTTTTGAAAATATTTTCATCAACATATAGAATATAAGTTGCTTTTTCATATAGGGAACCATTGTTTCTAGATCCACGCATCTTTTCTTTTCATCCTCAGTAACGTCCATATCTTTATCTATCCACTCTTTCAATCTAGCATACTCCTGTAAATCTTTAGTTATAATACCTACTCTCACAGCAATCCAAGTTGGAGTGCTCAGGAAACAGCCAGTGATATACACAATAAGATTTACTAACAGAATACACATAAAAATTTGACTGGCATGTTCATGTTGTCTGTTTATGGTATCTTCGTTGGATAGAAGGCAGTCAAAGTTTATTGTCTCATTCTCATTCATAAGTTCGCTGACATTAAATGATCTGAGGGAATACATCAAATTTATATCCGAGTTCTGAGAATGAACAACAATTAGTTTTTAATATGAATTCAGATTTATCGAAGTGTACCTATTAAGTCCAGTACAAGAATTGACAGAAGTATCATAACAATTAAGATGATGTTACAGTTAAAATAAATCAAATTTTAAATAAGTAGAGATAGTAATTATCTTAGTCTTTCCTAAAAAGGTTGTATTCTTATAGCCCGCCCCCCCCATTTTTTAATTTAAATTTAGAAATTTAAGAACAAGTTCCAGGTAAAGCTACCTTATTAATATATATTAAACTTTTTGTCATTCCTGGTCCATAGCCCAAGGTAGTATAGATAAAAGAAGTGGGTTCACAATTATTGAAAGGCACATTTTGATCTTTTCTTGATTTTTTTTTATCCAATCAAGAAAACCAGACTTGCTATCTTTTTCTTTATTGATTTTTCTCACATTCCATAGTTGTAACTCTTCTTTTTTTAAGCACAACCTTGTGCATTCCAACAAATCTTCTAGATCTTCTAGATGAACTATTTTTTCATACTTCATAATTATGTTAGCTGACACTTGATCATTGTTTTGGTTTGCAATATCCAGGAGAGTTTTGTACACAATATTTTGTTGTTGCTTTGAAGTGTGGAGAATTCTGTATACATCTGAGTTGGTAATCAATTTATTTGTATACTCATCCAGCTTCAGAAAAAAATACTCTAACACCTGATGGTTCCTGTATTTTGTAGCCATGCATAGATGGGAGGCAAGATAACTAATCAGTACTTCTTTTGATTTTGGTGGCCGTTCGCCAACTGTTGGGATTTTCGTTGTGTCCAAATTGTTGATGTAATTTTCTAAATAAGATAAAAGGTAATTAAATGTAATATTTTATCCCATCACAGAATGCAATACAAATTTAGATATTTGAATTGTGTATTTCAAAGATAATGCTGTGCTCATAGACTTTAAAGGGTATGTGGGGTGAAGGCAGTAATTTTTTAGGTCAAATTTTGACAAACTTCTCTAGGTCCCCCTCTTAGGACCTGGTAAATTTTAACAAAAGCTTTCTAATGGTCTTAATTTATATTACCCCTTTAAAAAATCAACCTGCCTTACCCCATACACTATTTGTTATTGCTTTTCCTTGTACAATATGTTGTACAAATGAAACTTATGATCAGTCTATGTGTAACTTCCATTACCTGTGTTTTCATTACAATTGCAATGTAGTTAATGCAAATATTCAAAATAAAAGACATCTATAATACAAAGTAGAACGATGTCTGTCCGTCTGTCCGTCTCTCTGTCCGTCTGAAGCTTAAGATCTCGGTAACCGCTGAACCGATTGGGCTCTACTCTTCAGGGTATATACCTATTGGTCCTGCGGTGGTTTTAAGCTATTTTCTTGGGGGGTGGGACACCCCCAACCCCCCCAAAAACCAAAAAATCCCCCCCCATTTTTTTTTTTTTTTTTTTTTTTTTTACAAATTTTACCTACGAATTTTATGAATTTTACGAATTTTACGAAATTTACGAATTTTACAAAATTTACGAATTTTACGAATTTTGCGAATTTAATCGCAAAATGTTTTCCTGCTGGGTAGGTGCGAAAATTTGTGATCCGTTCTGCTGGGTAAGTAATAGATGTAAATTATTAAGATGTAATTATACCTCTTGGGGCAAAGCCCCTAGAGGCTAGGGGCGAAGCCACTAGTAACAAATAAGGTATTATCCTCTTAGAAATATTTTTTTACAATTTTAAAAACTTTTATTCCCCCCCAACAGAACTATGAACTCTGGCCGCGGCGCTCGGCACCCTTGCCTGCCTAGCCGAAGTGCTTGGCCCCCTAGCCTGCCTAGCCGTGGGCGCTCGGCTCCCTAGCCTATAACCTAACCTATTTGTTCTCTGCCAAAGTCATAGTTCTGTCGGGAGGGGTGGTTATATAAATATTCAAAATTGAAAAAAATATTTGCCTATTTACCTGGATCAACAATATCATCAGGGCTGGAACCATAGAACAACAAAATTTCCACACATTCTGATTGAACTTTGCGGTAAGAAGCACAATATAGTGCACTGTGCTCTAAAAATAATTAGAAAAAATATACATTACTCAGAAATTTTTTAATAAGAAAATCCTGACCGTCACATGGTACCAGCAAACTTGGCAGGGTTTCCAAGAAAGGAGAAAATATATTTTTCTTTAACAAAGCATTTCTTAGGGTCAAAATACTAGAATGTACGTTTGTAATACAATGTTATATAAAATTTAGGTATTTAGGTCGATTTTCAGATTCTAGGTTTAATCCTTCAGGCCCAGGCCTCAACCAAACTTTAAATGGTTTCCTTAAGTGCAATTTTTTACTTATAAATATCTCATGTCTGTTGCTTCCACTGAAAAATGTTTATAAAAATACTATTGAAACTAAATTCACATAAATTTGAGAAAGACAAAAAAATGACTTGGGCATGAAAGGAAACCTGCAAGAAAAACACTGCTTCAACTGCTAAAAGACTGAAACAAAAGACCAAACATCCCAAATTTGAAGCCTTTAGCTTCAATTCCCAAAAAGTTATAGGCATTTTTTTATTTTGAAAACTTTCTAGAACTCATGGTAGACATTTCAAAAATGAATTACGTCAGATTTTCTTATTTTGGTTAAACACCACGGTAATCTCATTGTTCACAGAGGTTAAACCAAATTTTTTTTAGAGATTTTACTATAAAAATGTGTGTTTTTATGAAAATGGAAAACTTTTAAAATTTTCATCTACCTAAAATAAAATTTCTCATTGCCTATTACTTTTTTATTGTTATTGAAGCTGATGGCTTCAGATTATGATCATCATATGATATGTTTACATTAGGGTTGGGCCGAATACTTTTTTGGCCGGATACCGGATACCGGATATCCGGCTGATTTCAAATGCCGGATATCCGGTAACCGGCCGGATATCCGACCAACGCCGGATAACCGGCAAATATCCGGTTATCCGGCCAAATTACCGGATATCCGGCCAAATCAACAGATATTAAAGTAGTAAAAAAAAATTTCTTCAGAAATCTTATATAAATTTACATAAACATAAAGTTAAACTTATTCAGAAAAAATGTTCTTCTAGCTTCAATAATAAGAAAATTATAGCCATTTAAGATTTTAAAAAGCAGAGATTTTTGGTGTAAAGTATAAAAAATTATAGAGCCGGATATCCGGCCGGATATTGAAAATGGCCGGATATCCGGCCACACCGGATATCCGGCCCAAACCTAGTTTACATACAGTGACTTATTGAGTCATATATAAACTTATGGAGAAAAAAATTTATTAATGTCATGAAATTAATAAAATAGCACACAAAGCCTGCAAATTTTTTTCGTACACCCTAATTAATTTCAAGGGTCATTATAAAATTTAAATCACACCCCTCTTAGCTGCATAAAGGTCTGGATTGGAGACTAACTGTTAAGGTTAAATTTATTATAAGATAGAATTTTTATATAAAAGCTTTACAATGCAGAATTTGAAGAAATAAAACTTTGTATTGTTGTACCTCCTTTATTTTTATCCTCCAGGGGAGCTCCAAATTTTACAAGAAAGCTGACCACTGAAGGATGGTTATTCTCTGCTGCAGCCATCAATGCAGTATCTCCTGTGTAATAAGGTATGCATTAGTATAAATGTTTTGTTGAAAAAAAAACTCCCCATATGACAGAAACATGAATGTATATTTTGAAACTTAAAATGTACTTTTATTTTATCATCACTCAGATATAAACAAGGATGACAACATCCATAAGTAGCGAAGCACCAAAAAATCATGAATAAGTGAACGATTAAAAAAATGAAGAATAGATTTTTTGGATAAAAATCACGAAACCTTTCTCACAAACATGGGGAAATATGTAACATCTAAAAAGCTACCTGTTCTTTCATCTTTGAACATAAAAAAACTTTAGAACAACAATGAATTCAATTTTAATACTGTTATGCTTATGGTATAGTTTTATGTATGTTGAAAAACTTGCATATTTTCCAACCCCATGCAAGAAAGCATTAATTTTTAGCTATAGAAGCAACAAGAATGACAACTTCCAGAAAAACGAAGCTTAGGACAAACAAACATTTGCCCAGTTCAAAAAAAAAAATTTTAGAGGTCGACCAATTTATTCTGTAGGTCAACCTAAACAAGTACAACTAACAAATGCCTTTATAAAATCGGTCAACCTAAAGCTTCTTTAGGTCAACCTAAAATTTCCAAAGGTCGACCTTAGTCTTTTGTGAACTAGGCTAACTCTTTTAGAGTGTAAGAACTGAATAAGCAAAATACCTCACTGGTACCTAACCTTTATGGACAGAGAGATGGACCAATGCTAATCATAGAAAAGCTTCACCTATAATATTAACCCTATCCTAGCCCACTCCATCCCTACGTTCATCCGTTTGTATTTAAGACTTATGCGCTCCTTACTAAGTTCTGACACTGTATAAGAGTTTTTTGTCTTGCCATCTGATTTTAGCATTTTGTTATTATTGATGTAATCCTTGTTAAAAGCGAAGCTTTTCTATAATTAGGGTAGGTCCGTCCGTCCGTCCGTAACGGAAAGCTTTTTTCGTTAATTTAGGCATGTTAGAATTGTCCTATCGATTTCAAACTTTGCATGGTGATTCCTTTAGTAGTTAGGTAAGATTTAGAAAGCGTAGCAACTCTATAATCATTACCAGAATGTCCGTACGTCCATTTTAAACATGTCGATTTTTTTACTTTTTAAACAACAAATTTTCATGTGATCTAATCATCCGATTAATCTGATTTTTAGTATATTAATTCCTGGGACAACAAAGTACAATGTTATAAGCGAAGCAACTCTATAATCAAGTCCTAAAAATGTAAGTATGTCCATAAACATTATCCTGTATCCAGCAGTTTTTTTAACAAATTTACTTATAATTTTGATCCGACTCTTATACATTTATATTCTGATTATTCAGTTCTGACACTATACAAATGTTAATGTCCGTTTGTCCTACCATTTCAGTGCTTCGCTTTTATTTTAATTTACCTATAAATACTACTAAATATTAAAGCTTACCATCATGACATCTTTCACTAATATCTGCCCCAGCCTCCTTTAATAGATATTGTACCACAGGGAGGTGTCCGTTGTATGAGGCAGTTATCAATGCTGTAACCCCTTTTTAAAAGCGAAGCTTTTCTATAATTAGGGTCGGTCCGTCCGTCCGTCCGTACGTCCGTACGTCCGTCCGTCCGTCCGTACGTCCGTACGTCCGTACGTCCGTACGTCCGTAACGGATAGCTTTTTTCGTTAATTTAGACATGTTAGAATTGTCCTATCGATTTCAAATTTTGCATGGTGATTCCTTTAGTAGTTAGGTACGATTTAGAAAGCGTAGCAACTCTATAATCATTACCAAAATGTCCGTACGTCCATTTTAAACATGTTGATTTTTTAACTTTTTTAAATAGCTTTTTTTGTTAATTTAGGCATGTTATAATTGTCCTATCGATTTAAAATTTTGCATGGTGATTCCTGTAATAGTTAGGTACGATTTAGAAAGCGTAGCAACTCTATAATCATTACCAAAATGTCCGTACGTCCATTTTAAACATGTTTATTTTTTTACTTTTTTAAATAGCTTTTTTCGTTAATTTAGGCATGTTATAATTGTCCTATCGATTTCAAATTTTGCATGGTGATTCCTGTAATAGTTAGGTACGAGTTAGAAAGCGTAGCAACTCTATAATCATTACCAGAATGTCCGTACGTCCATTTTAAACATGTTGATTTTTTTTACATTTTTAACAACAAATTTGTATGTGACCTAATTATCTGATTGGTCTGATTTTTGGTATACTGATTCCTAGGATAACAAAGTACAATATTAAAAGCGAAGCAACTCTATAATCAAGTCCTAAAAATGTAAGTATGTCCATAATCATTGTCCTGTATCAAGCAGTTTTTCAACAAATTTACTTACAATTTTGCTTTGATTCTTATACATTCGCATTCTGATTATTATACAAGTCTTAATGTCCGTTTGTCCTTCCATTTCAGAGCTTCGCTTTTATGGATGTTGTCATCCTTGTTCTAAATTAAATTATTTCATCATAAAATTTTACTTGTGTATAACATAGCAGTTTGAACAAAACATCTGATGATAAATGTCTAACATTTCAAAGTTTTATTGATATAAAACCATGGTGAAACTAAACTTTTAAAATCGATATTTGATATAAACATAACCCTAGTATATTCACAAAAAAAACATTTAATCTGATTGTCATATACCTAGTTTGCTTCGTAGTCTTTAAAGTTTATTAAAATATTTAAAATTATCGTTTTTATATTTTATATTTTTCTATATTTTTCAATGTATTAAAATCTATAAAAAAAAGAAAACTAAGGAGAAGTGTTGCTAACATCAGTCCCTCACCAAATTTGAAAAATATTGAAACTAATTAATCAAAGGGTTTTAATAAAGAAATTCGACCATTTATAGCCGACTTTTTTATTGGGAAGAAATCAAAACAATACAGCCTTTCATACCAAAATTTGTACAGTTTATTCCTAATAGCAGGTCTGCATTGTTCTTCCAGCCTGATTATCACTCTATGTTTCTCTTTTCTTTCTATCCATCAATATTTGATTAGTAAACATAACTATATATAGTTAGAACTAAATATCTAAACTTACCATCATTACTCCTTTCACTTATGTCGGCCCCAGCCTCCTTCAAAAGATATTGTACTACAGGGAGGTTTCCTGCTCCTGCAGCTAATAACAGTGCTGTATAACCTGAATTAATATTTATCTATCAACCAGTTATGTTAAGAAAGTATATGTTTTACCTTTCTATCTACATATTAATGTATCTATCTATAATACATAGTAGCTTGATGTCAATCTGTCCATCCATCCGTCTGAAGCTTAAAATCTTGGTAACTACAGAACCAATTGGATTCAAGTCCTCATGGAATATATCTACTGGTCCTGTTGTGGTTTTAAGCTATTTTGTCGGGGGGTGTGACATCTCCAACCCCTACAGAAAACAAAATAACACCCTATTTTTTTACTTAACTAATTTATTTTATTTTTTTAAAATTACCTCTTGGGGCAAAGCCCTAAGAGAATGGGGGCGAAACCGCTAGTCTATCCTTATTTGATAAGTTAACATATCTAAGGTTACAACTAAATAAAAATACATAACTTCCTTGCTTCTTTCACCAACATCTGCCCCAGCCTCCTTCAAAAGATATTGTACCACAGGGAGTTTTCCATTCAATGAGGCAGTTAACAGGGCTGTATAACCTGAATAAAAATAATCATTAACATTTATTTACTAAGTATATTTGCAATAACTTTTATTTAATGAAATCTTCCAATTTTTAACATTTACAAAACGGCCTGCTTTTTTGCATCAAGATCCATGACAGATCTATATAGGAAATAAACGTCTATATATGAGCTCGAATCTTCCAATAGTAGATAGTTTAATTTAATACTCATAGTGCTTCAATAATTTATAATAAACTCTCATTGACCAGAAAAATAAGACCCATTATTTTACTCTATGAAGAATAAATTCATTTTTTTCATTCCATGTTGCAATTTGAATTATATTAAAGTATTAAATTTCTATTTATAAAATAGAAAATTTGAATTTATAAAATAGTAAATCAAAGAAAACTTGCTTTAAACATAATTTGATACTAGCGATGCGTCTGTAATATGTTCAGATATTAAACTAAAATTTAAGATTTAACTAAACATTTTAACCCTTTCAGGACGATAATTAGAAAAAATATTAGGATCCCAAAATATTTTTAAAAAACAGAGGCAAAATTATAAATTTTTAATCAAAATGATGAAATAAAAAAAAGACAAAAGAAAAGAGAAGTGAGAGAGAGGGACATTTAATCTTTAAAAAATTATGAAAAAATAAAACTAAAGTCTTAGTAATCTTTATGTGTAGTATCTTAATATTTAGAGAGAGAAAGAGAGACAAGGAGAGATAGAGAGAGAGAAAGAGATTAATATTCAGGGTTAAGACAACGAAAGAAAAAAGGTTAATATTCAGGGATAAGACAATATAATATAATTTTTTAGGTGGTGCCTGCACCACCCATTCACTAGTGGTTTAATATTTATCTATCAATCATGTCATTAATGTATGTGTTATACTAATCTATCAACCTACTAATGTATCTATCTTAAATTTGAGTATTAAACATATATCTAAGTTTACAGTTAAACAATAAAACTTACCTTCTTTGCTTTTTTCATTAATATCTGCCCCAGCCTCCTTTAAAAGATATTGTACCACAGGGAGGTTTCCGTTATATGAGGCAACTAACAATGCTGTTTCACCTGAAAATAATCATACACATTTACAACTGTGTTTTAATGTTTATCTTTCTATCAATTTTGTTATCCTTTGTTATCTTTCTTGTATATATGACTGCCTAGCCCTTCACATAGCATCTGTAGTAAAGGGGGATGTAAAAGCTATTATATATCAAGACACCTGAAGGAGATTAGAGCACCTTTCCCTTTCCACCTTGCATCACCTCCAGTAGCCTCCAACATGTCCTGCTACACCCCAAGTCACCTGGAATCCGCCCATTATAGTACATTTGTAGTTGTCACTCTAGGCACAATCCCTCTTTATTATCAGCATACACCCATTGCCTTCAGGGACATAGAGTGCAGGTCTGCAGCCCTGAGCCGGATCTTTAAATCATTTTAGTGGTGAGCTAGATCGGGGTGATCCAGATAGGGTGGCTCACCTTGATATGGCTCACCACTAAATGATTTAAAGAACCAGCTCAGTACTACTTATATATATGATTTTGTTTTGCCTAACTTTCTATATAATAATGTATATCACTTACTTTTTCTTCATCCATATTTGATTAGTAAACATATCTATCTATCTATCCATCTACATACCTAAGTATATTTCTAACTATATTGATAATAATAGATACAACTGAATAATAAAACTAACCATATTTATTTTTTGCACTCATATCCACACCAGCCTTCTTAAATAGATGTTGTATCACAGAGACATTTCCTGTTGCTGAGGCAACTAACAATGCTGTATTACCTGAAAATCATTAATCATTAAAGGGACTGTGAACGAGAAAATTTCTCATCAGATTATCAAGTCTTAACATCATAACATTCATATAATCTCAAAGATAGGGCAACTGGGGCTCTCGTTTCCTTAAAAAACGGCTTTTTCCAATGATTTTTACTAAATCCAAGATTGAAAGAAATTTTTTCCAAGTATATAAATGTGCAATTAATTGTCTTTTTATCCATCTATAAATTAAACTAAACTTGTTGACATAGTTCTCTATTTTTCCTAATGGTTAACATAATCCTTGCCTTTAACCGATTTATAGTTACTTAAAAATTAATGAAATAAGCAATATTTTTTATTTAATATTAAATACAATAACAAAGCTAAAAACAGGTTATTCATTAGTAACCAAGTAACTTCAGTTGGCCCATCTCTCGCCCACTTTTGATTACAAATTTAAAAATAATAAAGGTGCAATATTTCTTTATAAACAGTGTAATCTAAATATTCTAAGTGGGTTATTTATTTTCCGACACAATAAAAAAGGATATTATTAATTTAAATAACTTCTGAGATTCAACCCTTTGTAGACAGTTATCAATAACATGTATTTAAAATAGATCTTTATGTCCTAATTACTATGTTATTAAAACATAAATTGGCAATTTTATGTCATATAATGAATCATTAACAGTTAGTAAATGATATATGACAAGTTAAATATCCCTAGAAACACTATAATAAACAAAAAAGTTCAGATTTTCCTTGTTTTTTTTTCATTTTTCCCTCCCATAATGCCACAAAATTAAGTCATAAATCCTTGATATTCTTATTAATAGGAAGTTTTTGGTTGATCACTATAGTGAAAGGTGCTTAGAAAATGTTAAGATTTGATAATCAGATGAGAAATTTTTACATTCACACTCCCTTTAACATTTGATATTTATCTGCTTATCATTTATGCTACTTATCTATCAATCATTATTTCTGTCTGTCTGTCATTTTATCTATCATTCTCTCTATGTATCTATCTACTTTTATTATAACTAGCGGTTTCGCCCCTAGCCTCTAGGGGCTTTGCCCCAAGAGGTGATAAAAAAAAATTATGGCGAAAATCAAAAGGACCTTGGAAATCTCCTTAAAAAAAAAAAAAAAAAAAAAAAAAAATGGGGGGGGGGGGTTTTTGGTTTTTGGGGGGGTTGGGGGTGTCCCACCCCCCAAGAAAATAGCTTAAAACCACCACAGGACCAATAGGTAGATACCCTGAAGAGTAGAATCCGATCGGTTCAGTGGTTACCGAGATCTTAAGGGACAGACAGACAGACGGACAGACAGACATCGTTCTACTTTGTATTATAGATATACCTATAGAAACTATTAAATAACAAGGATGACAACATCCATAAAAGCAAAGCTTTTATAGTGTCATAACTGAATAATTTGAATATAAATGTAAAATTGTAAGTAAATTTGTTGAAAAACTGCTACAGGATAATGTTATGGACATTCTTACATTTTTAGGACTTGATTATAGAGTTGCTTCGCTTATAACATTATACTTTGTTGTCCCAGGAATCAACATACCAAATATCAGATCAATCAGATGATTAGATCACATAGAAATTTGTTGCTAAAAAAGTAAAAAAAATCAACAGGTTTAAAATGGACGTACGGACATTCTTGTAATGATTATAGAGTTGCTACGCTTTCTAAATCTTATTTAACTACTAAAGGAATCACTATGCAAAGTTTGAAATCGATAGGACAATTCTAACATGCCTAAATTAACGAAACTATCTATCTGTGACGGTCGGACGTACGGACGGACGGACCGACCCTAATTATAGAAAAGCTTCGCTTTTAATAGAACTTACCATCTTTATTTCTTACACTAATATCTGCCCCAGCTTCCTCTATGAGATGTTGGACCACAGAGACATTTCCTATTTTTGAGGCTACTGCTACTAACAATGCTGTATTACCTAAAAATAATCATAATCATTATACTGTTTTTAATCTAATTTTGAATAGTATATCAACAAGGATGACAACATCCATAAAAGCGAAGCACTGAAACGGTAGGACAAACGGACATTAACACTTGTATAGTGTCTAAACTGATTTCAGAATATAAAAGTATAAGAGTCGAAGCAAAATTGTAAGTAATTTTGTTGAAAAACTTCTTGATACAGGATAATGTTTATTGAGTTTATGGACATACTTACATTTTTAGGATTTGATTATAGAGTTGCTTCGCTTAAAATATTGTTCTTTGTTGTCCCAGGAATCAATATACCAAAAATCAGATCAAACGGATAATTAGATCACATAATAATTTGCTGTTAAAAAATTAGAAAATCAACATGTTTAAAATGGACGTACGGACATTCTGATAATGATTATAGAGTTGCTACGCATTCTAAATCGTACCTAACTCCTACAGGAATCATCATGCAAAGTTGAAATCGATAGGATAATTCTAACATGCCTAAATTAACGAATAAAAGCTATCTATCTCGGACGGACGGTCGGACGTACGGACGAACGGACCGACCCTTATTATAGAAAAGCTTCGCTTTTAAAAATATACTCTGACATCTTTAGAATCGTACTGCAGAGCTAAAAATAGGAATTGTAGTCCACTTTGATTTTCATTAGGATTTTAAAGTGTATTTTTACTAGGTATACATTAATAACATTTTGCTACATATTGATGTTCTTTCCTTTTTGGTTAAAATTCCCAGCTTTTAGAGTGTTTTGCTTCATAAATATTGTACTCTAGTATAGAGAAAAATAGGTCTTTTGATTTCATCAAATGATTAAACTCGTAGAAATTTAATTCTTGACAATATCAATGAAGTAACATAAACATGTTACATTATCTTTTACCCATTTAAGACACTTAAAATTCGGCTAAAATTATGTAAAATGTAAATATCATTATATCATATACAAATATGAAATAAAATAAGGTTATTCAAATTTTTTTTAAAAATATTTTTAAGATATAAATATCTTCTATGTATGTATTTTTCATTCTTTTAGGTAATTTAAATCAAATAAAATTATAGAATTCCAGTTTTGTTATTTGTTAACTCTAAATAATCATAATTTGTATGTTAATTCATACATATATCCTAAATCTTTAACTTTTAATTAATTTTTTAAATCATCAAATGAGCTATTTTTTACCATTATAATGTTTTAATTACATTATGAAGAAAAATGCTTTGTAAGCAAGAATTTAACCAAAACAACATCCATAAAAGCGAAGCTCTGAAACGGTAATACAAACAGACATTAATACTTGTATAATGTCAGAACCGAATTATAATCAGAATGTAAATGTATAAGAGTCAAAGCAAAATTGTAAGTATATTTGTTAGAAAACTGCTTGATACAGGATAATGTTTATGGACATACTTACATTTTTAGGAGTTGATTATAGAGTTGCTTCCCTTATAATATTGTACTTTGTTGTCCCAGGAATCAGTATACCAAAAATTAGACCAATCGAATAATTAGGTCACATACAAATTCGTTGTTAAAAATGTAAAAAAATCAACATGTTTAAAATGGACGTACGGACATTCTGGTAATGATTATAGAGTTGCTACGCTTCCTAACTCGTACCTAACTTCTACAGGAAGTTTGAAATCGACAGGACAATTCTAACATGCCTAAATTAACCAAAAAAGCTATCCGTTACGAACGGACGGACGAACGGACGGACCGACCCTAATTATAGAAAAGCTTCGCTTTTAATAAACTTTAAAATCCCCTTGTTATTTGGGGGCCTATTCTTATATATTTTGTGTCAGCAGAATCATGTGTCAGAGAATATTTTAGATATACCTTTCAAACACAGTTTAACATTTGTGAATAATATTTATCTGTTACTCAGGATCCTATCTATCTATCTTTATTCTGTCTGTACGTCTATCTATCTATCATTCTCTCTATTTATCACCATTATTATTTCTTTCACTAACATCTGCCCCAGCCTCCTTCCATAGATATTGTATCACAGGGAGGTCCCCTTGAGATGAAGCAGCTAACAGTGCTGTATCCCCTGAAAATAATTAACATTTGAGATCTAATATTTAGCTTTAAATAATAGTTATTTCTTGCATTGTTTCATAAACAGCTTTCCATGGATATAAAATGTACAAAGTTAAAACCAGTGTTTTTAGCCCCAAGATATCAAAGGCACAGCCTTAAAAACTGGTTTTAGTCTTATGAATGTACATTTTTATATTTGTAGAAAACTGTATATAATACGATTCTAGACATACTTTTTTCTTGTGGATGAGAAACAGTTGTAATCCACCGGATATAAATCAGTATTTGAATGAATTTGAAAAAAAACTTCATTTGTTCTTATGTATGTTTTTTGCCTATCTATCTATCTACTAATCTATCAATCTTTTTTATATCCATCAATAATTGATAAGTACATAATTACAAGTACAATTGAATAATAAAACCTACCATAATTATTTTTTTCATTAATTACTGCCCCAGCATCCTCTAAAAGATACCGTATCACCGGGAGGTTTCCCATATATGAGGCAACTAACAATGCTGTTTCACCTGAAAATAATTATAATTATTTACATTTGTTTTTTAATATTTATTTATCAAACAATTTTTTTAACTTTTTTTCTTTCTTGTGTATTTATGTATTTTTTGTGTCTAACTATCTATCTACTAATCTATATGTCTTTTTTGTATGTAAAAATCAATCAATCTATTTATATATCTATATCTATAATACAAAGTAGCTTGATGTCTGTCTGTCTGTCCGTCCGTCTGAAGCTTAAGATCTCGGTAACCACTAAACCGATTGGATTCTACTCTTCATGGTATATACCTATCGGTCCTGTGGTGGTTTTAAGCTATTTTCTCGGGGGGTGGGACACCTTCAACCCCCCAAAAAATGAAAATTTCCCACTCCCATTTTTTTTGCAGAAGATTTCCTTGGTCCCTTTTTTTGCAGAAGATTTCCTTGGTCCTTTTTTCTTTTCTTCTAAAGATTTTTCTGGTCCTTTTACGAATTTCACCTTAATTTTTTTTTTAACACCTCTTGGGGCAAAGCCCCTATAGGCTAGGGGCGAAGCCGCTAGTTTATTATAATATACCTAAAGACACAATTGAATAATAAAACTAACCAACATTATTTCTTTCACTAATTTGCACACCAGCCTTCTTCACAAGATATTGTACCACAGAGAGGTTTCCATCAAATGAGGCTAATAACAGTGCTGTATAACCTGAATATCATCATAATAAAAAACATTTGTGTTTTAATATTTATCCATCATCAAATTTTGTTATCCTTCATTCTTTCTGATGTATATAATTTACTTATTTACGTCTAATATATCTATATTTCGTTCTATTCAACAATATTTTTTGATTAGTAACATAAGGAAAAAGGATAAGAGGATGAATACTCACCCCTTTTTCATGGTAAAATACTACTTCCCCATCCCTAAATTTAGAAGCAGACGAAAATCAAAAACCGCCCAGGGCTTTTTGTAAGTCAATCATAAATAATAATGTGAATAAAAAGAAAAGCGATATTTAGCAAACAGCCGTGGGCGGTCAGAATCAGGTGAATGTTCATTATGAAAAGGATTCATCTTTTATGAACAAATTTTTTAAAATAAAAATAAAATTCTATGTAATTTTTAATTAAAACATTAAAACGAAAATATCTAATCTAATATTCTTGCCCTAAATATGGAAATAGTAAAAAGTAAAAAAATATTTTTTTAAAATAATTTTTAATCCTCCCATTTGAAAAGTAGTGGAATAGCAATAAATTTTAGCGCGGCAACAGCGCTGAGTAGGCCTCTAGGCCCACTGCCTATTTTCGTCTTCTAGTTGCTTCGATTCCTCTCTTTTATTTTTTTCTTTATGATTAGTAAATATGTGTTCATAAAGCTAGAACTAAATAATAATTCATACCATCATTATCTCTTTCAGTAATATCTGCTCCAGCCTCCAATAGATACTGCAGCACACGTATTTGCCCTCCTCTACAGGCAGCTAACAATGCTGTTATACCTGAAAATAATTATAATTAACATTTTGTTACAATGTGTATTATTTAATCTCTTCTTTATCTTTTCTTCTACTTTACAAACCCTTCTACTACCATCATTAAATTAAAAGCATAGAGGGGACAAGAGCTATATGCAACTTTCTTTACAAGGCAAAGACCCAATTTTGTTTTCTGTCTTTGATATCAGTTGATAGCTGATAAAGTCAAACTTTCTGATGATAAAATTAACTTAATGAAGTTATAAAACAGACATTGACATTGACATTGACTGCCACTTTAACCCTTCAGTGAAAAACTAACTATAGCTTCATTGAGAAAGCAAAGTTAAATTCAATTCATTATCTTCTGCTAGCTAAGTGTCCGTTTTACTACAGCAAAGTTGTCTGGATTATACATCTACACTTTTATTCTAATGGCTAAAACTGTACAGGCCTTTTATTGTACATTAACCCTCCACTTTTTTATGTTGGGAGAGGGGGGGGGGTATCAATTGCTAACTTGTCTTGAGAGAGAAGCTTAGACTACTGATACAAGAAAGACATATATTCTGTTGCTGTTATATCAGTATTTAAATCTTTTCTATTTCTCTTTTTATCTATTTAACTATCTATCTATATCTATCTTTCTATAAAATTATCTATAATACATCTAAAAGTGATAAAAACCCTATAATTTTAGTAACCAAATAATTTTCAAAATTATGTTGAATTGCACTCTTCCCCTCATCTACATATAAAAAGAATATTTTCTAGATCCCTTTTCAAGGTTCTTTAATATATATACAATTATAAGATTAAAACCTTTGGCATCGCAGGGCTGAAAATTTGGTTTTAATCTCATAATTGTACACTTTTTTATTCGTAAAAACTGGATATTATATGATGCTAGACATACTTTTTATATGGATGCGAACCTGTTCTAATCCATCAGTTTTGAATGAATACGAGAATAGTTATTTCTCGTATCGTATTATAAACGGCTTTCCGCGGATATAGAATGTACAATTATAAGATTAAAACTAGTTTTTTTAGCCCTGTGGTGCCGAAGGCACCAGCTAAAAAAACTGGTTTTAATCTTATGATTGTACATTTCTATATTCGTAGAAAACTGGATATAATACGATGCTAGACATAGTTTTTTCGTATGGATGAGAACCGGTTCCTATCCACCGGATTCGAATGAATACGAGAAAATATCTTTACCTCTCTCATCCTTACATTTGATGAGATTAGGATCTTGTCCCAAAAGGTCAGCAACTGTCTCTAACTCCCCCTTCCCACATAAGTGGAGAAACAACTCTGTGGCCTTACTGGTAACCATTTCCTTAGAAAAAAATGATATTACTTCATATTTGTTTTTACTAGTAACTTTTTATTTAGAAAATAATTAATTTATATCTATCCCTTACTGTTAACGTCCATTTAAAAAAAAAACATATTTCTATTTACTAGAAAAGTACAAAATATCAGGGAGTAAGGGAGGGGACAATGGATCGAATATTCAATTTTTAAGGAGTCTCAAGACTTTGGGGACTGGCTTAAAGGGAATGTGCAGGAATACAGCAGATTCTTACTGATTTTGGGGACTTGCGCATCAATGCCCCGCTAACTAGCTGAGCTAGTTTAGAATATGCAGACAGAAAAGTTTGTTATTTATCGCTGGTTTTAACAAATATTTTTTCCCAAGAAAATGTCTTTTCATGTATGGAAACTCTACTGTGATATTTATGTATTAAATAATCTAAGAAACGCTTGAATTTGGGGTCAATTATAAATATATCAGACGGGTTGAGGTAGTTCTAAACAAGATTTTTCTAGTGATTAATTACAGAATGTTTACTACATTGTGATGTGTTGATAATTTAATTTTGTTCTAAATTAGGTTACCATGATCCCTTTCCATTTTTGGTAAAAATTTCTTGATAAATCTGGTTTGTATTGCTTTTCAACGAACCCTCTTAAATTGAATTAATTGCCCATTGTCCCCTCCCTTACTCCCTGACAAAATATGCTTATATTATTTAAGGTCTTTATGAATTTGAAAGCAAATAAGCCAATAGATGCTTTTTGAGGGCCTTAAGGTGAGGAAATTAACCCACCTCACTTTCAATTTTAGTTTTGAAAGAAAAAGTTACAAGAATTTGGGAGGGGGGGGGGGTGGTAGTACCCTCGCTTAAAATAATTAATTCACAGGAAAAGTTACACCGTACATGATAACTATATCAGTTCAGAGGTTATTGTGATCCTTTGATACAGACAAACAGAGATCCTGTTACTGTTAATTAAGGATGAAAAAATCATTCTAAACACAAACTCATTCAAAGGAGGAGAGGGTAACGGTGTGTTTCACCCCAAAACTTTTTGAAATATATTATGTTTAACACCCTGTCCATAAAAAAATCATTCCCATGTTAAGGGTGACACAGACCCGCGACCGTGGCTCAACACGTAGCGCATCCGCTCGTCGTCGGGAAGGTGTTAGGTTCGAATCTCGGTCCGACACCGCGTCATAACTAAAGACGTTAAAAATGGTTCCCACTGCTACTATGTCAGATGCGCGACGTAAATAGTTAGAGTGGGGGGAATGCTTTGGCCCGAAACAGGCGCAACTCGTTACCATGCACAGTTAGGACTTCTCAGACAAAGGTCGTGCATCACAGAGAGTTGGTTGTCTGTTAATCTACTGTATTACGGGTATGAGGTGAAGGACCAAGAGTCTGGCCTTGAGTTGACAAGTTGACTGTTCAGTCCAGGTGCAACTCACCCATACGACATTAGCATAAGGGTGACACAGGCACAGTTCTGGGTGTACCTATAGCATGTCCATACTGGCCTACCATTGGTCAATTAAAATGTGCACTGGCCTGCCATTGGTAATTAGTCTGTGTAATGGTCTATTATTGGTTATTTTTTTATAGGCACTATAAAGAGCTTCAGAGATGTAACATTTTTTTCACTCATCATTTTAACCCTTTAAATGAAAATTGTCCCTTCCCAATTATAGAATGTTTATCCCTAAAACATATCATTGCAACCCTCCCCTCCTCAACCTTAAGGGGTTATGTAATATGAATCCTATAATATTTAAACATACAAATACATTTACCTGGAAAATTTCAGAGAAAACCAAAGCAAATAGAATCTAAAATTATGATTACATTTTTCTACCTGGAAAGTTTCACAGATGACCAAAATAAAAAGAATTAAATCAACAATAGTAGCTAATTCATAAAAAAATCAAAACAAACAATTGTAATAATTATACAATTTTTCACTTTGATCACAGAATATACAACAATGTAATTTCAATTTTATTTTAAGATTTGATAAACAAAAGAAATCTTTGATAACAATTTGTTTGTAGCAGCAAAGTTGATCCAGAACTTAATTCTGTATGCTCAATCAGTCTAATTCTTAGTGCGGTCAGGCTAAGAAATTATTTATTTAAAAAATATTTGAGTAACAACAAAACCCGTCAGCTATCTTTATGTAATTTAAAGTACCTAATGATTTTTTGTTTGAAGCTAAAGATCTCTGAAACTGTAGTTTTAAAGTGGTTGTACTTTACAGAAAAGCTTTATAAATGTCTGTGTCTGGTTTTAAACTATTTTCCAGCTTTTCCCAGGCCTCCGCTAGAGGCTAGGGAAAATATACTAGTATTTATATAGAGTAGTAAAGTTTAAATATTTGTCTGTATCTTAATATATCAATTTCTAATAAACCTTTCAAGTTCTCAACAAGTTAAAAAACATATTTTAAAAACTATGTTTTAAATGAAACCTAACTATTATAGGAAATTATCTTATCAAGTTTCCAATTGATTGGACAATTGCCATATGCTTAAATAAATGATTTAATAACATATAATATGTGTAAAACCTTCCCTGAGTCAAAAGCAACGACTTTAAGAAATACAAATTAATACAGAAATCACTTCAGTATGTTAAACAACTTTACATTCATTTACAATTTTAAACAATTAACATCACAAAATGCTTTAGACTAGTCACTAGATAGAGTCTAGACTAGTATACTAGACTGTACATTTTTCCACTACACAAAGGATTGTTGTGTTTTTTTTGCTATTATATGGCACTTTAGTCATTTTACATCAAATAATCACAGTACGTTAAACTGTATATTTAGCGTCAAACATATGTTACGCTACAAAACTAACGTCCAAATACACTCATGCCGCACGACATGAAAGGTATGCCAACTAACTTGAAAAATTAAAACAAATATTTTCCCCGCAAATATTTTTTTCGGGAAATAAGTTTGGCACAAAAGAAGTGCAAAAGTTGGGAGCACCAAAGGTATGCAACAGTTGGGAGCACAAAGGACATTCAAAAGTGGAATAGGAAATTGTTACAACTGTAAAAGTGGGGGGCATAGATGTTCAAGCGTTATGGGTATAAAACATAACTGAGAGATGGCATTTTTTAATGTCTCCATCCTGGCAGGCACAGGAAGCAAGCAAACCTGGCAGGGTCATCCAGGTAAAAAGTAAAAATATTTGTGATTTAGAGACTTCAAATTTTAAGCTTAAGCTTTTCTTATATCTATAATACAAAGTAGAACGATGTCTGTCTGTTTGTTTGTCTGTTTGTAATTGTAGCGAAGGATCTCGCTAACCGCTGAACCGATCGGGTTCCCCTTTACAGGGTAGCTTCTCATAGGTTTATAACTTTTTTCTTTTTAAAACTAAAATTAACCTCCCCCCCCAAAAAAAAAAAATTCTCCCCCCCAAAAAAGCCGCTAGTGTCTACATAACATATTAAAATTTTATATAGATCCGCTGCCGTTTTTCCGCCGACCGCCGACCGCCGACTGCGGCGGCTGGCAGCTGCCAAGTACAGCTGCAGCCGCTGAAATTTATCTTTTGAGATTTCTAATATAAAATTTACATAAAGATATACATTTTCTGAAAAAAAAATTTTCTAGCTTCAAAAGTTGAGTGCCATTTAAAATTTTTGTGTAAAAAAGATCCTAAAGACAAAGGTTATTAAATAAAAGGGTGAAGGATGCGAAAATTGACTTTGACTCAGTTAGAGACTGAGTGCGGCAAAAGGCCCGACTGTTAAGGGTTAAGAAAATATAGAAAAGTAGGTTTGTTTATCTGAAACTATATAATTTTAAAAATCGTTTTAATGCATGTAAGAAATTACTTTAAAAATTAGGGAAATATAATATGATAAAATGTGGCGACTCTGAAAATAAAGGGGAATTTTTGATAGTTTTTGTTCCTTACAAAAAAATTGGGGTTACTTTATACTTTCCCTTTTACTCTACCCGGCATTTTTACATACTTCAATTCACAACTCACTCTTACACACACGCCGACCAACTTGCCTAAAACACTCCCACACACACGCCAACTAACTTGCCTAAAACACACACACACACACATGTTTAGCATACTAACTTGTCTTGGTTGTTTTAGATCTCAAACACTAAGCTGTAAATACAAGGTTTCCTTTTTAAAATCTACCTTAATATTTAAGGGCTTCGCTTTCATGGGTTTTGTCATCATTGTTTTATTAAAAGAGAAACTTATTCTTTTATTTTTACTTTTTATTTATCAATCATGAATTCTAAAGTCGTCGTACTTTAATAAAATATTTAACGCTGTAATTTTGTAAAAAAGCTTTCCTATAATTCTAATTCCTCCGTAACTTCTTTTCGTTTATTTAGACATGTTAGAATTGTCCTATCAATGTCAAACGTTGCATGATTATTTCTATAACAATTAGGTACGATTTAGAATCAGAGTACATTCTCTATTATTGTACCTGAAAGTCCAAAAGTCCATTTAAAATATGCTGATTTTTATCTTATTGACTACAACTTTTTGTATGATTTAATTAAAGTTAAATTGAAAACCCTTTCCTCCATATAATATATACCAGCTTCTAAATGTAGAAACTTATCCATAATGATTTGGGAAAGATTAATTTATCTCCCCCGAAACCCTGAAAGAAGAAGTAAAACTAATAAATATTTGATATAATTATATGCATCAGTAGCGTAGCAATAACAATATAAAAACATCGTCACGAATAAAATATATGTGATAAAAAAACTCGTGGTATGTATGTATGTAGCCTTGATTCTCTGAAGTTAGGATTCAGATGCACGAGGATATTGGAGGTGAGAATCCTTTGGCCAATTATAGATTGGTAACCTTCGCGCACAGCTGGGTGTATTCAATGTTACATTACAAGCTGACCCGAAATTCTCGTGGAAGCTGCTCAATTATTACATCACCCTGGCCTAGAGTTTTGGCAGGTGTTCCATATTAAGCCACCCTAATTAATGGCACTCTCATATGAATGAGGAGCATGGACGAGGGAAAGCACGATTACAGTTGCTTGATAGGTAGGATCCTAACTTCCTACAAATCTCCCTCCTTACAACCTAAGGGCATCTCAGGGAAGGTTGTATGGTTATATTCTGACAAATTGCAACAGCATTTGTCATCCAAGTGCAATATCTATGAGGGGACTTGAACTCGGATTTTCCCAACCACAGCGTAGTGCGCTAACCACTACTCTATAGGACACCCTCTAAATAAAAAACTCGTGGTCGTGGTTTAACACGTAGCCCATCTGCTCGTCGTCGGGGAGGTGATAGGTTCGAATCTCAGCATACTTAAAATCCTTAATAATTGTTCCTACTGCTGCTATATCAGGTGCACGACAATTATAGTTAGAGTAGAGGGAATTCTTCAGCTCATAACAGGGGCAATTCATTACCGCACTTTTAGGACTTCCAAAAAAAGGTCGTGAAATAAAAGAGTTGGTTGTCGGATGGCTGTTACTTACTTAACCTAATATTACCCTGGGATGTTGGACCTGACGTTAGAGTCTCATGGACAGCAGCCTCGCCCGTATGAGGTAATTATGAGGTATTTGTAAAAAGGGACAAATTATTTTAACATGTATTGAAATTAAATCCTGCTTCGTAAAAATGTAAAGCAATTTTAGTTTTTGAAAAATTAAGATAATCGATCATGGAAAGAAAACCAAGTAGCGGGTTTCGTTGTATTTTCATTTTCATAGGAGCTTGTCTCATATTTCTAACCATTGCATTGCGGGAGGATCTAACCCTGCGGGGCAATCTTCAACATTTATCTAACCGAACCTTATCTAAAATAACCTTACAAAAGCTACTGTGAAAATACGACGACACCCGCTACTTAGTTTTCTTTTCATGATCCAAAACAATTAATAAACAAGGAATAAATATAAAATTTGTGACGTACAGACCTTACCTAAATATGAAGTAGCTGCGCTACAAAAGCTACTGTGAAAATATGACGAAACCCGCTACTTCGTTTTCGTTTCATGATATAAAACAATGTATAAAAAGGAATAAATATAAAATTTGTGACGTACAGACCTCTCCTGAATTTTAGAGAAGCTGCGCTACTATCTTTATTGGCACCTATATTACTTATTATGCTAATGTCTTATTGTTCATCATAGTTCAACATGGACAGATATTATGAAAAAACAAGGGATCTGAAGGGATAAGACAATGGTTATATTAACATAAAACCTAGGGAGGGAGGGGACATTGGGCTCTTTATTGAACTAGTGCCCAAAAACTTTGGGGACTTTTATTGAATTTTAATTGGTTGTTTCATTAAGTTAAGTGTCCAAACGTATCAACAAATAATTGTAATCTATAGAAGGGATAATTATGTGCATCAATGGTGTAATACATAAATTTATTTGCCATTGTCTTATCCCTTAAGATACCTGCATAAAACCCCGGTAATGATAAACGCAAGGATCCAAATTGTATATAAATATTATTGGTTGAACTGTTTGGACACTACTAGTATGGAGCCAACCAATTAAAATTAATCAAAAGTACCCAAAGTTTTTAAGCAAATGAATGATATAATATGGTTTTAAGACTTTGGGTACGGGTTTTTTTACAGTCAAATGACCCATCCATGCATTTATTCCCTTTATACATTATTAGTTAATACATATTTGATTATCATTTGACAATCTATGATCAATAAATATTATATTATTCATAATGGTATAAATTTCTTTACCAATCTGGCTTCTAAATCGAGTAATATCCGCTGGTTTAGAACCGGTTCCAAGCCAAACTGAAAAATAATGTTTAGCATCGTATTACACATAATACTTCACGAATATTGAAATAAAAATCATAAAATTTACACCAGTTTTGTGTTCTGGGCTAACAAAACTGATAGTAATATAATATTTTTATATTTTAATATCCACGGAAAGCTACCTATAATACAATATATAGATAACTATTCTCATTATAAGCGAAGTAAGAAAAAAAATGCAAATTTGCTTATAAATTACAATTTAAAAGTTTACAATTAATTAGTAATTGATATAAACTTTCTACCAAATGGATGGATGAATGGAGTATGAGAAAAAAATCACACAACCTTAGTTTTAGGTTTTATGAATATTTGACAATTCTTTTATTTTCGAATAAAACAAAAGACATAATTGTTCCTATAGTACTAAAGCTGTAAAATACTGACGTACAACCCTTATTTGATGAAAAAATACCTTTTTGAAAGGAAATATTATTTGGGTTTTTCCTTATCTGACCCTTTGTGAGCGCCAATAAAAATATTAAAATTGATTTATGTTAGCCCACCGTTTTGCCATAAGTTTGAACTGTTTTTGGATAAAGGAATCACCCCTCTGCTCTTACTTCCATAGTGTTTTGCCCCTCTTCTGCCCTTCTTCAGTGCATGTTAAGAAAACTGAGGATATTTTTTTCTGTAAGTTTGAACATCTTGTCTTTAGTAAAGTTTACATGTTCTTGGGGTTAAGAAACCACCCCCCCCCCCCCTCCTCTCTTCTATTAATTCAATAGGTTTTTGTCCCACAAGTGCATGTTAAGAAAACTGAAAACACATTTTACGTAAGTTTGAACATTTTGTCTTTGGTAATAAGTTTACATGTTCTGGGGATAAGGTATAATACATCCCCCATTACGCTTTCAAAAAAGTACGTTTTGTCCCGCTTACTCCCCACGGTGCATGTTAAGAAAACTGAGGAAATTTATATCTTTCTGTTGGCACACTGTGTTGCATCCAAGTGCCAATGTAATCAAATATTGTTTGTGCACAAGCCAAACCAAATATCAGGGAGGGTGGGCACAATGCCGATTATATTCAGTGCCCCCCCCCCCCTCCTCCATTATGATTTAATTAATCTTTCATATGAATTAATGGGGAACATTAGTCTATAGTTTTCAATATTTAGGAGGGATAGAAATATCCTTTTAAATAAGTTTTTGTTTTGTTTTAGTTGCTTAAGATTTTGAACTGATTGAGATCTCCTTTTAAGGAAAGCTTCACATAGGTTCGGGATGGTATTTGGCTATTTAATTTTATTGTTCTTTAAAAACAGAGCCTTAAAATGCTACGGGCACAGCCGCTAGTATTCAAGACCTTTGAACAAGTTATGTACAAAAGATCAATAGCAAAAACATTAATGTTAAGGATATTTAGATACTAGGAAAAGCAACATACCCAAAAGTGTACCTTTTATATATAGGCTAAGTGGTAATTCTAGGATTTAAGAAAAATATTTAGTAAATAGACAAACATTTTAAGTAAGTTAGAGAATATGTATATGTATGGATATATAATACCCTCAACTTCCTGTCCCAATTGGCAGAGACCCTTTTCGTCTGCTAGCAAATTGTTTTTTGTTTTTTTGTAGAAACTCAGCTGTGTTTATATTTCTAACGCTTTTAACTGATTTAAAAGACCCAATACAAAATGGGATCAGGGTCCCTGTTCTGAGGGGAGAGTTAAAAACGAAGACCAATCTGTTCCACTTTTGAACAGATTTTCTCTCCCCTTCCCTTTTTCTTTTCCCTTTATATGACGTCATATAGGAATCGTCTTGCTCAAAAGTTGGACAGATTCGACTTCGTCGAGTTAAATATAGCTCACGCCACATAAAATTCTTTTAATATCTATACAGCATGACCCTCGAAAAAGTATTTTTAAGCATCTGCAGCCCATATTTCTCAATGAATTATCAAAAAATGTATATGTCCTTGTTCTCTGTAGATTTCCACATAAGTAGATATAAAAATATTTTTTTACATCAATTAACAGCTGAGATTTTTAGAGCCAAAGTTTTAAAAAAGTGGCTGAGGAAAAAGTAACTTTTCAAGAAAAATGTTTTTTGAAAGTGAAATGACGTGTTTTCCTCATAATTTCAATACTTTTTATAAAACTTATATAAAGATGTTTCCAAGAAATTTATTTCATGCTGAAAGCACTTTTTTCACTTGCTCTAAAAGGCATTTTTAGATTAGTGTAAATTGCAAAAACACCCTTACAGAAAGAAATCCTATAAAAAATAGTAGCAAATTGAAAGTTTACATAAACAGAAATCAAACACTTTTTATTTTATCAAAATAAGTTAAAAAACCAAAAGGTTACAGCTACAAACTTTTATTAAACATTTAACAATTTAAATGATTTTTATGTGTCTTAGATTAATTTGATGAGTGGGCGTGAATTTATTGGTAAAGGTGGCGCTAATCCTTCCGGTAATGAGCATAAAAATTGGGGAGGGGTTTATTTAAGGTCATATTAATAAGTGAGAGATATTATAAGATTTGAGGGAAAATGGTTATAAGAAAAATGTATTCAGTAAAATTTGAAAAGTAGTTTTTTATATGTAAAAGTAACGTTTTTTAATGCAGTGAAAAATGTATCAATTGTAAACTTGCTCTTCTTTCTTATTTGTTTTTTAACTGGTTGATAAAAAGTAATATACTAATAAAAAACTAAGAAATATTTAGCAATATCCAGTTTCTCAAGAACTTTTTCCAAACTTAGGCTTTAAAAATCTCGGCTGTTAATTGATGTAAAAAAAAAATATTTTGA
This sequence comes from Acartia tonsa, assembly GCF_053477335.1. Lineage (NCBI taxonomy): Eukaryota > Metazoa > Arthropoda > Copepoda > Calanoida > Acartiidae > Acartia > Acartia tonsa. The sequence goes on along the minus strand of NC_137271.1, from coordinate 18,164,571 downwards.
TATCCTTTGATGTAGAAAATTATAGAGAATAAGTACATATGAATCTTTTAATATTTCATTGAGAAATATAGGCTGCAGATGCTTAAAAATACTTTTTCGAGGGTCATGCTGTATATAGAAAGATAGATGATAAAAAAATACTGATATTGAGAAGATGAATAAAGTCCCTCCACAGATTATGACGTCATACGATAAAATGACCTATGAGAGGCCAGCATAAATTTTACCATTCATCAATTACAGTGTATACTGGTTTCTCATTAGCTATTCTATTGTATATCGTCATCTGTGGAGGGACTTCAATCATCTTCTGATATTAAGATGGATAGATTGGTTGGTAAAAAGTCAGATACTTTGCAAACTGATGTTTTTTAAAATAACTGGCAGGTATGGGTTTCTTGTAAAAGGTAACTAAATATGGCTGCACCTACTAAATCTTTAGATTTATGGATTTATTATTACTTTGATCTAAAATGAACTCTGTAGCTGGCTAAAATAACGATATCTCCTATCTCCCTCCTTTACCCCATCCACCTTCCCTCCTACTGGATAAACGACTTGACCAATAATTGCGAGTGGATATTGCATGCTAAATTGACGACAATTTTTCTCCTGTCATAATATCCACGTATATTTTACATTCATTCATAGATTTTTGAATCAATAAAAAAAATCTTCTAGCTACAACTCAACTCTTTTGACCCTTGCCAAATTGAGAGTACTTAAAATAGAATGTTTTAAAGAAAAAGATTTTAACTTTTTTTCATCTTGCAATAAAATCTTTAAAAAGGAAAAAAACAAGTAATGTGTGCGTAATAGTGTATGTGAAGCTCTTTATAGTGTCTTTAAAAATACATCATAGAATACAATACAAAAGAACATTGATAATCCAATTCAAGACTAAATTGCCAGTATATCGTCATTTTCTATAGGCACTTCAAAAAACTTCGTTTATGTGTGTTTGTATTTGATACTAATGTATAACACGGCTTAATAGAGGATCAATATTTATATTGCTACACTACTTCTACTTATAATTTTTCTTGTATATTCAAACAAATACAAAAAGTGATTTCTTTAGATATTACTGCGCCTCTAATGGATATAATTGTTTTTAAAAGTTACAAAAGGCAAAAATGTATACGGCTCATTGGATGATAACAATTACTTTTGGATGAACTGAAATTTAATTGCCGAATGTGTACTTTCCTCATTTTATCTCAATATTTGCTACTAGCTAAAAAACTTCAAACTTACAAAAAAAATCAAAATTTGAATGTATAAATAATTTTAATTTTTCAATTTTATATTTTTTTTGGAAGTTTGAAGCTTTTTTAGCTATTAGTAAATATTGAGATAGGATGAGGAAACAACAAGGAAACTGTGTACACATTCGGAAATTAAATTTCAGTTCATCTACTTTTGTGAATACAGGGATGGGACAATGGAAAGTATTCCCTTCTCAGATTGTGCCTTTGGATGATCATCTCTGGTATACTATATCATCAGGGAGGGAAGGGACATTGGGCTGTTTGTTACTCTAGTCCCTAAAGTCTTATTATAACGTTTTCTTATTCGTTGGCTTAACAACCTTGGGGACTTTTATTGAACTTAGATTGTTTGGTTCATTTAGTTTAGTGTCCAAATGTTTTAACTACTAATTATAATCTACAGAAGGGGACCATTGAAAGGGTTGGGTACCTTTCTCCAAAAATCTGTCTGAAAATATTGAACGGTGAAGAAGAACCATATCAGTTAAGTGGCTGACGCAACCTTACATTACGGGACAAACACACATCCAGTAACTTTAATATAAATATAAAGGAAAGCTACTATATCTGAATAAACTGATAAAAAACTTAAGAATGTTAAAAGTTCTTTTATTTAAAACAAGTATTACAACATTCAAATAGGAAAGCTGAAACATTACAATGATATTTAGTCAATGACATAAAGTTGCTTCAATTGTAATTCTGTTGCCCATTAATAATATTAATTCATGTCATAATTTATTAATTTCATTTTAATCATTATTAGATTATATACTTTAATTCTATCTTAATTTTCCGAGAAAAATTTTGCAAGTCTCAGGCGATTTCCAAACATGTAAAATCTTTGCATTATCAGATAGTTTTTTTTGTCTGTAGCGAAGGATCTCGCTAACCGCTGCACCGATATGGTTCTTCTTTGCGGTGATGCTTCTTATAGCTCCCGGTATTTTTCGGGGCTATTTTATTTTTATAAAAAGTCTGAGTATGGTTTTATGTTATTTTTTGTCTTCCATCCCTTCGTATATAGAGCTCCTAGATGTTAGAGGCTTATCCGCTAGTCCTAAAATATAAAGTAGTATGTTTTTTTTGGTCAGTAATATCTAAAAAAATAGGGTATTACTGGTCCGAATAGGTTGTACATTTCAGGAAAGCCTCACGAATGCCTTGGGCTGGTTTAAAGCTATTTGTCCTTACATACTCTTCTTATAGTTTATATAGAATTTATCTTACTCCCCAAAAAAGAAGAAAAAAGGAAGGTAAAAAATTGACGTGCATACCAAACTTTAAGAATAACTTTGCTCTGAAAAAACTTTGCAGTTAAGATATCTAAATATACATAGTTTCATATCACGTCAAAGATTTAGATGAGACGATATTTCCATTTATTATAATTAGCTTATTACTCATATATTAAAGTAAAACATTTGGAGGGTGGGGGTTAACCCATAGACCCTGTGCCTACTTCCAATTGGGTCTTTAAATATCAGCCAATAGCGTTTTACATATTAACACAGTTAAGGTGCCACAAAGCAATTTGCTTGCAAACAAAAAAGGTCCCCAACACTGAATAAAGGTAGTTGTACTTCGACATTTTGAGATTATTTTAAAATTTTATTGTTATGTGGAAAAAAGATTTAGTCAGATGTATAGATATATATAATCCAGATAACTACCTGGATCCAGTATTGGAGAGACATTTTTCGTCTGCTAGCTAATTGCTTTCAGATGTGTTTATAATTCCGTCGCTATTGGCTGATATTCAAAAACCCAATTGAAAGTCGGCACAAGATCCATGAGGTGGGGGCATCCAGTTATTTAACCTTTCCCCACTCTATTGTTTTACTTTATTTAATTTACTCTTTGATTCTATTTTGTCAATATGGATTTTTAAAATTGTTTTACAAAAACGAATATTTTTACTGCGTCTCAACAATATGTGATGTAAATTGCTTAGAGTGTTATTACAAAATGCAGAGAGATATATGCAAATTAGAAACAAAGAATCTAATCAATTGTATTTATCGACTGATTTTCTCATTAATAATGAACGAAACTTTAACGCTGTGGGCCTTCCTCTTGCCTTATTCAAACATAACCTGAAAGTTTTATTTGAAGAAATGAATATAGGGAGAGGGGCCCCCATTACTTTTGTTTACATGCTTACAAAGCTACAAAGTTATATAATTTTGACAATCGAACAAAATGCACGCAACGGTAATGCCATATCTCTATACTAGCGGCTTCGCCCCTAGCCTCTAGGGGCTTTGCACCAAGAGGTTTAATCAAACCAAATTTTCGTTTTTTAGATTTTAAAGAAAAATTTAAAAAAAAATTTGGGGGGTGTACTCGACCACACTATTTTTATTTTAGTTTTAAAAATATTTTTTTTGGGGGGGGGTATTTTTCATTTTTTTGGGGGTTGGGGGTGTCCCACCCCACATGAAAATAGTTATAAACCTTCCCGGGACCTATTAGAAGCTACCCTGTAAAGGAGAACCCGATCGGTTCAGCGGTAAGCGAGATCCTTCGCTACAAACAAAGAGACAGACAGACATCGTTCTACTTTGTATTACAGATACCCTTATTAAACCCTAACTGCGCTACTAAGTCGTAAGTTTTTGTCCGCAACTTAAGGGAAGCTTCATTTAGGTTCCAGAGTGGTTTTAGGCTATTTTTTTTGAAATCTTCAAATACAGAGTCCCTAGATGCTTAGGGCACAGCCAATAGTAGTTATGTATGGTAGAAAGAAATACATACATTTTTATTACATGTATTTTGAAAAATTTAATAATGGAGTTTTAATTTTAATATACTTGTCTTTCCTTTTGAAGAGATACTCTGAATTTTTAATTTTTTTTAATAGAGATAATTAAGAGATATACCCTCTAAATCAGCCAATAGGAGAACAGTGGAGATACATTCCAGACATGCCATTGGTTGAAATTGTGTAAAAATATTGATAAGAAAGGGCATATTTTTTTCATTTAGTTTGCATAATGAGTCAGCTATAAGTAATCGCATTTCTTAAGATAAAGCTTTTCTTAAGTAAATTATACTGTGTAAAAATTTATTTACTAGTATAGCGTGAAGTACACGACAAAACCTATAATAAGTTAGCTAAGAAATAGTTGAATTCCTTAGCATAAAGTTAGCTTTCTAGAAATCACATCCTCTAAAAATTTCGTCGCTTGTAAAATTTGAATGCAAAAAATAAACAAAGGTGTTTGTCTGCTATGGAATCCCTTTTTAAGTCTATTTTTTGGGCAGATTGACGATCTAGGTATATCATGTCTATTTTCATTTTTTTCGTTATATTATGAACAACTAATCCAATAAATATAGAATGTCTATATCTTTAAACGCTTAATTGGACTAATAGGAAACCAGTGTAGAAACAATCCTATCAGGTTATTGGTTAAAATAAATAATAATTTGTGTAAGAGCAGTAAGTTTTGTAATAAATTGTTTTACTAAGTAATCTGTATACAATATAATGCCTTTCTATTGGGTCATTGAAATTAACCAATGGTGTCGCTTAAATTAACAGAGCCAAGTAGCAGAAAATAATTTAGAAGCAGACGAAAGAGGTCTTTGAAGAAGGAAGGGAGGTAGTTGTCTGTATATACATCTATACTATATATCTGTTGAATCTACAACTTTATCTTACCCATATATCATTTGCAGTTAAAAATGCAAGTGTATGAGTGTCCTTTAAGTATGTTATGAGTGGAATTTAAGCGTGCATTTCAAATATTTAGATTAGTCTTATAGAACAGATACTCTACAAATTCCCTGACTTTGGAAATTCAATAATTCAAATGTTTTTATTAAGTCAAGCTGTTAATTTTTCAATGTTTCACTTTCTATTATACCTATACTATAAAGTAAATTAATAGAGAGGGCATGAACTATATAAATTTGACCAATGGGTGGGGACTCTGTAACGATTTTGTATTGTGTATTTGAAATCAACCAATAGCGTCGGAAAAATAAACACAACTGAGTCCCTACAAAAGAACAGAAAGCAATTTACTCGCAGACGAAAAGGATCTCCACCACTTAGGCTAGGTAGTTGTCTTGATTTTAAATCTATACCTTTACATTTATTGCCTAGGCTATGACAATTCTTTAAAAAAAGAACCGCAATTTTGTGTGTGTCATAGAATAAGGAGGAATAGAAATGAAAACCTCAAATATTTTAGGGAATATTGAAGAAAAGTTGCGCTTGCGCAATAAAAACATAATATGAAACTTGAATAGTACACATGTCAAGTTGGGACAAAACTGAAATAATCTTTTTAATGAAAATATATTAAAAAATATTAGATTTTTCCTCTAACTTTATGTCTCTACTGCATAGAAATTAAATTTATGTTTATCTAATATTGTTTACATTTCACCACTGTCAATCCCAGTCAAACAAGCGTCATCTCTCCAAAAAAATTAAATGACAATTTCAAATTCATAGAAATGATAGGAATCTTTTTTTCATTAAAAATGAAAAATAAATGACCAGCATTTTTTTTTTCATTTTTGTAATTTTCCCCCAAATGCCAGAAAGATGAAAAGAATGTTTTTTTCATTGAAAATGAAAAGTGAATGACCAGCATTTATTTTTCATTTTTGTAATTTTCCGAAAAATGACCTGGCATTAAATTTTCATGTTTGACTTTTTCCAAATTATGCCAAGAATCTTCATATCATTAAGAGATGAAAAATAAATGCTGGTCATTTACTTTTCATTTTTTTTCATGAAAAAAACATTCCTGTCATCTTTTTTTCATCTAAATGACTTTCATTTAATTTTCATGATATCCTTTTTTTCTATATTACATTGTTAGAAAAAATCCCGCTAGAGGTCTCAAATTTAAATTTTAAAAGTGGCAAAAGTTAAGTAAAAATAAATTTAATTAAAATTGAGTTATTATTATGTTATTAGAAAATATAACGGAAATATTTTTTAACATGAAAGGAATTTTTAACATTCATTTAAAATAAAGAAATCTTATTTGAATTACAATTTCAATTATTCATATAAACGACTACATTCAGTGTCAACTACAACACATTATTCATTTTAGTAATATCTTTGGCCATCATACCTAGGTACATGTGGCAAGTCCTTGGATGCTGCTCTACATTATATATTATTTCCGTTAAAAGATGACCTGGCATGTAAATTTCATTTCTCTACAAACATGACTGTCATTTAAAAGTCAGGTCTCCACAAAAATGATTGTCATTTAAAATTCATTTCTATAATCATCAAAATCGGTGCCATTTTAGAAGGGAGTTGATTCTGAAATATCCCTGATTTTCATTTTTCTGGCATGATGATTTTAAATGAATAGATGTAAGCAAAAAAGATGAAAATTAAATGAATTTTAATGAAAATGTTAGCTGGGATGTACTTTATGACGCAACTTGAATTTAATAAAATAATTTATGATAATAATTGAAATTAAAATACTTAAAAATATATAATTGGATATAAACATCTTTTACTCTCAGACCTTGAAAGAATTAAAAATCAGCTGCTAAGGATTTTTTGTAAACAAATTCATGCGCAACCCTAATACAAATGCCATGATCATTATTTCTTAACCAAATATTTTTAAAGTCATTTTTTTATTAAATTCATGTTGAAATGAATTTTTGTTTAAAGTTTTGCTCATACTATAAGGTTTTAATCCATTGTGAATAGGACAAATATGGCTGAACGATTGGCTGTATGGCTTTTAGTATACTATTAAAAAAGGCATTTATTTTTCATATCATTTCTCGATAATATCTGAAATCATGTGATTTTACTACAAGCCTTGTAGCCATTTTGGGCTTTCAAAAGTTCCAATTTTATTTCAGGCTAGCCAGGCAGAATCTGCTACCTGGATTCTATTCTATACTTTATCTTCTTTGGTGTGTGTATAAATAACATAACATGAATATCAATCTATAATACAAAGTAGAATGATGTCTGTCTGTCCGTCAGTCAGTCCGTCTGTCAGTCCGTCTGTCAGTCCGTCTGTCAGTCCGTCTATCAGTCCGTCTGTCAGTCCGTCTGTCAGTCCGTCTGTCCGTCTGTCCCTTAAGATCTCGGTAACCACTGAACCGATCGGATTCTACTCTTTAGGGTATATACCCATTGGTCCTGTTGTGGTTTTAAGCTATTTTCTTGGGGGGTGTGACCCCCCCCCCTAAAAAAATCCCCCCCTTCCAAAAAAAAAATTGTTTTCTGGGAAAATTATTTCTAAATAAATGGCAGCACTGTACCATACCTGGATACACCATAGGGTATACCTGGATATTTATACTGACAGGGGGAAAAATTGTCGTCAACTTATTTATTGGCCAGTTTGTTGATCCAGAAGAAGGGGAGGTGATTGGGTGGATGGAGGCTATCAGAGTACATCAAAACCTGGTGCAACATCCAATTATTAATATATATTACAGAGATCTAAAGTGATAAGACTATTGCTGATAAATTGATGTACATCTCCAATGATGATACACAAAATTATCCCTTCTGTAGATAAAATTAGTCGTTAACACGTTTGAACACTCAACTTAATTATCCAACCAATTAAAATTCGCTCAAATCCCCAAAGTTGTTAAGCCAACGAATAAGAAAAGGTTATTATAAAACTTCGGACTCTTGTAATATACAGCCCATTGCCCCCTCTATATCTAGCTAAATAACCTATTTATATAGTGTAAATGATTTTAAATAGCGAGGTTATCAGTGTAATTGTTCTGAATTCATTAGTCAACTTTACTTAGCTAATATGCACTCTTAATTATATCTTACACACCAGAAAACAGGAAAAAGGGAAAAAGAAATGGTCCAAAAAATTTTTTTTTGGGGTCCATTAAAATTTTTCTTAATTATATCTTACACACAATATAACAGAAGAAAGGAAAAAAAATCTGTTTTTTTGGCCCCTTTAAGATTTTTATATGTTTTCACTGGAGCAATTTTGTAGTGGATGGGGGGGGGGGGGTGTCAATTGCATTAAACTATCTCAAAGCTTAAATCTAAAATTGAAATAGCATGAAACCATCCCGAGACCTATATGAAGATTCCCTAAAAATGAGAATATAATCAGTTAAGCAGTTAGTAATTATTGAAATCTTAAGCTTCTGATTAAAAAAAACTTAGGAAAATGTAAGTAGCGGAACAAAGTGTCACAAAAATCAGCCATTAGACGTAATAAAAATGAATGAGACGAGAGAAGACATGGGAAAGAAAACCACTAAAAAAGAGATGGTTAATTCCTCATTTTTATTATGTCTTATGGCTGATTTTTGAGACACTTTGTCCCGATACATAACGTATGGATGTGGCCTAATCATAGCGTAGCTACGCTACTACACAAATAATTCATATAATTTTCCCTTTATCTGTGCATAGTTAGCTTACACAGTACGGAGGTTAAGAATTTAGAGGTCATTTTGCCTAATTAACAAAATATAATGCTTATTTAAACAACAATGAAAAGATATTATAATTTATAATAACAATTCAGCTTTCTATATCTAAGGTTGATCGTATCGTATTATAGACAGCTTGACGCAGATATCAAAATGAAAGTAAAATGCACAATTGTCAATTTTAAAAAAATGTACAATTTTTATATTTTCATAATGTGATTTTCTTAAAAACAGATTATTCCTTAAGTCCTAGTAAGTAAATCTAATGATTGAATTTCTCTTTAAACCTTTTTCATCAATTCAACTGAGTTTACTAACAAAACAACAAATTGTTTACTGTAAGAAGGACTGAATAGTAAAAACTAAAAATCAATCCCTATATAAAAGTAAAATGATGTCTGTTTGTGTGTTTTATATGTGAAGCTTAACAGTGAAGCTTCCTTTTCATGTATTTTTTGGTCGGATGGTTTTAGGCTATTTTCCGCCCCCCTCCTCCTTTTCCCTTGGTGGTCGAATTCAACCCTCACAACCTCAAGTGCCCCTAGAGACCTCTAAAGGAGTCACCGCTAATAACAAATAACTAGACAGGATGTGATTGTGTGCCTCTACAAAAGATCTCACTAACCGATGGAATAAGATTTTCTGGTCAAACCGCCATGCCTTGTGACTTATAGTTTATTTATTTATTTATTACCAGCGGCTGCGCCCTAACATTTAGGACCTTTCTAGTTGAATGGGTAAGTAAGGGAAAAAATAGCCTAAACTATCTATAGTCTTAAATCTAAAATAAAATAGCCTAAAACCACACCGAGCTTTATGAGCTATACAAATAAAGAAAACTCAATTAGTTCAAGTAATTGTTGAAATCTTAAGGTGTAGACAAAAAACCTTACTACTTTATATAAAAGAAGAAAGAAAATTTACCTGATTGTAAAAACTCCATCTTGGATCAAATATGAACCCCCCCCCCCCTTTAAACATATCATCCCAACAATATTTTGCCCCTGAGTCCTTTAATCTTTTACATCAAATGTTTACTAATCATAAAATTCCGCCAAAATGCAATCCTTATAATTTAAAGTAACATGATATTTGTCTGTTTTAACCGAAGGATCTCGCTAACCGCTTAACCGATATAACCGATATGGTTCTTCTATATAGCAAAGCTTCTTATAGGTTCTGAGATGGTTTTGAGCTATTTTATTTTTATAGATAATTCTGGGTATGGTTTTAGGCTATTTTTCTGCCCTTCCATATCCCTTCGAATATGAAGCATTAGATGCTAGGGGGGCAACCGCTAGGACAGAGACCGAAATATAGTGCTTTCCCTTAATGTGCCTATCGGGCAAATTAATTGAAAAGGGGGGAAGATTATTATTTATTTTTATTGCCCAATATACCATAATCTTACCTAAAGCAAGAATCAAACCAACGACGAAAAGAAACCCCACGCATAATTTTCAATTAATTTCCAAAAAGAGATGAGAGGGGAGGGATTGGGCCATCCGATTACAAATCTACACCACTTAAATATAGCCTAAAACATGACCTGGACTCAAATATTTACCATCGGAGATATTTGTGGACCGATCGGTTAAGCCGTTTTTAAGATTTTACTATACAAACACATCGATATTGAAATCTTAAAATACATCAAATTTACAAGGGAATTTGAATGTGAGTTTTTGTAACATAATTTCCAGGGAAGGGATCGGACATTGGACTGGAAATTATTTTGGTACCCAAATTTTGATAAACTCGTTCTCTAATTCTTTGAAAACTATTAAACGTTGATTGGTCGCTACAAACTTTTCACTTTTGATTTTGATCTTTAAGAGAAGTTACTTTGTTTATCATAATTGGGGATGTACTGTACATCAATATATAGTCCATTGTCTTATCCCTTAAGATCTCTGAAAATTTGTGAATGATAAGATTGAAAGTCTGAAATGAGGCATAACCAGTGGAATATATCTTTCATTTGATGGATTTAATAACAGGTCCTAAGAACATAATTATCACACTACCGTAACAGCTTTGTATACCCTATTGCAGTGCTGTAATTATAGTATTTTATACCGTTGTTGAATCTGCTTTTAAGAGAAGCAAATACATTTCCTGTGCATACATATTATGGTACCCACGAAATTGTTTGTGTTGGAAAACAAAAAGACACCCTAAATTAAGAAAACGAAGGTAGGGGACATTAGACTGTAAATTACACAGTTTTACAAAGTTTTATAACCACGTATTTGTTGGCCAAAACAATTTGGGAACTTTAATGTATTTCGATTGGTTGATTTCAACCTGTATTATTCAAACTTTTATACAAATAATTTTAATCTAAAGAAGGGATAATTATGATTGTCATCCTTTAGTCCACATTGCTACATTGTCCACTGACTGCTTCTTATAGTTATTAAGAGTTATTATATCTTTTAAACATATTAATAAATGTAGGGACCTTTTTATTTACATTAAAACAGCTCTATAGTTTAGGTCCCTGTTTAAAATTCCGACGTTATCCTATCTGTGAGTACACAACCATATTTCCAATCATTCAAAAACATTTCAAATTGGTATAAAGTATATTCAATTCAACTTAGTATGTTTATCCTAATCAAATCTTTTAGGTATAAATTTTATTTAAAAAACAAAAAAAGATCCAATATATGGTTATTTGATTAATTTTATTTCTTGATTAACATTGTCCATAAGCTGAATTTTACATGTCCGTCGGTAGGGGTTCGAACACGACATGATATAACCCCTTATAACAAAACTCAAACCATTTGCATCTTAGGAGATATATGTAGTGAATCATTGTATAAAAGTAACAGGATACCTGTACGTCTGTTTGAACCAAATGATCTTGCTAACCGCTGGACCGATTTGGTTCTCCTTTACAATATACCTCATAGGTCCTAGTTAGATTTATGACTATTTTGAGGCAGGATCCAATTACCCTCCTCCCAAGAGAAATCGTCCCTAAAAAATTTTTCCCCAAAGATTATTTTCTTTTTTTCCTTCTCAAAACTAAGAATTGAATGAGGGGGGGGGGTGGAGGCAGACTACCCCCCTTCCACTAAGAGCGTAGTGCCGCCTGTACTTAGTATTTAGATGATTGTTGGTCAATAGAATTACGGGAAATTCACTTTTTCTATAAGAATTATCGACTGACAGATGGACGAACAGAAAAAGTTAAAGAGTAGCGTTTCTACTAAATAGAAGAAATAGAAATCAATTTGATAATTGGGGAGATAAGAAAATGTGGAAAAATCCTTCATGTAGCTAGTACAGCAATTAAAAGCCCAAAACCCAAAAAATGTTAGGCACGGAGCTACCGAGGGAAATAGCTTCCCGCTAAGGAGAAGCATAAAGAAATTGTGTTGATATACGTATGAAACTAATATTTAATCGATAAATCTAAAATTTTGTCATTTCAGCTGATTTTTAAGTGATTTTGGGGGGCTACGCTTCGTAGTAAAGATGACTTCTTTATCTGCCACCCAAATATTACTTTAGATTTATTTCGCTTGTTGGCTATACCTTATTATGGATTATTTATGTGATATCTTGCGAGTGTACATTTTTTTTATTCTTCGGGTATAGTCCATTTCTTTGCAATGCCTCTTAAGGGGCGTTTTGTCGTATTTTCACAGTAGCTTTTCCCCCATTTCCATTCCCTGTGGGGGGCTCTAATCCTGCGGGGCAATCACCTATCCTAATATCCTATTTTATAAAGTAGTAAGCGTTTTTTGTCTGTCCCGAAGGATCTCGCTAACCGCTGAACTGATATTGTTCTCCTTTACAGTGAAGCTTCTCATAGTTCCTGGGAAGGTTTTAAACTATTTTTGGGGAGGGTGGTGTCTTCACTCTCCTCCCCTACCAAATTTTTTTTTCTTTTTAAATCAAAATTTTTTACCCCTTCCTAACTTAAGTGCCCCTAGAGGCTTCTAGGGGGCGTAGCCGCTAGTAAAATTATAAAAAGCTACCGTGAAAATACCACGAAACGCCCCTTAAGAGGCGTTGTCACGAAAGGGGACTATTCCCCATCCTTCTATTAAAAAGAAATAAACTAGAAAGGAGGTGTTAATCGCTATCAATATCAAGATTTTACACCAAAAATATCTGTATTTATTTTCTTATGCAGAATTTAGAACAAAAAAGTTCACAAAGTTATTTAAGAAATTGAGAATTTTACTTGAAGTTTATCTAGCAATTGTTTAGATCTAAACATGCTAAGAATGTTATAAAAACAAGGACGACAACATCCATAAAAAGCAAGGCTCTGAAACGGTAGGACAAACGAACATTAACACTTGTAAAGTGTCAGAACTGAATAAGCAGAATATAAATGTATATTTTTGTAAGTCTGAACTGCCAACATAAACAAATTTTCATGTTTTAAAAATCCACGAATAACTAACTCAAATAGTTGCCGTTCAATATTCAAACAAAAAGGACCTAAAAACAAAGACAAAAATACACTTAAAGTCAAAAAGTAAGCCACCATTTGCATATTTGTTTGCAAAAGATTAATATTTTACTCTAGACTATTCAATATGAATGAAAGTGGAGTAAAGAGCTTTATACTTTGTAAACTAGAGTGGGTTATTAGGAAATATCCCATACAGAATGCAGAACCTATTACTTATAGAGTAGATGTGCAGCCTAAAAAAAAGGGGGAATCAAGAATTTTTATTCGCATTAAGTGTAGAAATATGCACAGAAAATATTTAGATTTTAGTGTCAATGTGAGTTAATCCGTTTTAGGCATTTCATTTCAGAAAAAAATTCTAATTAAAATGCGATTTCTTTATATGAACAACTAGACTTTGTCTCTAATTATTACTTATTCTAACAAGCATCAGACAGAAAAACTTGGATCAACTGCAGTTCACGGTAAAATATTCCTGGAAACGAATATTTACAAAAATCTATGAATTTTAAAGGCTACTAGCTGCCAAACGGCTGAACGTACAGATCATAATCGCACACCATTTTAAGTGCCATAAGACGGCCTACAAATAATCTGGAAAAGTCAAGATCCAATGATGCACGAGGAAAGCTTCACTGAAGAAAAAACGCATAAAATAGGTCTTTTTCGCATAATTCTCTGCACTGCGATATAATTATGCATTATTGATTTATGGCGATTCCAAATTATTTGTAGGCCTTCTTATGCCGCTTAAAACAGTGTGCGGGCATAATCTGTACGTTCAGCCGTTTGGCAGCTAGCAGCCTTATAAATTCATAGACTTTTGAAAATGTTCATTATCAGGAATATTTTACAATGAACTGCAGTTGATCCAAAAACTTACTACTTTATATAAAAGGATAAATGTATACCTAAGTATTGATGTATAATTCAGACAACTATCTGCCCCAAGTAGTGAAGACTCTTTTCGTCTGCTCGCAAATTGCTTTCTGTTCTTTTGTAGGGACTTGGCAGTGTTTATAAATATATTTATTTTCCACTACGTTAGGAAAATAAACAACTAAAATAATACATTCATAAAAAAAGATTTACTTAAATGTTAAACAAAAAAGAACTAAAATTATAATTAAACAGAATTTATCATTTCGAAGTTTATTTGAGCTTAAAAGTAAAACAGAATATATTAGGCAGTAATAGTTATTTATCGCATCGTATTATAGACAACTTTTCGCAGATAGTAAAACGAAAAATTAAAAGATTAATTCTGGTTTAGTGGCCCGTTCTAACAAAAATTGAATAAATATTAAATATTATGATTTTTATTTTAATATTCGTGGAAAATTGTCTTTACTACGATGCTATACATGATTTTTCAGTTTGGATGAAAACCGGTTCCAGGGGATATCAAAAGGTTTCAACAGGTAACCTTCCAAAACAATAAATGTTAAATATTTTTTGTACAAATTGAAATAATTTTATTAAAATGAAATAGTTTCTTGGGTCAAAGGAAATTTAAGAAAAATTGAAAGAATGTTTTTAGGATTAATGTTATTTGAATTTAAGAATTTCAAACTTGTTTCCCGTATTTTTAGTAGCGAAGCTACTCTATAATTCACTTTGTCCGTCCGTCCGTCAGTCCGTCCGTCCGTCAGTCCGTAACGGTATGGGGGAAATGGGATTTACTCAGCTCCTATAAAAGATAGAATGCTGAAATTTGACAACATTCCCATCAATAAGGAGCACAATTAAGTATAAAACATCAATGGCAGTAGGACCGCTTTTTAGCAGGTTTTAGGCTATTTTTGTATTTTTCACATTTTTCTCCATATCTTCTGTGTTTATGGTGCGATTTTCAAAATTTTTTCAGTTATAGATATCTAAAATAAATTTTCAGTCCTTTAAAGAAAACAACTATGACGGTCAGACTGCCTTTTTAGCAGGTTTTAGGCTATTTTTGTATTTTTCACATTTTTCTCCATATCTTTGGTGTTTATGGTCTGATTTCCAAAATTTTTTCAGTTATAGATATCAAAATTAAATTTCCTGTCCTTTTAAGAAAACAACTATGACGGTCAGACTGTCTTTCAGCAGGTTTTAGGCTATTTTTTTTATTTTTCACATTTTTCTCCATATCTTTGGTGTTTATGGTACGATTTCCAAAATTTTTTCAGTTGCACATATCAAAATTAAATTTCCTGTTGTTTAAAGAAAACAACCATGACGGCCAGGCTTCCTTTTTTGCAGGTTTTTGGCTATTTTTAAATTTTTCCATATCTTTGATGTATATAGTCCAATTTTCCAAATTTTTTTAAGTTAAGGATTTAAAAATTAAATTTCCTGTCGTTTTAAGAAAACAAGCATGGCGGTCAGACTGCTTTTTAGCAGGTTTTTGCTATTATTTGTCAAATAAACAAGGATGACAACATATAAAATAGCGAAGCTTCAAGAAATCAGATAGTACAAAAATCATGGACATTTAAAAGGTATTTAACAAGGTTGTAGGCTAGGCAGCGATAACATGCTTTTGATCACAAAAGTTATACAATAATTTACTCCTAAGTGCTATGTTAAGCACAGGAATCCCCTTCCCCCTTATTTTTATGAGTAGTTTTTCTTTGTTTGTTTATTATTATAGGTAATCTTATATCAGGTTATATTTTGTACTGGGTATATAGACCCCGCAAGGTTAGTGCCCCAGTAGGGGTTAGGCTTTTTAAAAATATTTTGTTGTAAAATTTTATATTTTTCCAACCTGCTTTTGATTTAAAATATCTCGCTTTTATTGGTGCGCTACTCATGTAGATAATGGACCATGTTATATAAAGGTACAATGGTACAGGGAGGAAGGGGACATTGAGCTATTTATTACTATTATTATTATTCTATAATTTATTGGGTTTTCTATAAAATAAACATAAAAAAATTGATAAAATACGCATATGATATATTAAAACATGATAAGATAAAGTAAAATAAAAAAACGGTGGGATATAGATCTACTGGTTAATGAGTTTGATGGCTGTATCGATTCCATTTTCCATGTTGATGTTGTCATCCTCTGCATCGTCGTTAGTGTTGATGATGGTGTCGCTATTGAAGATATTCTTCTTTGATAGCAGGGAAGAGAGTTGTACCTGTAGACTCTTCTTATATCTGGAAGTTGGTTTGTTTAGTTTTGTTAGCAGACCAAACACGAAATTAGACAATGTTTCAGTGGCGCTATCCTGTAGATGGACGCCATCAGTGAGGTTGACGCCAGCAAAGTTATCACCAAACACAGCAGGATATTCAATGTAGTGTACATGTTCATGGCTGAGACCAGGTGACAAGGCGATGTATTTGGAGACAGCTAGTGTGTAGTTGATCATGTTAACAGGGCTGCCTGTGACGTCAACAATAGCATGATCACGGTTGTCACAGCATGTCTCTATGTGTCGGGGAAAGGGACCAATCATGACTATTTTCCCTGTGAAGGTACTTGTTAGTTTTACCAGTACTTGTGACAGATGTACAACATGAAGGGCAGCTTGTTCGTCATTCAGGAGTTGGGGGTGAAGAAGGTGGTACTGTCCATTAACTAATTGGTGCTGCTCGTTGACAAGCATACTGTTGCCAGTTGCATGGAGGATTATAATGTCGTCTTTGTTACACTCCTTTAAAGCAGACAAGTCAAGTTTCTTGAACGACTCAAAAAAATCACCTCCTTTGGACCAGTTGACCGTCTCAACTCCGGATTCAGCGCAAATACAACGAAGGCAGCTTTCAATATTTCTCAGGATGGAGTTGCCTAGCAGAAATATTTTTCTGCCAAGATACCGAGCGTTAAATAAGGATTTGTGAACAAGTTCTGCAGTTGGTAGAACGATACGTCCAAAGGTGTTGGTGACGTCATTCTCCTTGAGTGTGGATATAACGCATTCCACAAACTGTGCAGCAATGTGTTTTGGCGGTCCCAGCAGCCAGTTGCCTCTGAATCCTGTCACGAATTCCATACTACACTCACACAGAGAACCCGCCTCTTTTACCATAATTGGCGGTGCGGGTATAGCCGCTACACCCGCACCAAAGTTCTGAGAGGCAGATAGAAAGGCTTTCCATAGGCAGAATTTGAAATTGCCTGAACCAGACTTGTCGCCTACATCTGCTGCTTGTATGTTAACAAAAAGTTGTGTGAACGAGATTAAGCTAGATGTGCTATAGCCCATAGGGAAAGGGACCATCACTGGCAACACAGTCAAGTTCAGGCATCTTTGTGCCCAGGAAGAAAAAATTAAGTATTCAGACCAGTATACGCTGTGGCCGACGCGAGCGAGGTGTGACAGGAGGCATACTATGGCAAAACTGCCTTGTTTAAGTTTGAAACCGCGGCTACGCTGATAATCAAGGAGAAATTGCAGTTGTTCAAAGCTGCCGGACTCAACTCTGAGGGTGGGGAGGCAGCTGCCCCGACTACCTAGAACCGAGGGTAGGTGTTTATCTGCTAAGATAAGCAGTCTAGGGGCGTCGTTTATTGGGTGACCTTCGCTTGAACTAAAGCAGGTGTTGCAGCAGCTGCCAAAAAACGTGGAGGTAACTGCAGTATTTGTAGGGAATCCATCTAATGAAAAGCTTGGTTTTGGCATTATCCAGGCAAGGTTCTCTGTAATATTTGAACCAAAGAATTTGGGTGCATTGTGGTTCTCATACAAAACTTTATAACTTCCAACGTGTCCATTGACTTGACCAATACGAAGATAACAGTTCCTGGTTTATAACAGTTTATTACTACTAGTCCCCAAAGTTTTATAATAACATTTTCGTATTCGTTGGCTAAACAACTTTGGGGGATTTTTGAATTTTCATTGGATGTTTCATCAAGTTGAGTGTCCAAACCTTTCAATCACTAATTGAAATCTACAGAAATGGTAATTATGTGAATCATCATTGGGGATGTAGATCAATTTATCCTTTAAATCCTTGACAATATTATACTGGGTAAGACAAAGTAACAGAAAGATTTGGCTGTCATTTGGTTTGTTCATGCCAAAAAGCAAACTTTCTTCTCTGTGCTTTTCATCCAGGGTGTGCGGACATTACAGCAAATTAAATTTAGTAAATTGATTTACTTTATACTAGCGGCTGCGCTTAAAGAGTTTCCTGGATAAATAGCGGATAATACCAGAAAGATAGGGGACAATTGGCTTTTTATTACACTAGTTCCCAAAGTTTTATAATAACAATTTCTTGTTTGTTGGCTGAACAACTTTGGAGACTTCGGTGTATTTTTAATTAGATGATTCATTAATTTGAGTGTTTAAACGTTTCAACCAATAATTTTAATCTACAGAAAGGGTAATTTTGTGCTTCATCATTGGGGTTGTATATCATTTTATCGGTCATTGTCTTATCTCTTTAGATCCCTGGGGTAATGGAAACCAACTACAATTTTATTTTTAGAAATAAAACAGTTAGGGAGTTGAATCCATTTTTATAGAAGCAGAATTATAATCTATGATTATGGTTTTGACCCTCTAAAACTGTAATCTACCTTTCCACTTTCCCCTCTCTTGGTGAAGATATCTTCAACGCCGATACGATATTTGAAATGTAAGATTCCACTTTTGCCTCTCTTGGTGAAGATATCTTCAACAAAAGAGACAAAAGTGGAATCTTATATTTCAAAAATCGTATCGGCGTTGAAGATATCTTCACCAAGAGAGGGGAAAGTGGAAGGGTAGATTACAGTTTTAGAGGGTCCAAACCATAATCATAGATTATATTTCTGCTTCTATAAAAATGGATTCAACTCCCTAACTGTAAAATATACAAAAAATTTTTTTTGTTTGTTTGTCATACTGTTGTGTATTATTATTTTGATATAGCATAATATAATACTGGTTCAGATTGGTTTATACTTTGGCCGTACATCTATCAATATAGATCAGGGCTCGGCAGCCGCTCAAGAGCTGCGACTAAGCCTCAAAGGTAAACCTGTTTGGATGTTTCATTTTAAAAAAAAGATGCATTGCCATGTTTTGGTATTGTTTAGACATCCAACTGCATGATTATAACGATTAATTTCCCCGAGGCTAACAGGCGGGTGCAGCATGGCTGCCGAGCCATAATGTGAATCTTAAAACAAGGAGGATAAGGAATCAATTATACTAACGTAAAAACGAAAATAAAAAAAATAACGGCACAGTTCTTTTAAAATGAGGGGTTTCAAATTTTGATGTAAGTTAACACCACTTTACCCCGACACTTCGATGTCTATGAAGGGGGGGGGGGGGGGTTGGCGGGTTATTCATGATTGATTTTTACCTTAATTTTTACATTTAAATTTATTTTCCTTTTTTGGTAGTTTTTTAGGCCAAAGGCGCTGCCGCTAATAGTTGTGTAATAAACAAATTTCTAAGAATTTCTATACACGTACTTATACGCAGGGAATCTAAAGGGACAATGGCCGATAAAATAATGTACATCCCCAACGATGATACACTATTTACATTACCCCTCTGTATAAATTCTGTAAATTACACTTAATGGTTGACAGACATGTTCAGACACTCAACTTAATTAACCAACCAATCAAAATTCATTTAAAGTCCCCAAAGTTGTCAAGCCATCGAACAAGAAAATGTTATTTTAAAACTTTGGGGACTAGTGTAATAAAAACACAATATCCTCTCCCTTCCTGCCATATACGTGAAACTAGAAATTCCTTTCATATAGATTTTATTTCAGTGTTCTAAGTTTTCAAATAGAATTATACAACATGTATGTACTATCTTCTCAAATTAAAATATATCCTTATACTAAAGTAACAAGATGTCTGTTTGCCGGTTTGTCTGTTTGTGTGTCTATGTGTTTGTACCAAAGGATCTCACTAACCGCTGAACCGATCGGGTTCTCCTTAACAGGGTAGCTTCTCATAGGTCCCGGGAAGGTTTATAACTATTTTGGGGGAGGGTACCACCACCCTCCCAAGAAAAATCGCTCCTAGAACCACCCCCCAAAAAAATAAAATAAAAATATTTTTGTTAAATTTTTTTAACATCTTTTCACATCTAAAATAATAAATTGGATTATCAAATTCGACTCTCCCCTCTTCAAGTGCCCCTTGAGGCCTCTAGGGGCGTAGCCGCTAGTCCTAATATACACAGTAGAAAGGTTTTTTTGTCTGTAGCTTAAGATTTTGACAGAATAGATTGAGTTCTCCATTTTATTCAAGCTTTTTATAGGTCCTTGGATGGTTTTAGGCTGTTTCAGTCTGATATCTAAGCCTGATTTTAGGCAATTTTTTTATTTGTTTTACTCTTTCGAATAAAGATCCTGCGCTCCTAGTATATAGGATAATTAGGGATGATTTATTCTTCCCTCCTTTCAGAAACATGCCTTAACGTATAGGATTATCTGTTACGGACATACGGACCTACTCTAATTATAGAAAACCTTCTACCCCTCTTAGAATTTAAAATTTGTCACCCTCCAACAGTTTCACTGGTAAATCGCTGCTGGATCGAAAGTTAGCTGATATTGCTGCGCTACTTATGGTCATAATTGTTTTCATTTCTGAATCTATTTCTGATGAGAATAAACAAGGATGACAACATCCTAGGGTGTCCCATAGAGTAGTGGTTAGCGCACTACGCTGTGGTTGGGAAAATCCGAGTTCAAGTCCCCTCATAGATATTGCACTTGGATGACAAATGCTGTTGCAATTTGTCAGAATATAATCACGCAACCTTCCCTGAGATGCCCTTAGGTTGTAAGGAGGGAGATTTGTAGGAAGTTAGGATCCTACCTATCAAGCAACTGTAATCGTGCTTTCCCTCGTCCATGCTCCTCATTCATATGAGAGTGCCATTAATTAGGGTGGCTTAATATGGAACACCTGCCAAAACTCTAGGCCAGGGTGATGTAATAATTGAGTAGCTTCCACGAGAATTGCGGGTCAGCATGTAATGTAACATAGAATACACTCAGCTGTGCGCGAAGCTTAACAATCAAGAATTGGTCAAAGGATTCTCACCTCCAATCTCCTCGTGCATCTGAATCCTAACTTCAGAGAATCAAGGCTACATACATACATACATGACAACATCCTTAAAAGCGAAGCTATTATATCAGAATGAAAGACAAACAAACAGTAAATATTTTAGAACTTATTAAGCAGAACATTAATTTGTAAGTCTAAACAAAATTGTACATCAATTTGACGCAAAATTGCTTAAATACAGGATACAGTAAAAGGACATACTTTCCTTTATACTATTTGATTATATAGATACCTCGCTTATAATATTGTACCTCGTTTTCCTAGGAATCGTTATTATAAAGTAGGATACAAAAATGTGTTGTCAACGCTACATTACGCTTCCTAAATTGTACCTAATTGTTATGGTTATCATCATAAAATGTTTTATATAAAACGAAAGGATAATTCTAACAACATGTATTTCTAAATAAACTAAAAGATCTAACCGTTACGGACGTATGGACTAACCGATCTTAATTATAGAAAAAGCTTCCCTTTAAAAGAATTACATGCATTTTTGTTCGGTATAAATTACGTTGATTTATAATTATGCATTTTTCGCCCACATACAATAAAAACAAGGATAATTATATCAATAACAAGCACAGCAATTAAATTATTAGCAGTACTTTTGGATCATGAAAAAAAAAAAAAAGTATCGGGTTTCGTCGTATTTTTACAGTAGCTTTTCTCATATTTTTAGCCCATTCGGGGGGCTCTTACACTGCACTGGGGGGAATACTTCCTAACCCTGCGAGGCAATCATTAATATTTACCTAAGCTATCAAAAGCTATTATGAAAATACGACGAAACCCACTACTTCGTTCTCTTTCCACGACCCGTACATTTTCTCACAGTAAAAGCTGGAAAATATAAACAACATCCACAAAAGCGAAGAACAAATTATTTGGTCAGAAAAACGAACATTAATACATATATAGTAATGAAAACAACCCTCTCTAACACGCCTTTGTTTAATAACATCTAAATAAGTCGCATTTTATGCATAAATTAATAAGAAATTCATGATATTTAATATTTTGTTTCTATATAAAAATTGGATTGACTGGGTGAATATTGATATTTAAAAAGACACTCTTTATATAAAAGTAACAGGTTGTTTTTAAGTCTGTCTTTCTATCTGTTTGTACTGAAGAATCTCGCTTTTCAATGTAGCTTCTCATAGGTCCAGGGAAGGTTAATAACGATGTTTGGGAGGGTACCACCACCCTGCTAAAAAAAAATCAGCTCTAAAAAATTACCCTTCTTTTCTTAATTTCCTTTTTTAAAGATGGCCAGCGGTTGACACCCCCCCCCCCCCCCACTTAAAGGTCCATAGATGCATTTAGAGGCGTAACCGATAGTGTGAGTTTTACAGTAGCTTCGCTCCTACTCCATATACCCTAATGTATGTATGTATAGCGTTACAGTATGTATCTAAACTGTAATATGATACAAATCCGAGTAATTTTAGATTCTCTATAGCTTCATTTTCTAGCATATTATTATTATTATTTGTTTAAATATCATTAATAGCACAGCTACTCTTTATGTTGGGTTCTGTCCGTATGTCCGTAAAGGTTAGCTCTTTCGTTATTTTTACATGTTAGAGTTGCCCTATCGATCTCAAACTTTGTGTAGCAACTCTATTATCGTTACAGAAAGTCCGTACGTGATTTTTTCTCTTTTTGACAACAACTTTTCGTAAGATACAATTATCTTATTGATCTGATTTTTGGATTACCTATTACAACAAGATACCATATAATAAGCGAAGCATCTCTATAATCAAGTCCAGAAAATGTAAGTATGTAAGAAGTTTTGCAACAAATTTACGTACAATTTTGTCATAACTTATACATTTATATTTCGCTTTTCCGTTCTGACACTCTACAATAGTTGTTCGTTTGTTCTACCTTTTCAGAACAGCAACCTTTTGCCTCCAATCTTACAACAATCAAATTACATGGTTAATTTTCAAAAAAAGTTTAAATGCAGTTAGCTTACAAACTGCTGGTAGCAAAGTCTCTGTAAACACATAATTAGAACCAGAATTTAACTGTATAAGAAAGAGCGATTTTAGGGGAACATATTTCTCTTTTCATTTACCATGAAATTTTATTATCTAGGGTATGTTTTTTTATTTTCTTTAAAAAAGCCCAAATCCTGCAAAGTATTACTAACCTTTATAGTAAATTTTACACCAATTAGTACAGCCGTGTACAAGATCCTACTGACAACACCCACAAACTTTAAACTTTTTAAAATAGCCTAAAACCTGCAAAGAACTATCCCTTTTGGTACATTATACACCAATTGGTGCGCAACCGTTTACGAGATCCTGCTGAACACACACACACATATTAACCCTTCTATTTTTATATACTAACCAAAATAATCTTTTTCAATTGTTAAATATATATATACTAGCGGCAACACCCCTTGAGGCCTCTCGGGGACTTGTTAGAATAGTTATAAACCTTCCCAGGACCAATGAGAAGCTACCCTGTAAAGGAGAACCATATTAGTATAGACAGACACACACACAATCATCCTGTTACTTTATTACAAGATTCCTACAAAAAAAAGATTTTTAAAGAACTGTATTTCAGAAAATACATTATGCTTACATTTACATCATTTCATGGTGCAAGAGGATAATAAAGATTAGATAAATCAACAACCCTTTCTTTCCCCAATAATTATAATAAAAAAGGGAGATGGTTTAAACATTATATTTAAGAGAAAGATTAAAATATAATCCTATGTCCTATCTTTATACCACAACATTTTACTAGATAGAGAGAGAGGACAATGGGCTTTTGAATACACTAGTAACCATAGTATAATAATAACGTTTTCTTATTCGTTGAATCAAGAACTTTGGGGGACTTTAATGAGTTTTGATTAATTGGTTTATAAACTTGAGTGTTCAAACATTTGAACCACTAATTTTAATCTACAGAAGGGGTAATTTTGTGTATCATCATTGGGAATGTACATCAATTTATCGGCCTTGTCGTATCCCTTTAAAACCCCTGCCATATTTACATATTCTCTTTATAAACTAACTCACTTTTTTAGCAAGAAAGTATGTACTAATGTACATATGATAATGTAAAAATAAAAAAGAAAAGACAGATGGACAGACAAATAGTTGGTTTGATGGACATACCTGGCGGTTTGTTAGATAAATCAATAAAAAATTATTTACTGTCCTAATAAAAAGACTGAGAAACTAACATTTGGATAGACAGATAGACAAACGGACAAATAGGTAAAAGGAAGGACAATCAAGCAATGTACAGAATAATTTACAAACAAGCGATATATAAAATGCTAGACTGATAGATACACAGATGGACAGAGGTGATAGAAATATAACGCGAAAGGCAGACAGAAAAATACAGAGAGAAGAGACAGACACATGGACAGAAGGATGGATAGATAGACAGACACCAGAATATCCCTCCCTCTACACAGAGATGTGCAGAAGGGGGGTGTATCTACCCCCCTTGCAGAATTAAAGAGGATTCACCCCCCTAGACAAGCGTCTACATCCCCCCTGATAACCCCCAGAATAAAGCCAAGGGGATATCAGGTGTTAAATTCCTCTGCGCGCCACTGCCTAGAGTACACTAGAGTAGCATCTCTATCAAAAGTGCTCTAAACGATATTTTGTGTTGTTTTGTAAATGTTTTTATTTGAATCCTCTTGAAGATTAGATAAATGATGTTGTATTCCTTTTGCAGTTTATTTTGCCATGCCAACTCTATTTTTAACCTACACTAAATATATATATACAGTATGACTCAGAAAATATTTTGCAGCTGTTTAGTGCCCTCGGAAAATGGGGATAGAGGTCACAGCTTTTGGCCTACCTATTCAATTGACGTCATAGTAGAGGGAAAGAGAAAGGGAAGGGAGAAAGAAACCCCCTAGAAAAGATATGGGGTATAGGGTATTTCCTGACGTCAAAAGAATAGGTAGGCCAAAAGCAGTGACATCTATCCCCGTTTTGCTAGGACACTATAGACAGCTACAAAATTTCATTTTGGTGCTATTGTTAGGACCTGACGTCATGAAAACTTGTATAGAATGCCTTCCATATTTTATAATTAGGCCCCCCCCCCCTTTTGCATGTTACTGTTTCTAGGTTTCTAAAAGTACTATGTTCTTACAGGCTTCCTAAAATTTCATATAAAATTTATAGTTTTTAAAGTTTTTTCTCGTATTCATTCGAATCCTGTGGATAGGAACCGGTTCTCATCCATACGAAAAAACTATGTCTAGCATCGTATTATAACCAACTTCCTACGAATATAAAAATGTACAATCATAAGATTAAAACCAGTTTTTTAGCCTTCGGCACATCGGGGCTAAAAAAACTGGTTTTAATCTTATAATTGTACATTCCATTTCCGCGGAAAGCTGTTTATAATACGATGCGAGAAATAACTAATAGTTAATTTAGGGTACATACTGTATTATTGTTTACTGCCTTCTTCTATTTATGGGGCCAAAGATTGGAGTGAGATGATTTATACTATATTGTTTTTACTTTCTGTACACTGAATACAAAATTGATTTATACAAAATATACATTTATTTTCAACATATTTTTTTACATTACAAAAATTAGAGTTCACTTTTTTTTTATAGATTACTTTAAACAATCTAATGTAAGAAATAATGACATTTTTGATATACAAGATTGAAAGATATAACAGTAATAAATGATATTTTCAATAGTTTTACTTTATATATTCATTAGCGGATACGCCCCCTCTAGAGGCATCTATGGGCACTTGAGTTGAATCTAAAACTCAAAAGTTGTAAACCTTCCCGGGACCTATGAGAAGCTACTCTGTTAAGGAGAACCAAATCGGTTCAGCATTTAGCGAGATCCTTCGGTAGAGACAAACAAGCAAACAAACAAACAAACAAATAGACAAATATACAAACATCCTTTTACATTATTGTAAGGATAATACTGTTAATAAATAAGTTTACAAAACATAACTACAACAATGACATCAGTAAAGCCAAAAATGGTTTTTAGGTAGATAATGACTTTAACAATTTAGAATGATTAGATTTCAATGTTTTTCATTAAATTTTGTCTCCGTTTTTCATTATTGGAAAATTATTATTTAAATTTTATTTTTGTTTTGACAAGAACAACTATATACATGAACACAAATCTTCCAAAAATTTGTATCCCCCCCCCCCCAATTTCAGAAAAATGTAAAAATGACTTTGCCACAATTTGAAATGATTAAATCCTGCAATAAGAATTATCCTACAAACTTTTAATAAAATCCAAGATGTATAACCAATTGGTAGTGCTTTAGTCGGACAAAATCCAAAACTTTCTGCGAATTCCACACCCAATAGGTAGGTATTACAAAGTAGATGATATCCATGAACACAGAGCCAATATACATTTTAATGTTATCCAGGTCATAGATGAAATGGTAGATGACAAGCAGAGGAGTGATGGCTATAAAGATCAAGAATGAGTTGAGATCTTTTAAGTTAAACGCCTTTCGTTGTCTTGTGGTTGCACCTACAGAAGCAGTACTACGAGCTGAGGAATAATCTAACGTATCGTCATTGTTTGTTTCATTATGATTATCTGTTCTTGATGATGCATTAGAATCATGAGAAGTTGAGGAATCTTTCCTTGTAATATCTGTTTTATGTGCCATGTGAGTATTAGGTTCATGTACAACCAGAATAAGTTCTGTGGTATCAAGCATCCTAGAAGGTCCTGGTATACTTTCAGCAACTTGAGGATATGCATTTGAAACAGAATATCCTGTAGAAGTTGCCAACACGTTTGAATGTTCCATCATTCCTAACCTATCAGGTTTTTGTTCTGGATATATGCTGTTCTTTTTCTTTGCAAGCCAAGATTTTAGTTTCTTAAACCTGGGATAGAGCTGTATAAAAACCTCCATGAAGCTGACTAGAATAAATATATAGTTTCCAATTTCAATTTCTGTTGTGTGAATTTCATTCCAATTTACTTCAATGCCAAGTTTCTTGAGTGTATATTCAATTGATCCATCTATACAAAGAGTTCCTGTGTACAAATAGGTAAATAATTGTGCCAGACATGCTAGTATTGGAAAGCAAAAAGCAACTGTGTATGACCAAGCCTCATGATTGAATGATAGAAACCTTTGAGGAAAAGTTTGAATTGTAATCCTCATTAATTGAAAAGCAGCAAGAGAATTGGCAAGAACAGGACCAAAATAGATTGAAGGACTCGAGTGACAGGTTCTATTTCCATTATTCTCCCAGCTTTTCTTAGTGTCCTCAAGAAATGTGGCAGACGAGATCAGATGCATTGTTGATGATCCTTCATGAAATATCAAAGCTTATAACATTTACAAAACTCCTGCAGTAAACTTAAGGGGGGGGGGGGGTGTGCATAATGACATCTGACCATATGACATGAGCAAAATGGTCTAAATATGGGGCTAGTCCCATAGATATTACATCTAAATGGCAGAATAGCCCAAAATTCCAGGTTAGGTTAGGTTAGAAAAACACTGCCAAAATGGGGTTTTTAAGCCTTATTTTGGACTATTTTGATGTAGAAAATTACTTTTAATTTTCTTTCATAGGTTATTTCTTTGAATACACTATGTCCATTCATAAGGACATTAAAGTAGTCAGATGTCATTGAGTACCCTCCCTCCCACTTTTTGTTGAGGAATTCAAACATTAAATGTCAATTACAAATACTTAGACATAAAAAATGAAAGCATTTTTTAAAAAATGTTAAATAAAACTTAACAATGATGGTTAAAATGTTCAATACCTGTATAGATCATATGCCAACCAAAGACTGACTTAGCTGAAGAGGTGAGCAGAGTATACTGAGCTTCTGGTACACTACTGAAGAAGTAGAAAGCTACACTTGATGAAGAAAGACTTACAACAAGGGAGAGAGTGTAAGTCATTATTTTGATAGACATTGGAACTCCCTGTAGATTAATTATGCCAAACATTACCACCATAGTAATCACAAGTAGTTTAGAAACATTCATTGCTTCTTTAAACTATGATAATATCTTCACAGCTTTTAATTCAGAGTCATTAATGTTTAAATTTGATGATATCGAGCTTCATTTTGATAGTATCATTTGATGTGTGAACCTAAACTGACAATATCTTATATTATATTTTTGTGAAATGTCTTATATCATATTTATGTGAATTAAATCCATATTACAGGGCTGAATATAATATGTTTACATATTTTTAAAATAAATTTCTCATATAATAAGAGAGTTATATTCAGAGGCATGCAGCAGGGGGGTGTAAGGGGTTGGATACACTTCTCTAGGTGTACACCCCCCCCCTCTTAAAAAGGGTCTACTCCCCTCTAATAAAACCAAGTTGGGTGTCAGGGTCAAAAAGCCAAGACCCCCTGCCCCTCAATTTAAGGGTTTACACTTTTTTTACTTTTAAATGAGTGGGTGGATACCTAGAGGGGTGTATTCACCCCCTAAATACAATCATATTGTTGTCTATTACACCCCCTTTACCTATTTGATTTTGGTTTAGTGTGGGACTCAATTTTCAGGTGCCTTCTTTTCACCTCTATATCAAAACCTTCTGCACAACAATATTTTTATTTTGTGAACTATATATATTTGTTTCACAAAATGGAATTTTTCAATTAAATAAAAAGCATTTTCACTCTTGACTTATCTTGAATAAGATTATATAGAATTAGCCTCAGGAAATTGATGTTCATCATAAGTGTTTTTGTAATTTTTATTATATACTGAATAGACTAACAGCAAAATTTTAGCCGTCTGAATAGTTTGATTGCAAAAAATTTTTTTTCATGCTAGAGATCTAATGATATCCATAATTTTTTGATAAATAGAGCTTTTTTGAATGGCGAAAGTCTCTTGTTTCTATAAAAATAACTATTAAACTTTATTGTCTGCCAGTATTTATGCTGATTATGTTCAGTCAGCTTCATCTGTTATTAATATAATTTTTAAAAACATTTTATGCTGTCTTTAAAATTAGCCAAAGTAAGAAAAATTGTATTTTTAGAAAAGTATCTTCTAAGAATTTTTATCAATATTTGATAGATGTATTTTTGTGTTTTTAAAATAAAAAAGAACAATTAGGTAAAATTAAATCTAATTCAATTTTATATTTTTGTTAAGAAAATGAAGTTTTCTTTAAAAAGTTTTCATGCATGTAAAGATTTTTCACAAAAAAATCTGCCAATATTTACTTTTTTAGAATTTTTTTTCAGGGATATACCCCCCCCTCCCCAAGAAAGTTTTCAATCTGGTTTCATAACTCTAAGTTGGTAGAAGAAACTGATTAATTTTCAACTAGTTCTCATACGATGCACATAAATTAGCTAAAATAATATCATTTATTTGAAACATTCTATGAAGATAGTAATTGTTATTAAAGAGCTATACTGTATTTTAACTTTAAAAATGGTTCCTAGTAAGATTGAGCATGGTTACTATAAGAATAGCAATTCTACGGCTAAGGTCAAAAAAGTATCTCTTCATGATTAGATTGACAATATTTTTTTTTTTCAAATAATAATGAGAAGCTACCCTGTAAAAGAGAACCATATCGGTTCAGCGGTTAGCCAAATCTTTCAGATCCTTCAGTACAGACAGACAGACACAGTTAAAACACAAACTTTCAATTTAAACAAACTTAAACAGAACCTCATTTCTATTAAGAATTTGAGGTGTTTTATTTTTAACTGTTTTGTAAGAATTTTTATAAGAAACTCTAAAGTCTAAATCAAATCAAATTAACTAAATCGAGTTGAGCCTTTTCTTTTATTTTTTTATCCTTTCAAAAGTAAAGGTTTTCTATAGTTAGGGTGCTTTTTGAAACAATTAGGTATAATATGACAGAACTTTTAGATATGATACAAAGTCCTACTATTTAGAAAGTTTTGATAGTGATTCCTTGGACAATCTTGCACGGTTTGATGAGTGTAGAATCAATCTAAATACGCCTCTATACTAGATATAATATAACATAGATTTCGGATTTTTAAATGATATTGAGATTCTTCAACATAGCAAAAGTTTGTTTGTCGATTTTATGATCTTTGCTTTTATGGATATTGTAATCCTTCTTATCTTTATATTTCCTACCAATATATTTTAAAAGGTTTATCAACAACAATTAGCTAAAACCCACTCCATTTTATTAGTAAAGCAGCTACTCTATATCCAACAATTAAAGTAAAACAATAGAGGGGAAAGGGTTAAATAACTGTATGTCCCCACCTCGTGGACCCTGTACCGATTTTCAATTAGGTCTTTGATTTTCAGGCAAAAAGCGTCGGAAATATTAGCACAGCCAAGTCGATACATAGGAGCAGTAAACAATTTGCTAGCAGACAAAATATTTCTCCATCACTTGGGCCAGGTAGTTGAATGGGTTATACATATATACTAAATATACGTTCACTGACGATAACTAACCTTGGGAGCTATCCCTTACGGACGGACTTGTGGACCGACTTTAAATGCTGAAAGTGTATTGGTATACTACTGACTATTTATGGAAATAATAGTCCTTGAAAAAAAGAAGTATTGTCTATTTTTAAAAGCTAAGCTTTTCTATAATTAAATCGGTCCGTCCGTTCCTCCGTAACAGTTAGCTCTTTTTGGTAATTTAGACATTTTAGAATTGTCCTATCGATTTCAAACTTTGCATAATGATTTCTTTAAAAGTTAGGAGCGATTTGGAAAGCGTAGCAACACTATAATCATTACAAAAATGTCCATTTAAACCATATTGATTTTGAACCTTATTGAAAACAATTTTGTGTGGGATAATTATTATATTAATTTGATTTTAGGAATACTGATTCTTCAAAAATGTTAGTATGTCCTTAAGCAGAAACAGTTTTGCAACAAGTTTTCTTACAGTTTTGTTTAGATTAATACAATTATATACTGCTTATTATTCAGTTCTGACACTCTACAAGTCTTAATGTTCGTTTGTTCAGCAGCTTTAGAACTTCTCTTTTATGGATGTTGTCAACATATTTTTACTGCAAGCTATAAAGGATATTTGTGTGGACTCTGGAATTGTAAATTCAAATCTAGCCGAGACATACAGGGACCAAGGGAAACAACAATCGGTGATAGATTGATTTTCTCCGATTTAAAAAAAATGTATTAATTTCAAAAATTGTGATAAATGACCACAGGTCCACTAGGTTTGCTTCTAATTATACAATTGTTGAGATCTTAAACTTTATAAGAACAGATAGAAACAAAGACACCGTTTTTCCTTGTATAATACTAGCGGCTTCGCTCCTAGCCTCTAGGGGCTTTGCCACGAGAGGTAATTAAAGAAAAAAAAATAATTACCTCAGGAGATGCCCCCACAAATATTAAATACTTAAAAAAAATTAAGTACCTGATGAGTAGCCCCCACTCAACCACTAATTTTAAAAAATTTAAAAAAAAATTTAGGGGGGGATTTTTTTCATTTTTTGGGGGGTTAGGGGTGTCCCAACCCCCAAGAAAATAGCCTTAAAACCACCACAGGACAAGTAGGTATTTTCCCTGAAGAGTAGAATCCGATCGGTTCAGTGGTTACCGAGATCTTAAGGGACGGACAGACGGACAGACATCATTCTACTTTGTATTATAGATGTAAATAACTAGGTGATGCATTAAGAGGCTAATCATCCAAAGTAATAAAAATAATAATAAATAAAAAAAATTAATGAAATCCTAGGCTTCAGTAAAAAAAATATACTTAATTCTAATGTATAAAGTAGTAAGTTTTTTGTCTGTAGCAATGGATCTCATTAACCGCTGAACCGACATGGTTTTCCTTTACAGTGAAGCTTTTTATATGTTCTGAGATGGTTTTAGGCTACTTTATTTTATAAATAAGTCTGGGTATGGTTTCAGGTTATTCCATTTACCTTCGAATATAAAGCCCTTAGATACTAGGGGCGTAGCCGTTAGCACTTTACATAATAGGATTACTGGTTTTAGGAGCTAAAAGTTTGAAAAAGTGTGAGAAGGGTTGGAAAATGCAAATTGCTCCATTGTCCTATCCATGGATTCCTAGTCCGAGACATGGGATAATTTAAAATTCTATGTGAAAATAAAATTGGATGAATATGTGTAATATATGTGTGGTAGGGTTCTTCAAAAATAAATTAACCGCCACCCAGGAACGTTGCATAGATTTCAGGAGGGTAATACAATGTTTTTTAAAAAAACACAATAAGATGTTGCAAAGTTTGGGAGGATTAAACACCCCTTTACCCTCCAACCTGTCCTTGGACGTCTATGCAATGACCTACCATCAATTGATTAATTCCTTTCTATCAAATATAACGGATATATTCTTTTCAGGAGAGTTCATCCTTTTAGGTGCAGTGTAGCAAAAATACTATGTAAAAAGGATGTGATTGTAAGTTTATCATCTACTTAAATACTTACATTTCCCAGTAAGATGTCTTAACAGTATGATTTGGAAACTAATTGATATCCGCTGGATTAGAACCGACTCTCAGCAATACCGAAAAATCATGTATAGCATCATATTACAGACAATTTTAATATTTAAATAAACAATCATAATTGTAATGCTAGTTTTGTTAGCTCGGGGGCTAAAACAACTGGAATTAATTTTTCAATTTATGTTTATTATACGATGAGATAAATAACTATTATTATTAGTAATTGAAGAACCCTAAAATATCTGTCACCGTGAGAGACATGGACATGAGACACAAAGACATGATGAGGAGAATCTATTTATAGAAGCTACGCTTTTCCAAAATTCAAACTAATGTGCGTATGTCAGTTAGTAATTAGAGATGTGTGTCTTAAAGTATTATGAGTATATGACCAATGAGCACTTCGTCTGTAATTTACGTTAAAGTATCCAAAAGAAATATTTTATTTGGCTTTTAAAATTGATGTAGAAAATATGACCAACTGAAATCTACTCTATAACTCTATATTAAAAATAGAATATACTCTATAACTCTGTATTAAAATCTACTCTATAACTCTATATTAAAATCTACTCTAGAACTCTATATTAAAATCTACTCTAGAACTCTATATAAAATTCTACTCTATAACTCTTTATTAAAATCTACTCTATAACTCTATATTAAAATCTACTCTATAACTAACTTATCTGACCGTCTGGTTAATTGTTGTTGTTATTGTAGCTAGCTAATTATTTCCTTGGGGAAATATTCTCCTGTTTTTTTAAAGCCATCATATAAAGAACTCAATGTCATTATTGGATTGTAATGGATGAAAAAGCTCTATATGACATCAGTTTAAGTAATTTTCAACATACTGGCAATCTTCTGCACGACCTATTAGTGTCATGCTCCAGACAAAGCAGCAAATTGTTTCATTTTTAATGTCCTTAGTATGTGCGGTCAAGACTAGAAACTAACACCTCTCTAACAGCAATTATGTATTTATTTATGTTAATGCCATGATTTTTAAGTATTTTTGTTATTTCAGTATATTTATATGGCAAGTTTTATGCTATTTTTTAGAGTGTAGTTCAGGACAACCGGTAATGTTTGTTCTAATCTCATATTATTTTGGAGAATGCTTGTCCATGGCGTGTGAGTGTGTGTGTGTGTGTGTGTGGGATTGAAATGTTTTGTGAATTGCGCTTTTCATTTGAAAAGCACAACTTGTATATTTAAAATATGAATTCATAATAATTTAATTTAAAGGGTGCAAATTTATGTTCTTTAAGTAATGTGCAATTAAAGGGTTGGTTTTCTGTTAGGATTTATTAGGCCCCAGGCCCTTTAAGTACATTTTATATTTTTTACTATTTTTACCGCAAGATTTTAGTTTGTAAGTAAAATAGCCTAAACCCATCAGTAAGGCTTTTAAAGTTAGCGAGATTCCAACAGGAAAACATCAATGTATTTTGATGCAGATAAAATTCGTTTTGTCTCAATAATCAATCTTCAAAGGCAAAAATCTGGCGTCTATAGATTTCTATTTAAATGCCATATCGATCCATGAATCTTTCATTATAACCCTTCAAATCTATTTAACCTTTTCTTAAACTTTATCATGAATGTCAAATTTGTATTATTTTCCCTTCATTTCTTTTAGACCATTCAGTAGATCAACAAGGATGACAACATCCATAAGTAGGAGTTTCTAGGCTTTTCTAAATTGTACCAAATTGTTACATAAATCATTATGCAGCAATTCTAACATGCATAAATGACAATACAAATGTAAATACCCTAATCAAGAAAGTTTTCAATATAACAAAAAACATTCATTCAAACCAAAGCATTATTATTAAAATATTATATCTTTCAACTAGAGATGCTACTCAAATAACTTCTGGCAGGTTTTTATATACGTCTACATACTTTGGGAATTCTTAAAATTGACTCAATTTATTTCTTGAAACTTTTTATTTGATAAAAAAGTTTATAGAAATTTTTCCACAAATTCCATACTTGAAAAATGTTTCATAAATTTGACTCAAGATACTTTTAGTGGTGTGTCTTTTCAATAAGTCTTGTATGCCAATCAGACAGACGGACTGACATTGTTTTATTTTATATTAATTAAAGATTAAGCGTGATAGATTTGAAGTTGTCAAAAATGTTGACCAGGGCATGCGGGCAGTTCAGGGGTGGGTAGAAACGGTGATTGAGGCTGGCGGCGATTTTGTTGAATATCAATAATCTAATAGTCATATACCTAGTTTGTAAAATTCAATAAAATCTTTAAAATTTACGATTTTATGTTTACTAGTTTATCAGTTCATCTGAAAAACACTCAAGGATCTTAAGGGATAACACAATGAATAAAAGTCTATGTATTTCCCCAATTATAAAAGAACAAAATTAGTCCTTCTCTGGATTCAAATCATCGGTAGAAAAGTTAGGTCACTACTAGTTTGTGTCAACCAATCAAGATAAAATAAAAGTAGCCAATTATTTTGGGGAACATATTAATAAAACTTTTTGAAATCAAGGATGACAACATCCATAAAAGCGAAGCACTGAAACGGTAGGACAAACGGACATTAACACTTGTATAGTTTTAGAACTGAATAATCAGGATATATGTGTATAAGAGTCGAAGCAAAATTGTAAGTAGTTTTGTTAAAAAACTGCTTGATACAGGATAATGTTATGGACATACTTACATTTTGAGGACTTGATTATAGAGTTGCTTCACTTTGTTACTTTGTTGTCCCAGAAATCAATATACCAAAAATCAGATCAATCACATAAAAATTTGTATTAAAAAAGTAAAAAAATAAACATGTTAAAAATGAACGTACGGACATTATAGTAATGATTATAGAGTTGCCACGCTTTTTAAATCTTACCTGGCTACTACAGGAATCACCCTGCAAAGTTTGAGATCGATAGGACAATTTTAACATGCCTAAATCAACGAAAAAAGCTATTCGTCACGGACGTACGGACCGACTCTAATTATAGATATGCTTCGCATTTAATAATATATGAAACATTAATGAAACCCAATTCCTGCAAGGCTACTATTAAATTTACCAAATTTGACATAGCTTAACCTATTCCATTTATAATTACTAATCTTAGCGAACTAGAATATAATAGAGATTGTCATAGCTTCTTCATTTGTTTTAAATTTGAAATAAATTAGTTGAGATGGTCCTAGTTTCCTTTGATGGATATTGCACATTGCACAAAACCAAATAGATATTTAATCTGAAATGTTATCGTTTGTTCAAAAAGAAGACTTAAAAATGCTAATTTTATATTTGAAAATTGTGTTTTAGAGGATTTTATGGGGCCTACAGTTTTGATATAATAAAGTTTATAAACCTAACTAAATACCCAAATTACATTTTTGTTAGTTTGATTTAAACAACGCATTTGATTACAAATATGAAAGATAAAGATTTTTTCTCTTTTTAAAAATATCTAGAACAATCACCTTAATAAAACAACCAATCAAAATTCATTAAAGTCTCAATGTTGTTAAGCCAACGAATATGAAAACACCATTATAAAATTTTAAGGACTAGTGTAATAAACAGCTCATTGTCCCCTCTCTCTCTCTGCAATGGTATTATCATCTTAGAATTTTCTTTTTAATTTTCAGAATTTTTATAACAGAATTATGAACTCTGACCGCGGCACCCTTGCCTGCCTAGCCGCAGTGCTCGGCCCCCTAGCCTGCCTAGCCGCGGGCACTTGGCCTCCTAGCCTATAACCTAACCTAACCTAAAATTGTTGTTCATAGGTTTTTCGGGGGGGGGGGGGGGTAGGGTTAACGCCTAATATTGTTGTTCTGAAACCCTATAAAAAAATATTAGGTTACTTTATTGGTTTCTTTTCAAAATTGTTGGATATTTAAAGTTGAATTTAATTTTGTCAAAATATTTTTTTTACGTAGCACTAAAGTACTTAATGGTGTAAGCAGGGGTGTAGACAGATTTAATTTGTGGGCGGGTTTTCTTCCAATCATACTTTTTTCTCCTTAATTGTGAATATATTGAATGATATAGTCATCTTTAAGGATGCTGAAATTTTTAGTAAAATTGTTTGATATTTCTTTACTTTGTGACAATAAGTGGAATAAATTTTTTTTTAAATCCCGCCAATGATTTTCTTTTTTTTTTAGGAATTGTTATAAGGGATTTGTGGCTTGTTTTCAATTTTCTAATGTGTGTGTGTGTTTGTGTGTGTGTGTGTGTATGTGTGTGTGTGTAAATGTTTATCTGAAGAGAAGTCTAAGTTGCATTGTTTCTCGCATTCTTATACAGGGTGTTTCTGTGGGTGACCAGATTTTCAATACAGATTTAAGTAGGGCTTGGCAGCCGCGCGTCAGCCGCCTGTAAGAATCAGAGAAATCAATCTTTCACAATTTTAAATTCAGCTGAATGTCTAAACCTGACCCAAATATGGCAATCTTTCTTTAAAACAAAACAAAGCATTTAAACTAGTTTAGATATGAGGCTTAGTCGCGGTTGACGCGCGGCTGCCGAACTCTGGTTTTAAGACTCTGCAGCTTCTACGCAGTCATAAATCTAAAGAGTTTACACATTCTCGACTCTAAAATCTTGAAAGAAACAGCATTACCAGTTTTTGCTGCTTATTGAATTTTTATTCAGTTGCTAATAAATAATTTAGAAGATTTTTTGAACACTTTTGAGAGATTTTAGAAATGTGCATTGCATTGATTTCAGCTTGATTTCTGCATCTATTGGGATATGGAAGATTATTCGGATCATGGAAAGAAAATGAAGTAGCGGGTTTCGTTGTACTTCACAGTAGCTTTTCTCAAATTTCTAGCCCCTGCGGTGGAATGTAACCCTGCGGGGCCTATTTCCTAACGCTGCGAGGAAATCATTAACATATTTCAACCTAAAGAAAAACCTATTAAAAGCTACTATAAAGATACGACGAAACCCGCTTTTCCGTTTATTTTTGTGTTTACCCATCAATTACCTCATACGGGTGAGGCTGCTGTCCTTGACACTTTAGGTCCAACAACCCGGGATAACTAAGGAGAGCCAAATATTCAATCCACACCTCCGGGGTATTAGATTAAGTAACACCCATCAGAAATACAACTCATTGTACGATCTTTGTCTGGAAGTCCTAAATGTTTTGGGCCAAGTCATTCCCCCCAAGTCGCTCACCTGACATAGCAGCAGCAAGTAAAGCCGAGTTTCGAGCCTATCACATCCCCGACGACAAGTGAATGCGCTACGTGTTGAGCCACGGTCGCGGATTTATTTCTTAAACAAAATTCTGTTTTAACTTTAAGACATTATTTTACAAAAAATGATTTACTTAATTATTTTTTTGGGGTTATATCTGTATGGGGGAAGTCATACACCCCCTTTCAAATTGCCTTCAACAAAAAAACCTAATAATAGTGTCTAACTTTTTATCTTTGTGACGTATCAAAAATCCATCTCTTTTTTAGGGGTTTCCTTTCCCACCTCCCCTCTCAATCTTCGATTTTTGTTACGTCACAAAGATAAAAAGTTAGACACTTTTACTAGGTTCAAAATAAAACTTCACAAAAAATTATAAATCGTTCTGTGCAGTTGTTGCATAATTTATCCGTCGTTTTGTATACACACAAAACATATTTTAATTAATATTTTTATATTCATTTAAATCCTTATATTTATGTTTTTAACATTATTTTAACATAGTATTGCTTAAAATGTAGTGATACCATTTTGTGTATTAGAAATATTTATGTACATTTATCTTAAGTACATATTTAAAACCAGTTCCTAATGTAAACATTAGCGGGTATATAAGCTCGTACGTTTCAAAGATATAGCCAGTTGTTTCTACAGTCAGAATGCTTGGGGATAACTACCCAGCAGAACTCTTGACTATATAGGGCCTAAGGCGTGTTTCAGGGACACAACCTGGCACAACCATCACAATAGGTTAATTCTGTATACTTGTGAAACTTAATTAAAGGCACCAACAAGTAAGGTTTTTATTTCTTTATTTTCATTCTTTTATTTAATATCTTTTTCATAATGCTAATATTATAATATGTTGTAGTTTTATGAACGTGCAATAATGTATCTGCTGTTACATACAATCGAGTGTCTCTTTTAATTCCCTAACTGTAAATAAACGTTGTAAAATAAGAAGATGTCTGGTGTTATATTTTTTAGTTGTTAGCCACTTTATAAGTTCCACAACATTCATAAAATTGTTGAATAGCAACTGCCAGAGCAACATTTAGTTTTATTAAACAGTTAGGGAAATGTAAAATATTTTCACAGTTGATAACCTGAAAGTGGTTTTTATGAAATTCAAATTTTAGAGGGGAATTATAATCAACCCTTTAAATAAATACATTGGGGGAAATATAAAGCATCCCTAAATAGTTTTTTTTTATTGATTAAAGGCAATAACATAATTTTAAAATGCCTAATTCAAGTGCTAACAAACATTTTGTTTCTCCCTTAATACATGGAGACAACCAAAGTATTTTGTCAAATCCAAGTGATTTTCATGATTACTATGATTTAAAAACAGCTGAACTTAAGTTAAATGCAAAAATCCAGCTTATTGATAAGTATCTTGATAAATGTGATAAAAACTTTATAAAGCAGCTTACTGAATCTGATTATGAAAAAAGATTTAAATTTATGCAACATCAAGTAAACTATTTAAGTGATATTCTAGATTTTGCTTTTTTAAATGGGGATGAAAATCTTCAAGAATTATCAGCTGAATATTTAGATAAGGTCCAAACTTTAGTTGAAAAAATGAAGGAAATCAGATCTTCATTGTCTTTTGAAGCAAATTCTAAGAACTTTATTTGTGATGACACTAATGCAGTAACTAATGCAAATGTAGCATTAGCCGATTCTTATATAAATCATATTGCTCTTATAACAAGAGAAGTTATTGATAATACATGTTCAGAATCTAGGCTAAAGTCTCTTCTTGTGACTGATATACCTTATTTAGAGAAAAAGGTTGAAAGTATGAATAAACTTTGTAATGATCTTTCTAGTGATGAGTTGCGTTATGCCAATATTATTTGT
Organism: Acartia tonsa; assembly: GCF_053477335.1. NCBI lineage: Eukaryota > Metazoa > Arthropoda > Copepoda > Calanoida > Acartiidae > Acartia > Acartia tonsa. Next base: position 18,124,819 of record NC_137271.1, on the reverse strand, counting down.
AAATTATCTCATGCTATAGTAAAAGCTGATAATTGGATTCTTGAGTCTATGATCATAATTAAATTTATGAAAATTGATTTGGTAGATGATAGCCAAACATTTACAGAACCCATCAAAATCCAACCTTTTGATGGTTGGAAATCAGACTCAAATATTTTTGATTTTGTTAGTGAGTTTGAAAGAGTGTATTGTACAGCAAAACAATCCACTAAATTAGCTGCATTATTCAAAAACTGTTTATCTTCAAATATTGCAAGTGAAGTGTCTCATTATTATGCCAATAATGATTACAATGGCATAATATCTTATCTTTTGTCAAAATATGGCAATGCTCGTAGAATAGTTAATGCTAAAAAAGCTCAGCTTACTGAACTCAAGTATAGCCTAAAAGATGTAGAGGTTCAAACTTTATATTTGAGATCTTACTATCAATGCTTAATTGGTCTTGAAACTTTAGTTAAAGCACATAGTGATAAAGTAAATGATCTAGGCAATGAAATATATAACCAAAGTTTTCTTCAGCATTTGACAATGATTTTACCTGATTATCATAAAAGAAGGGTTCTGAAAGAATTATCTAAGGCAGAGCGCAATAATCATGGTCAGCTTTGCGATAAAGATGAGTTTGAAATTGTTAAACATTACATCTTTGTTGAACTTAGTGATCTAGAATATGCTATTGCTAAGTGTCCATCTTTGACAGATGGGAAAAAAGGTAATAGTGAAATTAACTATGTTCAGTCTGAAACAGCTTATGCTTCGAGTCAAAGGCAAAAGAACTTTGTTGATAAAAACACTAATTGTAACATTAGGACTAAATGTTTTATGCATGAAGTTTTGGCTGATCCTTATTCTCATTCAATTGGTAAATGTAAAGTTTTCTGTCAGGCAATGCCACAAGAAAGATTTAATAATGTTATGAAATATTCTCTTTGTATTACCTGTCTTAGTGATAGATGTAATGGGACAGAAAATGTTTGTAATAATATGTCTAATGTACCTTCGAATCTTATTTGCTCTAATTGCAAAGAATCTTGTCCAACCAAACCTAAGAATGTTTTAGTTTGTTCTGACCACAAGAAGGATGTAAAGGGCATTTTATCTAAGTTAGATTATATTACTGGTTATAAACCTGGTAGCTATGTTCAGCTCCATCAGGTTAACAAATCTAAGATTGATTTTAATGTTAATCACATAGACTTTCACAATATTCAAGATGTGATAGGACCTAATTTTTCAAATGCTAGAAAGTCAAAACCTAAGAAGAATTTTAAATCTGTGAACCAACAGTCAACAAATGTAATTGATTCTAATGTCCCTAGGAAATACAATTCTAATTGCTATTTTAGGAATTATATGTATCCTTTTTTGATTTTTTGTTTCTTTGCACAAGTTGTTTTTTCTAGCACAAATAATAGTGCACAAAAGTTCTTTGATATGCCAAAAGTGAATCAGAATACTCCACAATTGATTCCTAGAAACATTCAGTTTTCTAGTTATGATTTTATTCATCATAATAACTTAGAAACATATTTTTACAGTGATTACCTAGATATAGTTCCTTTTAGGGATAAAACTCCCTTTTATTATAATCTTAGGCCAAAATTTGCTTTATTTTTCTTGTCAGGGGATACCACCCTAAGTTTCAGTGTTCTTAGGGGATACTACCCTGAATTTCAAACTTCTCAGGGGAAACTACCCTGTTCACCAGATTGCCAGGGGAATCTACCCTGGTTGCAAGATTGTCAGGGGACACTACCCTGCCTTCCAGCTCTACATATTCTACAGGTTGATTGCATTACAACACAAAATGAGTCCACTACCTTGGGGCCCGCAGTGTTGCATAATTTATCCGTCGTTTTGTATACACACAAAACATATTTTAATTAATATTTTTATATTCATTTAAATCCTTATATTTATGTTTTTAACATTATTTTAACATAGTATTGCTTAAAATGTAGTGATACCATTTTGTGTATTAGAAATATTTATGTACATTTATCTTAAGTACATATTTAAAACCAGTTCCTAATGTAAACATTAGCGGGTATATAAGCTCGTACGTTTCAAAGATATAGCCAGTTGTTTCTACAGTCAGAATGCTTGGGGATAACTACCCAGCAGAACTCTTGACTATATAGGGCCTAAGGCGTGTTTCAGGGACACAACCTGGCACAACCATCACAATAGGTTAATTCTGTATACTTGTGAAACTTAATTAAAGGCACCAACAAGTAAGGTTTTTATTTCTTTATTTTCATTCTTTTATTTAATATCTTTTTCATAATGCTAATATTATAATATGTTGTAGTTTTATGAACGTGCAATAATGTATCTGCTGTTACATACAATCGAGTGTCTCTTTTAATTCCCTAACTGTAAATAAACGTTGTAAAATAAGAAGATGTCTGGTGTTATATTTTTTAGTTGTTAGCCACTTTATAAGTTCCACAACAGCAGTCTTTTACTAAATCTTAGTGGACATTTCCATACAGTCAGACTGATATCTTATTACTTTAGTACACAGGCTATATTTAGGAATAATCTGTCCTATGTTATGTTAATGCATTCTTATATAGCAAAACTATGTTTCCTAGGGTGCGATCACATTATTGTAAGGCTATTGAAATACAATATATAGAAACTGTTGAAAAAAAGAGGATACTTTTTGGGGAAGGGTCATTTTTTAACGAAAACGGCCTAAAACCTTGACATGACTAATAGATATATTTCCTAGTATAATCCAATTTTAGTAATCAAATCCAGAATTATTTGTTTATGTTCTGAGCTATTAATGGTATTTAAGCAATATTTGTAAAACAGATCTATAGTATAAATGTATATACAGAAAACTACCCGTCTCCCCTTTCCAATGATCTTTTTAGTCTGTTAGCAAATTGTTTCCTGCAACTTGGATGTGTTAATATTCCCGTGCTATTAGTTGATTTTTAAAGACCCAATTGAGAGTCGGTACAAGGTCCTTAGGATGGAGACATACAGTTATTTAACCCCTTCCCTTTCTAGTGTTTTGCTCTAATATTTGTAACACATTGTTTTAGATAGAAAAGTTCTTAGTTTTTTAGTAGCGAAGCTACTCTATAATTCACTTTGTCCGTCCGTCAGTCAGTCCGTCCGTCAGTCAGTCAGTCAGTCCGTAACGCTATAGGGGAAATTGGATTTACTTTTGACAACATTCCCATCATTAAGGAGCACAATTAAGTATAAAACATCGATGACGGTAGGACCGCTTTTTAGCAGGTTTTAGGCTATTTTTGTATTTTTCACATTTTTCTCCATATCTTCAGTGTTTATGGTGCGATTTTCAAAATTTTTTCAGCTATAGATATCTAAATTAAATTTCCAGTCGTTTACAGAAAACAACGATGACGGCCAGACTGCCTTTAAGCAGGTTTTAGGCTATTTTTGTATTGTTCACATTTTTCTCCATATCTTTGGTGTTTATGGTCCAATTTCCAAAAATTTTTCAGTTATACATATCAAAATTAAATTTCCTGTTGTTTCAAGAAAACAACCATAACGGTCAGACTGCCTTTCAGCAGGTTTTTGGCTATTTTTGTATTTTTTACATTTTTCTCCATATCTTTGGTGTTTATAGTAAAATTTCCAAAAATTTTTCAGTTATACATATCAAAATTAAATTTCCTGTTGTTTAAAGAAAACAACCATGACAGTCAGACTTCCTTTTTGCAGGTTTTTGGCTATTTTTAGATTTTTCCATATCTTTGATGTATATAGTCCAAATTTGAGGATTTAAAAATTAAATTTCCTGTCGTTTTAAGAAAACAAGCATGGCGGTCAGACTGCCTTTTAGCAGGTTTTTGCTATTTTTATATGTTTTACATATTTCCCCATATATTTGGCGTTTTTGGTCTAATTTTAAAACTTATTTGGGATATCATTATCAAAATAATTTTTCCCATTGTTATGAGCATCTTTTATATAATTTACTTTGACCGTCATCATAATACAAAATAAAACAGGGTTTCGTGTTTATTTTCTCCAATAAATCAATTAATAAATACACTTTAAATCTACTTGTACGTATTACCATCTATGATTTTATTTTTTGTGCTTCGCTACTTATGGATGTTGTCATCCTTGTTTTAAATCAACTTTAATTTTAGGATCAGATTAAAGTTTCAAGTTAAAGTTAATAGTTAAAGGAGATTACCATTCTAATTGTAAAAATCAATCATTTATAGCAAACCTTAGTAATACCAGTAAGATAAACGGACAGACCCAGCTAAAGAATAGACTTTACCTCGTTGGGGTGGGATTCTACTTCGATTTCAAATTAAGCCACAGCATCATCTGCTAGTAATTGGATGCGATACTGCAAAATAGAATAAACTAAGTATTTATGTATATGCAAATAAATTAAGTTATTTGACCTAAGATAAAAATAAAAATAACTATTTCAAAATAGTTAAGATTTTAATCTAGTATGGTATTTTTCAGGGAGGGAAAAGACAACAGCTGCTAGATTAATATTATTATTTAGATAAAGATGGGAGAGAAGAAAGTTTATTGTCCATTGTCTTATCCCTGTATATTTGTATTCTGATAGATAGCAGGGATTATGCATCTCAAATTTCGCGCAACAAAATTTTGACTATTTTTATTTGCACAGCTTTTCTATTGTTAAGGTCAAAGAGAGATGGGCCACTGGGCTGTTTATTACACGAGTCCCCAAATTTTAAAATTAACTTTTCTTATTCGTTGGCTTAACAACTTTGAGGACTTTTATTAGATGTTAATTGGTTGGTTATTTAATTAAACGTTCCAATTAATAATTGTAATCTAAAAAAGGGTAATTTTGTTTATCATCATTGGGGCTGTACATCAATTTATCGTCCATTGTCTTATGTCTTTTTACTTTTTTTTTGAGTATATTTGTAAAAGAAGGGTCAATTTTTGACGTGAAAACTTCAGTCCGTTTGTAAGACAATGCTGCCGTTTATGGGAAACACCAATTTTTTTTCATGCAATAGTTCATCCGTATAGGATATCTTTTTATATACATAGTTGTCTTATTGTTAAGATGACAGAAAATGTGACCCTAAAAAGATCTTGAATAAAAAAATAACCATTTTCTGGTCAATAAACTGCTTTAACACAGAAAAGGATAAAACACTAGGTTTGTCTAATTTTATAAAGAGCAATTTTTGAGATCGTCCTTCTGTCAGATCACTGAGGATGCAAACATAGGTTTTTACAAAACAACAAATTTGCTAGTAGTTTTAGAATATATATATATTGGGTATTGGGAGGGAGGGGACATGTGGCTGTTTATTACATTAGTCTCCAAAGTTAAATAAAAGTCTTTTTTTTTGCTTATTTTTTGGCACAACAACTTTGGGGACTATTCATGAATTGGTTCATTAGTTGTGTGTCCAAACGTTTCAACCACATACTATTATTAATTTTGTGTCATAATTGGGAATGTACATTAATTTATCGGCAATTGTCTTATCCCTTAGATCCTTAGTATTTGTTTTATTAATGTGATTCTACTTTATAGGGAAGCTAGGATTAAGGCTTTTAGGGAAAGTATAGGCCAACAAACCAAGTATTATTAAAGTTTATGTTTTAAAAATCTTTATTTCAAATACCAAAATTTGTAAGATTTTGACATCTTTTAACTTAACCTTTGATTTTTCTTTGCCAATAGCTTTCAAAGCGTCGGTGATTTCCCTTAAAGTGCCTTTATAGCAATAAAATCCTTCTCATTTCGAATTAATTGAAATAAGGATTCCTGCAGTTTTTCCCCCAATGTCCAATATAACGTAACCTAACCAAACCTAACTTAGTATAACTAACCTACCTCCCTTTTCAAATTATTTAAAATTATAAGGAAAACTGTCCAGTGCGTCTTTTCATTTTTCTGTCAACCTTGTTTATCTTATCTGTCTAACCACGTAAGGATCATTTTTTAAAGAATTAATCTGCTTTTGAGGGACAAGCTAAAAATTTTACGAAAAATATGCACCATTAAATGACAAATAGGTTAATTAATTATTCGAAGTATAATTTACTTATTGCAAATATTAAAATTTGCTAGATTGTAAGACAATTTTTGCAAAGTCAAGTCCAGATTTCTGAAATACATTTATCACGGAATTAAAGAGATTGGGCATTAAACAGTTATATTTTGTCATATTGCATACTTCTGGGTTTTGTCAAACCGCTCTTATTTGCAGCCTATTGTTACAGCCGAAGCGGTTATCCTATTATATAAAGTAGTAAGCGTTTTTTGTCTGTCCCGAAGGATTTCGCTAACTGCTGAACCGATATAGTTCTCCTTTACAGCGAAGCTTCTTATAGGTCCTTGGAAGGTTTTAAACTATTTTTGGAGATTGTGTCTTCACCCCCTTCCCCCTTAAAAAATATTTTTTAACTCTTTTAAAACTCAAATTTAAAATGGGATGTGGTCGACTTTTCCCCCTCCTACCAGTGCACCTAGAGGCTTCTAGGGGTCGTAGCCGCTAGTGTAATTAAATTTTAAACATTAATTTAACAATCTGAAATTGTAGCGTCGCGGGAAAGGAAAGGACAATGAACCTAAGATTATACTGGTTCTCAAAGTTTTTTTTGACTTGTTTTATTGTTCGTTGGCAAAAAAATCTTTGGGTATTGTATTAAATTTTTAATGGTTGTTATAAACTAGTATTGCTTTGTTTATCATCATTGGGGATCACATAAAATCTTTCGTCTATTGTCTTATCCCTTTAGATCTCTGCTGCAAAGCTACCCTTTTTAAAAATCCGCAGGGGAAACCAAATTTTAATTGCCATTATTCAAAGATGACTCGTTTATCAAATTTGAGTTGTTGGCAAGAAATTAGAGGATTAATTTAATATTTAAAGTAAAAGAATGGAGGGGGCCTGAGCTATATGTAACTCTACTCACGGGGTGGGGAGCATTTACCTACTTTTAAAAAGGTCTTTGAATATCAGTTAAAAGCGTCTTAAATATAAACACAGCCAAGGCGCTACATCAGAGCAGAAATCAATTTGCTAGCAGACGAAAAAATTCCCCACCACTTGGGCCTTGTAATTGTCTGGATTATACAAATATACTTATTGGATTAATTCAATTCCCATTATCTGTTCCCTCCCGGCTTTTTGGGAACAAAAACTACTGTGTTTTGTTGCTTTCTATATGCCTTCACCCCTGATACAATCCATTGTATATACAATAAAAGCCCACGAAAAAGCTTATTGCACATAAGACAATGTTCATTGTGGAAATTATACCACAGGGAGGGAGAGGGTAATTATGGGTAAACAAATCTACAACCTTGTGTTACATTAGCGGCTGTGCCCCAAGCATCTAGAGAAATGGTCTAAAATTATCTAAGATAAAATACTCTAATATCATCATGGAGACCTATGCGAAGTTTCCATAAAATGGAGAACTTAATCGGTTAAGTAGTTATTGAAAATTTAAGTTAAAGGTAAAAAAGGGGTATGTCCAAACATCCGTTCGTCACTACGTACGTAAGAGCATACTAAACTTATTACTATACACTTTAGAGTTTTAGGTTAGGTAAATGTTAATGATTGCCCCGCAGGGTTAGAGCCCCCCTAAAGAGCTAGAAATATGAAAAAGCTACTGTGAAAATAGAACGAAACCCGCTACTTCGTTATCTTTCCATGATCTATTATTTTTTTATTACTAAACTACAATTGAGTTGCTGTTTGCAAGATCATTTTGATCATGCATACTAAAGTACATGGACACACCTGCTGCTTTTGTATGTAGAAACTTTTATCCTTTTTATGGAAGCTTCACATAGGTCCCAGGATGGTTTTAGGCTATTTTATTTTTATACATAAGTCTTGGGACAGTCACTAGTCCTTATATAAAGTATTATGTTTTTTTTTGTTGTTGTCTGAAGCTTCAGATTATTATGACTACTAAACCGATAAAGTTCTCAATTTAATAAGAAGTTCACTGCAAAGGTTCAGGGATCAGGGAGTAAGGGAGGGGACAATGGGCAATTAATTCAATATAAGATTTATCAAAGAAAGGGCATGAAATCCAGTTTAATCCAATAAATTTGTAGGAAATTATAAAGGGATTGTTAATTGAATAATAGATTTCCATAGCGTCATGTAAAGTGAAATCACAACTTGTTTTTGATGAAATATATTGAGGTTTTTTGGTGTGATTTTTATATTAAAAGATTATTGGACCCGGCCAGCTGCTAGCAAGAATATGACTGCCCCTTTTTATTCTGTTTATTTCCCTTGCCCCTTGCCCCCACCTTCCTTCTCCCATCTCTCCGTCTGCTACATTCCAAACTAACACAACGAGTGTTTATTTTCCTTCCCCCCACTTCCCTTATCCCTTATCCCCGTCTGCAATATTCAAAACATACATAACGAGTAGCGGCATTCTATGCACAAGTCCCCAAACTCAGTCAGAAACTGCTAAATTCTTGCACATTCCCTTTAAGCCAGTCCCCAAAGTCTGAGACTCCTAAAAATTGAATATTCGATCCATTGTCCCCTCCCTTACTCCCTGTTCAGGGATGGTTTTAGGTTATTTTATAACAGATTCCGTAGATGCTAGGGGCACAGCCGATCTTCTCAACCATATGATTGTAAAAAATCACAGTTTTATCGTCTTGTTTCTTTTTTGATTTAATGTTTTCTTCCGTAAAAAAACTTGCTGTTTTAGAAGGAGAATGATCATCCGCGGAAAAGAAAATAAGAATTGGAGAATTAATTCAAAGTTCCTTCAGAGGGCTCTTACAAGCCTAGCACTACGTAGATAACCAGTACCAAATATAACCTAACTGAAAATGATCTTAACATTGGATAAATAAACTAACAAATGAAAAGAATCCTTTCCCAATTATAAGATTAATTCCATTTTATTCATCTTATTATTTGCTTATTCACAAAAATTGCGTTATTGTTTATACCTTACGATATATGATTTTTCAGTGTGGCTTACAATTGGTTCTAATCCAGCGGATATTCTTCGGGTTTGAAGCGATACTGTTTTAGACC